>NC_133964.1:1908046-2226054 GCF_031877795.1 Strix aluco
CCCAGGCACAGAGAAGGTGCTAGCAGGGCATTCTCTGCCTGCCTTTCCCCAGTGCTCTGCAAGCTCTCCAGGACAACATAGAATCTGGGGCTCTGTGCTTTCTTTCGTTCTGAACAAGTGTTAGTGTTTTCTGCACAAAAGCGATTCTGCGAAGTAATGTGAACACTTCTGCTTCCCAGGCACAGAGAGGGTGCTAGCAGGGAATTCTCTGCCTGCCTTTCCCCAGTGCTCTGCAAGCTCTCCAAGACAACATCAAATCTGGGGCTCTGTGCTTCCTTTCGTTCTGAACAAGTGTTAGTGTTTTCTGCACAAAAGCGATTCTGCGAAGCAATGTGAACACTTCTGCTTCCCAGGCACAGAGAAGGTGCTAGCAGGGAATTCTCTGCCTGCCTTTCCCCAGTGCTCTGCAAGCTCTCCAGGACAACATAGAATCTGGGGCTCTGTGCTTTCTTTCGTTCTGAACAAGTGTTAGTGTTTTCTGCACAAAAGCGATTCTGCGAAGTAATGTGAACAGGCACAGAGAGGGTGCTAGCAGGGAATTCTCTGCCTGCCTTTCCCCAGTGCTCTGCAAGCTCTCCAGGACAACATCAAATCTGGGGCTCTGTGCTTTCTTTCGTTCTGAACAAGTGTTAGTGTTTTCTGCACAAAAGCGATTCTGCGAAGCAATGTGAACACTTCTGCTTCCCAGGCACAGAGAAGGTGCTAGCAGGGAATTCTCTGCCTGCCTTTCCCCAGTGCTCTGCAAGCTCTCCAGGACAACATAGAATCTGGGGCTCTGTGCTTTCTTTCGTTCTGAACAAGTGTTACTGTTTTCTGCACAAAAGTGATTCTGCGAAGCAATGTGAACAGGCACAGAGAAGGTGCTAGCAGGGAATTCTCTGCCTGCCTTTCCCCAGTGCTCTGCAAGCTCTCCAGGACAACATAAAATCTGGGGCTCTGTGCTTTCTTTCGTTCTGAACAAGTGTTACTGTTTTCTGCACAAAAGCGATTCTGCGAAGCAATGTGAACACTTCTGCTTCCCAGGCACAGAGAAGGTGCTAGCAGTGAATTCTCTGCCTGCCTTTCCCCAGTGCTCTGCAAGCTCTCCAGGACAACATAGAATCTGGGGCTCTGTGCTTTCTTTCGTTCTGAACAAGTGTTACTGTTTTCTGCACAAAAGCGATTCTGCGAAGCAATGTAAACACTTCTGCTTCCCAGACACAGAGAAGGTGCTAGCAGGGAATTCTCTGCCTGCCTTTCCCCAGTGCTCTGCAAGCTCTCCAGGACAACATAGAATCTGGGGCTCTGTGCTTTCTTTCGTTCTGAACAAGTGTTAGTGTTTTCTGCACAAAAGCGATTCTGCGAAGAAATGTGAACACTTCTGCTTCCCAGGCACAGAGAAGGTGCTAGCAGGGAATTCTCTGCCTGCCTTTCCCCAGTGCTCTGCAAGCTCTCCAGGACAACAGCAAATCTGGGGCTCTGTGCTTTCTTTCGTTCTGAACAAGTGTTACTGTTTTCTGCACAAAAGCGATTCTGCGAAGCAATGTAAACACTTCTGCTTCCCAGGCACAGAGAAGGTGCTAGCAGGGAATTCTCTGCCTGCCTTTCCCCAGTGCTCGGCAAGCTCTCCAGGACAACATAGAATCTGGATCTCTGTGCTTTCTTTCGTTCTGAACAAGTGTTAGTGTTTTCTGCACAAAAGCGATTCTGCGAAGCAATGTGAACACTTCTGCTTCCCAGGCACAGAGAGGGTGCTAGCAGGGAATTCTCTGCCTGCCTTTCCCCAGTGCTCTGCAAGCTCTCCAGGACAACATAGAATCTGGGGCTCTGTGCTTTCTTTCGTTCTGAACAAGTGTTAGTGTTTTCTGCACAAAAGCGATTCTGCGAAGCAATGTGAACTCTTCTGCTTCCCAGGCACAGAGAAGGTGCTAGGAGGGAATTCTCTGCCTGCCTTTCCCCAGTGCTCTGCAAGCTCTCCAGGACAACATAGAATCTGGGGCTCTGTGCTTTCTTTCGTTCTGAACAAGTGTTAGTGTTTTCTGCACAAAAGCGATTCTGCGAAGTAATGTGAACACTTCTGCTTCCCAGGCACAGAGAGGGTGCTAGCAGGGAATTCTCTGCCTGCCTTTCCCCAGTGCTCTGCAAGCTCTCCAGGACAACATAAAATCTGGGGCTCTGTGCTTCCTTTCGTTCTGAACAAGTGTTACTGTTTTCTGCACAAAAGCGATTCTGCGAAGCAATGTGAACACTTCTGCTTCCCAGGCACAGAGAAGGTGCTAGCAGGGAATTCTCTGCCTGCCTTTCCCCAGTGCTCTGCAAGCTCTCCAGGACAACATAGAATCTGGGGCTCTGTGCTTTCTTTCGTTCTGAACAAGTGTTAGTGTTTTCTGCACAAAAGCGATTCTGCGAAGCAATGTGAACAGGCACAGAGAAGGTGCTAGCAGGGAATTCTCTGCCTGCCTTTCCCCAGTGCTCTGCAAGCTCTCCAGGACAACATAAAATCTGGGGCTCTGTGCTTTCTTTCGTTCTGAACAAGTGTTACTGTTTTCTGCACAAAAGCGATTCTGCGAAGCAATGTGAACACTTCTGCTTCCCAGGCACAGAGAAGGTGCTAGCAGTGAATTCTCTGCCTGCCTTTCCCCAGTGCTCTGCAAGCTCTCCAGGACAACATAGAATCTGGGGCTCTGTGCTTTCTTTCGTTCTGAACAAGTGTTACTGTTTTCTGCACAAAAGCGATCCTGCGAAGCAATGTAAACACTTCTGCTTCCCAGACACAGAGAAGGTGCTAGCAGGGAATTCTCTGCCTGCCTTTCCCCAGTGCTCTGCAAGCTCTCCAGGACAACAGCAAATCTGGGGCTCTGTGCTTCCTTTTGTTCTGAACAAGTGTTAGTGTTTTCTGCACAAAAGCGATTCTGCGAAGAAATGTGAACACTTCTGCTTCCCAGGCACAGAGAAGGTGCTAGCAGGGAATTCTCTGCCTGCCTTTCCCCAGTGCTCGGCAAGCTCTCCAGGACAACATAGAATCTGGAACTCTGTGCTTTCTTTCGTTCTGAACAAGTGTTAGTGTTTTCTGCACAAAAGCGATTCTGCGAACAAATGAGAACACTTCTGCTTCCCAGGCACAGAGAAGGTGCTAGCAGGGAATTCTCTGCCTGCCTTTCCCCAGTGCTCTGCAAGCTCTCCAGGACAACATAAAATCTGGGGCTCTGTGCTTTCTTTCATTCTGAACAAGTGTTACTGTTTTCTGCACAAAAGTGATTCTGCGAAGCAATGTGAACACTTCTGCTTCCCAGGCACAGAGAAGGTGCTAGCTGGGAATTCTCTGCCTGCCTTTCCCCAGTGCTCTGCAAGCTCTCCAGGACAACATAGAATCTGGGGCTCTGTGCTTTCTTTTGTTCTGAACAAGTGTTAGTGTTTTCTGCACAAAAGCGATTCTGCGAAGCAATGTGAACACTTCTGCTTCCCAGGCACAGAGAAGGTGCTAGCAGGGAATTCTCTGCCTGCCTTTCCCCAGTGCTCGGCAAGCTCTCCAGGACAACATAGAATCTGGATCTCTGTGCTTTCTTTCGTTCTGAACATGTGTTAGTGTTTTCTGCACAAAAGCGATTCTGCGAAGCAATGTGAACACTTCTGCTTCCCAGGCACAGAGAGGGTGCTAGCAGGGAATTCTCTGCCTGCCTTTCCCCAGTGCTCTGCAAGCTCTCCAGGACAACATAGAATCTGGGGCTCTGTGCTTTCTTTCGTTCTGAACAAGTGTTAGTGTTTTCTGCACAAAAGCGATTCTGCGAAGCAATGTGAACACTTCTGCTTCCCAGGCACAGAGAAGGTGCTAGCAGGGAATTCTCTGCCTGCCTTTCCCCAGTGCTCTGCAAGCTCTCCAGGACAACATAGAATCTGGGGCTCTGTGCTTTCTTTCGTTCTGAACAAGTGTTAGTGTTTTCTGCACAAAAGCGATTCTGCGAAGTAATGTGAACACTTCTGCTTCCCAGGCACAGAGAGGGTGCTAGCAGGGAATTCTCTGCCTGCCTTTCCCCAGTGCTCTGCAAGCTCTCCAAGACAACATCAAATCTGGGGCTCTGTGCTTCCTTTCGTTCTGAACAAGTGTTAGTGTTTTCTGCACAAAAGCGATTCTGCGAAGCAATGTGAACACTTCTGCTTCCCAGGCACAGAGAAGGTGCTAGCAGGGAATTCTCTGCCTGCCTTTCCCCAGTGCTCTGCAAGCTCTCCAGGACAACATAGAATCTGGGGCTCTGTGCTTTCTTTCGTTCTGAACAAGTGTTAGTGTTTTCTGCACAAAAGCGATTCTGCGAAGTAATGTGAACAGGCACAGAGAGGGTGCTAGCAGGGAATTCTCTGCCTGCCTTTCCCCAGTGCTCTGCAAGCTCTCCAGGACAACATCAAATCTGGGGCTCTGTGCTTTCTTTCGTTCTGAACAAGTGTTACTGTTTTCTGCACAAAAGCGATTCTGCGAAGCAATGTGAACACTTCTGCTTCCCAGGCACAGAGAAGGTGCTAGCAGGGAATTCTCTGCCTGCCTTTCCCCAGTGCTCTGCAAGCTCTCCAGGACAACATAGAATCTGGGGCTCTGTGCTTTCTTTCGTTCTGAACAAGTGTTACTGTTTTCTGCACAAAAGTGATTCTGCGAAGCAATGTGAACAGGCACAGAGAAGGTGCTAGCAGGGAATTCTCTGCCTGCCTTTCCCCAGTGCTCTGCAAGCTCTCCAGGACAACATAAAATCTGGGGCTCTGTGCTTTCTTTCGTTCTGAACAAGTGTTACTGTTTTCTGCACAAAAGCGATTCTGCGAAGCAATGTGAACACTTCTGCTTCCCAGGCACAGAGAAGGTGCTAGCAGTGAATTCTCTGCCTGCCTTTCCCCAGTGCTCTGCAAGCTCTCCAGGACAACATAGAATCTGGGGCTCTGTGCTTTCTTTCGTTCTGAACAAGTGTTACTGTTTTCTGCACAAAAGCGATTCTGCGAAGCAATGTAAACACTTCTGCTTCCCAGGCACAGAGAAGGTGCTAGCAGGGAATTCTCTGCCTGCCTTTCCCCAGTGCTCTGCAAGCTCTCCAGGACAACAGCAAATCTGGGGCTCTGTGCTTCCTTTTGTTCTGAACAAGTGTTAGTGTTTTCTGCACAAAAGCGATTCTGCGAAGAAATGTGAACACTTCTGCTTCCCAGGCACAGAGAAGGTGCTAGCAGGGAATTCTCTGCCTGCCTTTCCCCAGTGCTCTGCAAGCTCTCCAGGACAACATAGAATCTGGAACTCTGTGCTTTCTTTCGTTCTGAACAAGTGTTAGTGTTTTCTGCACAAAAGCGATTCTGCGAACAAATGAGAACACTTCTGCTTCCCAGGCACAGAGAAGGTGCTAGCAGGGAATTCTCTGCCTGCCTTTCCCCAGTGCTCTGCAAGCTCTCCAGGACAACATAGAATCTGGGGCTCTGTGCTTTCTTTCGTTCTGAACAAGTGTTAGTGTTTTCTGCACAAAAGCGATTCTGCGAAGCAATGTGAACACTTCTGCTTCCCAGGCACAGAGAAGGTGCTAGCAGTGAATTCTCTGCCTGCCTTTCCCCAGTGCTCTGCAAGCTCTCCAGGACAACATAGAATCTGGCGCTCTGTGCTTTCTTTCCTTCTGAACAAGTGTTACTGTTTTCTGCACAAAAGCGACTCTGCGAAGCAATGTGAACACTTCTGCTTCCCAGGCACAGAGAAGGTGCTAGCAGGGAATTCTCTGCCTGCCTTTCCCCAGTGCTCTGCAAGCTCTCCAGGACAACATAGAATCTGGGGCTCTGTGCTTTCTTTCGTTCTGAACAAGTGTTACTGTTTTCTGCACAAAAGCGATTCTGCGAAGCAATGTGAACACTTCTGCTTCCCAGGCACAGAGAATGTGCTAGCAAGGAATTCTCTGCCTGCCTTTCCCCAGTGCTCTGCAAGCTCTCCAGGACAACATAAAATCTGGGGCTCTGTGCTTTCTTTCGTTCTGAACAAGTGTTACTGTTTTCTGCACAAAAGCGATTCTGCGAAGCAATGTAAACACTTCTGCTTCCCAGGCACAGAGAAGGTGCTAGCAGGGAATTCTCTGCCTGCCTTTCCCCAGTGCTCAGCAAGCTCTCCAGGACAACATAGAATCTGGATCTCTGTGCTTTCTTTCGTTCTGAACAAGTGTTAGTGTTTTCTGCACAAAAGCGATTCTGCGAAGCAATGTGAACACTTCTGCTTCCCAGGCACAGAGAGGGTGCTAGCAGGGAATTCTCTGCCTGCCTTTCCCCAGTGCTCTGCAAGCTCTCCAGGACAACATAGAATCTGGGGCTCTGTGCTTTCTTTCGTTCTGAACAAGTGTTAGTGTTTTCTGCACAAAAGCGATTCTGCGAAGCAATGTGAACTCTTCTGCTTCCCAGGCACAGAGAAGGTGCTAGCAGGGAATTCTCTGCCTGCCTTTCCCCAGTGCTCTGCAAGCTCTCCAGGACAACATAGAATCTGGGGCTCTGTGCTTTCTTTCGTTCTGAACAAGTGTTAGTGTTTTCTGCACAAAAGCGATTCTGCGAAGCAATGTGAACACTTCTGCTTCCCAGGCACAGAGAGGGTGCTAGCAGGGAATTCTCTGCCTGCCTTTCCCCAGTGCTCTGCAAGCTCTCCAGGACAACATCAAATCTGGGGCTCTGTGCTTCCTTTCGTTCTGAACAAGTGTTACTGTTTTCTGCACAAAAGCAATTCTGCGAAGCAATGTGAACACTTCTGCTTCCCAGGCACAGAGAAGGTGCTAGCAGGGAATTCTCTGCCTGCCTTTCCCCAGTGCTCTGCAAGCTCTCCAGGACAACATAGAATCTGGGGCTCTGTGCTTTCTTTCGTTCTGAACAAGTGTTAGTGTTTTCTGCACAAAAGCGATTCTGCGAAGCAATGTGAACAGGCACAGAGAAGGTGCTAGCAGGGAATTCTCTGCCTGCCTTTCCCCAGTGCTCTGCAAGCTCTCCAGGACAACATAAAATCTGGGATCTGTGCTTTCTTTCGTTCTGAACAAGTGTTACTGTTTTCTGCACAAAAGCGATTCTGCGAAGCAATGTAAACACTTCTGCTTCCCAGACACAGAGAAGGTGCTAGCAGGGAATTCTCTGCCTGCCTTTCCCCAGTGCTCTGCAAGCTCTCCAGGACAACAGCAAATCTGGGGCTCTGTGCTTTCTTTCGTTCTGAACAAGTGTTACTGTTTTCTGCACAAAAGCGATTCTGCGAAGCAATGTGAACACTTCTGCTTCCCAGGCACAGAGAAGGTGCTAGCAGGGAATTCTCTGCCTGCCTTTCCCCAGTGCTCGGCAAGCTCTCCAGGACAACATAGAATCTGGAACTCTGTGCTTTCTTTCGTTCTGAACAAGTGTTAGTGTTTTCTGCACAAAAGCGATTCTGCGAACAAATGAGAACACTTCTGCTTCCCAGGCACAGAGAAGGTGCTAGCAGGGAATTCTCTGCCTGCCTTTCCCCAGTGCTCTGCAAGCTCTCCAGGACAACATAAAATCTGGGGCTCTGTGCTTTCTTTCATTCTGAACAAGTGTTACTGTTTTCTGCACAAAAGCGATTCTGCGAAGCAATGTGAACACTTCTGCTTCCCAGGCACAGAGAAGGTGCTAGCTGGGAATTCTCTGCCTGCCTTTCCCCAGTGCTCTGCAAGCTCTCCAGGACAACACAGAATCTGGGGCTCTGTGCTTTCTTTTGTTCTGAACAAGTGTTAGTGTTTTCTGCACAAAAGCGATTCTGCGAAGCAATGTGAACACTTCTGCTTCCCAGGCACAGAGAAGGTGCTAGCAGGGAATTCTCTGCCTGCCTTTCCCCAGTGCTCGGCAAGCTCTCCAGGACAACATAGAATCTGGATCTCTGTGCTTTCTTTCGTTCTGAACATGTGTTAGTGTTTTCTGCACAAAAGCGATTCTGCGAAGCAATGTGAACACTTCTGCTTCCCAGGCACAGAGAGGGTGCTAGCAGGGAATTCTCTGCCTGCCTTTCCCCAGTGCTCTGCAAGCTCTCCAGGACAACATAGAATCTGGGGCTCTGTGCTTTCTTTCGTTCTGAACAAGTGTTACTGTTTTCTGCACAAAAGCGATTCTGCGAAGCAATGTGAACACTTCTGCTTCCCAGGCACAGAGAAGGTGCTAGCAGGGAATTCTCTGCCTGCCTTTCCCCAGTGCTCTGCAAGCTCTCCAGGACAACATAGAATCTGGGGCTCTGTGCTTTCTTTCGTTCTGAACAAGTGTTAGTGTTTTCTGCACAAAAGCGATTCTGCGAAGCAATGTGAACTCTTCTGCTTCCCAGGCACAGAGAAGGTGCTAGCAGGGAATTCTCTGCCTGCCTTTCCCCAGTGCTCTGCAAGCTCTCCAGGACAACATAGAATCTGGGGCTCTGTGCTTTCTTTCGTTCTGAACAAGTGTTAGTGTTTTCTGCACAAAAGCGATTCTGCGAAGTAATGTGAACACTTCTGCTTCCCAGGCACAGAGAAGGTGCTAGCAGGGAATTCTCTGCCTGCCTTTCCCCAGTGCTCTCCAAGCTCTCCAAGACAACATCAAATCTGGGGCTCTGTGCTTCCTTTCGTTCTGAACAAGTGTTAGTGTTTTCTGCACAAAAGCGATTCTGCGAAGCAATGTGAACACTTCTGCTTCCCAGGCACAGAGAAGGTGCTAGCAGGGAATTCTCTGCCTGCCTTTCCCCAGTGCTCTGCAACCTCTCCAGGACAACATAGAATCTGGGGCTCTGTGCTTTCTTTCGTTCTGAACAAGTGTTAGTGTTTTCTGCACAAAAGCGATTCTGCGAAGTAATGTGAACACTTCTGCTTCCCAGGCACAGAGAGGGTGCTAGCAGGGAATTCTCTGCCTGCCTTTCCCCAGTGCTCTGCAAGCTCTCCAAGACAACATAAAATCTGGGGCTCTGTGCTTCCTTTCGTTCTGAACAAGTGTTAGTGTTTTCTGCACAAAAGCGATTCTGCGAAGCAATGTGAACACTTCTGCTTCCCAGGCACAGAGAAGGTGCTAGCAGGGAATTCTCTGCCTGCCTTTCCCCAGTGCTCTGCAAGCTCTCCAGGACAACATCAAATCTGGGGCTCTGTGCTTCCTTTCGTTCTGAACAAGTGTTAGTGTTTTCTGCACAAAAGCGATTCTGCGAAGCAATGTGAACACTTCTGCTTCCCAGGCACAGAGAAGGTGCTAGCAGGGAATTCTCTGCCTGCCTTTCCCCAGTGCTCTGCAAGCTCTCCAGGACAACAGCAAATCTGGGGCTCTGTGCTTTCTTTCGTTCTGAACAAGTGTTACTGTTTTCTGCACAAAAGCGATTCTGCGAAGCAATGTAAACACTTCTGCTTCCCAGGCACAGAGAAGGTGCTAGCAGGGAATTCTCTGCCTGCCTTTCCCCAGTGCTCGGCAAGCTCTCCAGGACAACATAGAATCTGGATCTCTGTGCTTTCTTTCGTTCTGAACAAGTGTTAGTGTTTTCTGCACAAAAGCGATTCTGCGAAGCAATGTGAACACTTCTGCTTCCCAGGCACAGAGAGGGTGCTAGCAGGGAATTCTCTGCCTGCCTTTCCCCAGTGCTCTGCAAGCTCTCCAGGACAACATAGAATCTGGGGCTCTGTGCTTTCTTTCGTTCTGAACAAGTGTTAGTGTTTTCTGCACAAAAGCGATTCTGCGAAGCAATGTGAACTCTTCTGCTTCCCAGGCACAGAGAAGGTGCTAGGAGGGAATTCTCTGCCTGCCTTTCCCCAGTGCTCTGCAAGCTCTCCAGGACAACATAAAATCTGGGGCTCTGTGCTTTCTTTCGTTCTGAACAAGTGTTACTGTTTTCTGCACAAAAGCGATTCTGCGAAGCAATGTGAACACTTCTGCTTCCCAGGCACAGAGAAGGTGCTAGCAGGGAATTCTCTGCCTGCCTTTCCCCAGTGCTCTGCAAGCTCTCCAGGACAACATAGAATCTGGGGCTCTGTGCTTTCTTTCGTTCTGAACAAGTGTTACTGTTTTCTGCACAAAAGCGATTCTGCGAAGCAATGTAAACACTTCTGCTTCCCAGACACAGAGAAGGTGCTAGCAGGGAATTCTCTGCCTGCCTTTCCCCAGTGCTCTGCAAGCTCTCCAGGACAACATAAAATCTGGGGCTCTGTGCTTCCTTTTGTTCTGAACAAGTGTTAGTGTTTTCTGCACAAAAGCGATTCTGCGAAGAAATGTGAACACTTCTGCTTCCCAGGCACAGAGAAGGTGCTAGCAGGGAATTCTCTGCCTGCCTTTCCCCAGTGCTCGGCAAGCTCTCCAGGACAACATAGAATCTGGAACTCTGTGCTTTCTTTCGTTCTGAACAAGTGTTAGTGTTTTCTGCACAAAAGCGATTCTGCGAACAAATGAGAACACTTCTGCTTCCCAGGCACAGAGAAGGTGCTAGCAGGGAATTCTCTGCCTGCCTTTCCCCAGTGCTCTGCAAGCTCTCCAGGACAACATAAAATCTGGGGCTCTGTGCTTTCTTTCATTCTGAACAAGTGTTACTGTTTTCTGCACAAAAGTGATTCTGCGAAGCAATGTGAACACTTCTGCTTCCCAGGCACAGAGAAGGTGCTAGCTGGGAATTCTCTGCCTGCCTTTCCCCAGTGCTCTGCAAGCTCTCCAGGACAACACAGAATCTGGGGCTCTGTGCTTTCTTTCGTTCTGAACAAGTGTTACTGTTTTCTGCACAAAAGCGATTCTGCGAAGCAATGTGAACACTTCTGCTTCCCAGGCACAGAGAAGGTGCTAGCAGGGAATTCTCTGCCTGCCTTTCCCCAGTGCTCGGCAAGCTCTCCAGGACAACATAGAATCTGGATCTCTGTGCTTTCTTTCGTTCTGAACATGTGTTAGTGTTTTCTGCACAAAAGCGATTCTGCGAAGCAATGTGAACACTTCTGCTTCCCAGGCACAGAGAGGGTGCTAGCAGGGAATTCTCTGCCTGCCTTTCCCCAGTGCTCTGCAAGCTCTCCAGGACAACATAGAATCTGGGGCTCTGTGCTTTCTTTCGTTCTGAACAAGTGTTAGTGTTTTCTGCACAAAAGCGATTCTGCGAAGCAATGTGAACACTTCTGCTTCCCAGGCACAGAGAAGGTGCTAGCAGGGAATTCTCTGCCTGCCTTTCCCCAGTGCTCTGCAAGCTCTCCAGGACAACATAGAATCTGGGGCTCTGTGCTTTCTTTCGTTCTGAACAAGTGTTAGTGTTTTCTGCACAAAAGCGATTCTGCGAAGCAATGTGAACTCTTCTGCTTCCCAGGCACAGAGAAGGTGCTAGCAGGGAATTCTCTGCCTGCCTTTCCCCAGTGCTCTGCAAGCTCTCCAGGACAACATAGAATCTGGGGCTCTGTGCTTTCTTTCGTTCTGAACAAGTGTTAGTGTTTTCTGCACAAAAGCGATTCTGCGAAGTAATGTGAACACTTCTGCTTCCCAGGCACAGAGAAGGTGCTAGCAGGGAATTCTCTGCCTGCCTTTCCCCAGTGCTCTGCAAGCTCTCCAAGACAACATCAAATCTGGGGCTCTGTGCTTCCTTTCGTTCTGAACAAGTGTTAGTGTTTTCTGCACAAAAGCGATTCTGCGAAGCAATGTGAACACTTCTGCTTCCCAGGCACAGAGAAGGTGCTAGCAGGGAATTCTCTGCCTGCCTTTCCCCAGTGCTCTGCAAGCTCTCCAGGACAACATAGAATCTGGGGCTCTGTGCTTTCTTTCGTTCTGAACAAGTGTTAGTGTTTTCTGCACAAAAGCGATTCTGCGAAGTAATGTGAACACTTCTGCTTCCCAGGCACAGAGAGGGTGCTAGCAGGGAATTCTCTGCCTGCCTTTCCCCAGTGCTCTGCAAGCTCTCCAAGACAACATCAAATCTGGGGCTCTGTGCTTCCTTTCGTTCTGAACAAGTGTTAGTGTTTTCTGCACAAAAGCGATTCTGCGAAGCAATGTGAACACTTCTGCTTCCCAGGCACAGAGAAGGTGCTAGCAGGGAATTCTCTGCCTGCCTTTCCCCAGTGCTCTGCAAGCTCTCCAGGACAACATAGAATCTGGGGCTCTGTGCTTTCTTTCGTTCTGAACAAGTGTTAGTGTTTTCTGCACAAAAGCGATTCTGCGAAGTAATGTGAACAGGCACAGAGAGGGTGCTAGCAGGGAATTCTCTGCCTGCCTTTCCCCAGTGCTCTGCAAGCTCTCCAGGACAACATCAAATCTGGGGCTCTGTGCTTCCTTTCGTTCTGAACAAGTGTTACTGTTTTCTGCACAAAAGCGATTCTGCGAAGCAATGTGAACACTTCTGCTTCCCAGGCACAGAGAAGGTGCTAGCAGGGAATTCTCTGCCTGCCTTTCCCCAGTGCTCTGCAAGCTCTCCAGGACAACATAGAATCTGGGGCTCTGTGCTTTCTTTCGTTCTGAACAAGTGTTACTGTTTTCTGCACAAAAGTGATTCTGCGAAGCAATGTGAACAGGCACAGAGAAGGTGCTAGCAGGGAATTCTCTGCCTGCCTTTCCCCAGTGCTCTGCAAGCTCTCCAGGACAACATAAAATCTGGGGCTCTGTGCTTTCTTTCCTTCTGAACAAGTGTTACTGTTTTCTGCACAAAAGCGATTCTGCGAAGCAATGTGAACACTTCTGCTTCCCAGGCACAGAGAAGGTGCTAGCAGTGAATTCTCTGCCTGCCTTTCCCCAGTGCTCTGCAAGCTCTCCAGGACAACATAGAATCTGGGGCTCTGTGCTTTCTTTCGTTCTGAACAAGTGTTACTGTTTTCTGCACAAAAGCGATTCTGCGAAGCAATGTAAACACTTCTGCTTCCCAGACACAGAGAAGGTGCTAGCAGGGAATTCTCTGCCTGCCTTTCCCCAGTGCTCTGCAAGCTCTCCAGGACAACAGCAAATCTGGGGCTCTGTGCTTCCTTTTGTTCTGAACAAGTGTTAGTGTTTTCTGCACAAAAGCGATTCTGCGAAGAAATGTGAACACTTCTGCTTCCCAGGCACAGAGAAGGTGCTAGCAGGGAATTCTCTGCCTGCCTTTCCCCAGTGCTCTGCAAGCTCTCCAGGACAACATAGAATCTGGAACTCTGTGCTTTCTTTCGTTCTGAACAAGTGTTAGTGTTTTCTGCACAAAAGCGATTCTGCGAACAAATGAGAACACTTCTGCTTCCCAGGCACAGAGAAGGTGCTAGCAGGGAATTCTCTGCCTGCCTTTCCCCAGTGCTCTGCAAGCTCTCCAGGACAACATAGAATCTGGGGCTCTGTGCTTTCTTTCGTTCTGAACAAGTGTTAGTGTTTTCTGCACAAAAGCGATTCTGCGAAGCAATGTGAACACTTCTGCTTCCCAGGCACAGAGAAGGTGCTAGCAGTGAATTCTCTGCCTGCCTTTCCCCAGTGCTCTGCAAGCTCTCCAGGACAACATAGAATCTGGCGCTCTGTGCTTTCTTTCGTTCTGAACAAGTGTTAGTGTTTTCTGCACAAAAGCGACTCTGCGAAGCAATGTGAACACTTCTGCTTCCCAGGCACAGAGAAGGTGCTAGCAGGGAATTCTCTGCCTGCCTTTCCCCAGTGCTCTGCAAGCTCTCCAGGACAACATAGAATCTGGGGCTCTGTGCTTTCTTTCATTCTGAACAAGTGTTAGTGTTTTCTGCACAAAAGTGATTCTGCGAAGCAATGTGAACACTTCTGCTTCCCAGGCACAGAGAAGGTGCTAGTTGGGAATTCTCTGACTGCCTTTCCCCAGTGCTCTGAAAGCTCTCCAGGACAACACAGAATCTGGGGCTCTGTGCTTTCTTTTGTTCTGAACAAGTGTTAGTGTTTTCTGCACAAAAGCGATTCTGCGAAGCAATGTGAACACTTCTGCTTCCCAGGCACAGAGAAGGTGCTAGCAGGGAATTCTCTGCCTGCCTTTCCCCAGTGCTCTGCAAGCTCTCCAGGACAACAGCAAATCTGGGGCTCTGTGCTTTCTTTCGTTCTGAACAAGTGTTACTGTTTTCTGCACAAAAGCGATTCTGCAAAGCAATGTAAACACTTCTGCTTCCCAGGCACAGAGAAGGTGCTAGCAGGGAATTCTCTGCCTGCCTTTCCCCAGTGCTCGGCAAGCTCTCCAGGACAACATAGAATCTGGATCTCTGTGCTTTCTTTCGTTCTGAACAAGTGTTAGTGTTTTCTGCACAAAAGCGATTCTGCGAAGCAATGTGAACTCTTCTGCTTCCCAGGCACAGAGAGGGTGCTAGCAGGGAATTCTCTGCCTGCCTTTCCCCAGTGCTCTGCAAGCTCTCCAGGACAACATCAAATCTGGGGCTCTGTGCTTCCTTTCGTTCTGAACAAGTGTTACTGTTTTCTGCACAAAAGCGATTCTGCGAAGCAATGTGAACACTTCTGCTTCCCAGGCACAGAGAAGGTGCTAGCAGGGAATTCTCTGCCTGCCTTTCCCCAGTGCTCTGCACGCTCTCCAGGACAACATAGAATCTGGGGCTCTGTGCTTTCTTTCGTTCTGAACAAGTGTTAGTGTTTTCTGCACAAAAGCGATTCTGCGAAGCAATGTGAACAGGCACAGAGAAGGTGCTAGCAGGGAATTCTCTGCCTGCCTTTCCCCAGTGCTCTGCAAGCTCTCCAGGACAACATAAAATCTGGGGCTCTGTGCTTTCTTTCGTTCTGAACAAGTGTTACTGTTTTCTGCACAAAAGCGATTCTGCGAAGCAATGTGAACACTTCTGCTTCCCAGGCACAGAGAAGGTGCTAGCAGTGAATTCTCTGCCTGCCTTTCCCCAGTGCTCTGCAAGCTCTCCAGGACAACATAGAATCTGGGGCTCTGTGCTTTCTTTCGTTCTGAACAAGTGTTACTGTTTTCTGCACAAAAGCGATTCTGCGAAGCAATGTAAACACTTCTGCTTCCCAGACACAGAGAAGGTGCTAGCAGGGAATTCTCTGCCTGCCTTTCCCCAGTGCTCTGCAAGCTCTCCAGGACAACAGCAAATCTGGGGCTCTGTGCTTCCTTTTGTTCTGAACAAGTGTTAGTGTTTTCTGCACAAAAGCGATTCTGCGAAGAAATGTGAACACTTCTGCTTCCCAGGCACAGAGAAGGTGCTAGCTGGGAATTCTCTGCCTGCCTTTCCCCAGTGCTCGGCAAGCTCTCCAGGACAACATAGAATCTGGAACTCTGTGCTTTCTTTCGTTCTGAACAAGTGTTAGTGTTTTCTGCACAAAAGCGATTCTGCGAACAAATGAGAACACTTCTGCTTCCCAGGCACAGAGAAGGTGCTAGCAGGGAATTCTCTGCCTGCCTTTCCCCAGTGCTCTGCAAGCTCTCCAGGACAACATAAAATCTGGGGCTCTGTGCTTTCTTTCATTCTGAACAAGTGTTACTGTTTTCTGCACAAAAGTGATTCTGCGAAGCAATGTGAACACTTCTGCTTCCCAGGCACAGAGAAGGTGCTAGCTGGGAATTCTCTGCCTGCCTTTCCCCAGTGCTCTGCAAGCTCTCCAGGACAACACAGAATCTGGGGCTCTGTGCTTTCTTTTGTTCTGAACAAGTGTTAGTGTTTTCTGCACAAAAGCGATTCTGCGAAGCAATGTGAACACTTCTGCTTCCCAGGCACAGAGAAGGTGCTAGCAGGGAATTCTCTGCCTGCCTTTCCCCAGTGCTCGGCAAGCTCTCCAGGACAACATAGAATCTGGATCTCTGTGCTTTCTTTCGTTCTGAACATGTGTTAGTGTTTTCTGCACAAAAGCGATTCTGCGAAGCAATGTGAACACTTCTGCTTCCCAGGCACAGAGAGGGTGCTAGCAGGGAATTCTCTGCCTGCCTTTCCCCAGTGCTCTGCAAGCTCTCCAGGACAACATAGAATCTGGGGCTCTGTGCTTTCTTTCGTTCTGAACAAGTGTTAGTGTTTTCTGCACAAAAGCGATTCTGCGAAGCAATGTGAACACTTCTGCTTCCCAGGCACAGAGAAGGTGCTAGCAGGGAATTCTCTGCCTGCCTTTCCCCAGTGCTCTGCAAGCTCTCCAGGACAACATAGAATCTGGGGCTCTGTGCTTTCTTTCGTTCTGAACAAGTGTTAGTGTTTTCTGCACAAAAGCGATTCTGCGAAGCAATGTGAACTCTTCTGCTTCCCAGGCACAGAGAAGGTGCTAGCAGGGAATTCTCTGCCTGCCTTTCCCCAGTGCTCTGCAAGCTCTCCAGGACAACATAGAATCTGGGGCTCTGTGCTTTCTTTCGTTCTGAACAAGTGTTAGTGTTTTCTGCACAAAAGCGATTCTGCGAAGTAATGTGAACACTTCTGCTTCCCAGGCACAGAGAGGGTGCTAGCAGGGAATTCTCTGCCTGCCTTTCCCCAGTGCTCTGCAAGCTCTCCAAGACAACATCAAATCTGGGGCTCTGTGCTTCCTTTCGTTCTGAACAAGTGTTAGTGTTTTCTGCACAAAAGCGATTCTGCGAAGCAATGTGAACACTTCTGCTTCCCAGGCACAGAGAAGGTGCTAGCAGGGCATTCTCTGCCTGCCTTTCCCCAGTGCTCTGCAAGCTCTCCAGGACAACATAGAATCTGGGGCTCTGTGCTTTCTTTCGTTCTGAACAAGTGTTAGTGTTTTCTGCACAAAAGCGATTCTGCGAAGTAATGTGAACACTTCTGCTTCCCAGGCACAGAGAGGGTGCTAGCAGGGAATTCTCTGCCTGCCTTTCCCCAGTGCTCTGCAAGCTCTCCAAGACAACATCAAATCTGGGGCTCTGTGCTTCCTTTCGTTCTGAACAAGTGTTAGTGTTTTCTGCACAAAAGCGATTCTGCGAAGCAATGTGAACACTTCTGCTTCCCAGGCACAGAGAAGGTGCTAGCAGGGAATTCTCTGCCTGCCTTTCCCCAGTGCTCTGCAAGCTCTCCAGGACAACATAGAATCTGGGGCTCTGTGCTTTCTTTCGTTCTGAACAAGTGTTAGTGTTTTCTGCACAAAAGCGATTCTGCGAAGTAATGTGAACAGGCACAGAGAGGGTGCTAGCAGGGAATTCTCTGCCTGCCTTTCCCCAGTGCTCTGCAAGCTCTCCAGGACAACATCAAATCTGGGGCTCTGTGCTTTCTTTCGTTCTGAACAAGTGTTACTGTTTTCTGCACAAAAGCGATTCTGCGAAGCAATGTGAACACTTCTGCTTCCCAGGCACAGAGAAGGTGCTAGCAGGGAATTCTCTGCCTGCCTTTCCCCAGTGCTCTGCAAGCTCTCCAGGACAACATAGAATCTGGGGCTCTGTGCTTTCTTTCGTTCTGAACAAGTGTTACTGTTTTCTGCACAAAAGTGATTCTGCGAAGCAATGTGAACAGGCACAGAGAAGGTGCTAGCAGGGAATTCTCTGCCTGCCTTTCCCCAGTGCTCTGCAAGCTCTCCAGGACAACATAAAATCTGGGGCTCTGTGCTTTCTTTCGTTCTGAACAAGTGTTACTGTTTTCTGCACAAAAGCCATTCTGCGAAGCAATGTGAACACTTCTGCTTCCCAGGCACAGAGAAGGTGCTAGCAGTGAATTCTCTGCCTGCCTTTCCCCAGTGCTCTGCAAGCTCTCCAGGACAACATAGAATCTGGGGCTCTGTGCTTTCTTTCGTTCTGAACAAGTGTTACTGTTTTCTGCACAAAAGCGATTCTGCGAAGCAATGTAAACACTTCTGCTTCCCAGACACAGAGAAGGTGCTAGCAGGGAATTCTCTGCCTGCCTTTCCCCAGTGCTCTGCAAGCTCTCCAGGACAACAGCAAATCTGGGGCTCTGTGCTTCCTTTTGTTCTGAACAAGTGTTAGTGTTTTCTGCACAAAAGCGATTCTGCGAAGAAATGTGAACACTTCTGCTTCCCAGGCACAGAGAAGGTGCTAGCAGGGAATTCTCTGCCTGCCTTTCCCCAGTGCTCTGCAAGCTCTCCAGGACAACATAGAATCTGGAACTCTGTGCTTTCTTTCGTTCTGAACAAGTGTTAGTGTTTTCTGCACAAAAGCGATTCTGCGAACAAATGAGAACACTTCTGCTTCCCAGGCACAGAGAAGGTGCTAGCAGGGAATTCTCTGCCTGCCTTTCCCCAGTGCTCTGCAAGCTCTCCAGGACAACATAGAATCTGGGGCTCTGTGCTTTCTTTCGTTCTGAACAAGTGTTAGTGTTTTCTGCACAAAAGCGATTCTGCGAAGCAATGTGAACACTTCTGCTTCCCAGGCACAGAGAAGGTGCTAGCAGTGAATTCTCTGCCTGCCTTTCCCCAGTGCTCTGCAAGCTCTCCAGGACAACATAGAATCTGGCGCTCTGTGCTTTCTTTCGTTCTGAACAAGTGTTAGTGTTTTCTGCACAAAAGCGACTCTGCGAAGCAATGTGAACACTTCTGCTTCCCAGGCACAGAGAAGGTGCTAGCAGGGAATTCTCTGCCTGCCTTTCCCCAGTGCTCTGCAAGCTCTCCAGGACAACATAGAATCTGGGGCTCTGTGCTTTCTTTCGTTCTGAACAAGTGTTACTGTTTTCTGCACAAAAGCGATTCTGCGAAGCAATGTGAACACTTCTGCTTCCCAGGCACAGAGAATGTGCTAGCAAGGAATTCTCTGCCTGCCTTTCCCCAGTGCTCTGCAAGCTCTCCAGGACAACATAAAATCTGGGGCTCTGTGCTTTCTTTCATTCTGAACAAGTGTTAGTGTTTTCTGCACAAAAGTGATTCTGCGAAGCAATGTGAACACTTCTGCTTCCCAGGCACAGAGAAGGTGCTAGTTGGGAATTCTCTGACTGCCTTTCCCCAGTGCTCTGAAAGCTCTCCAGGACAACACAGAATCTGGGGCTCTGTGCTTTCTTTTGTTCTGAACAAGTGTTAGTGTTTTCTGCACAAAAGCGATTCTGCGAAGCAATGTGAACACTTCTGCTTCCCAGGCACAGAGAAGGTGCTAGCAGGGAATTCTCTGCCTGCCTTTCCCCAGTGCTCTGCAAGCTCTCCAGGACAACATAGAATCTGGGGCTCTGTGCTTTCTTTCGTTCTGAACAAGTGTTACTGTTTTCTGCACAAAAGCGATTCTGCGAAGCAATGTAAACACTTCTGCTTCCCAGGCACAGAGAAGGTGCTAGCAGGGAATTCTCTGCCTGCCTTTCCCCAGTGCTCGGCAAGCTCTCCAGGACAACATAGAATCTGGATCTCTGTGCTTTCTTTCGTTCTGAACAAGTGTTAGTGTTTTCTGCACAAAAGCGATTCTGCGAAGCAATGTGAACACTTCTGCTTCCCAGGCACAGAGAGGGTGCTAGCAGGGAATTCTCTGCCTGCCTTTCCCCAGTGCTCTGCAAGCTCTCCAGGACAACATAGAATCTGGGGCTCTGTGCTTTCTTTCGTTCTGAACAAGTGTTAGTGTTTTCTGCACAAAAGCGATTCTGCGAAGCAATGTGAACTCTTCTGCTTCCCAGGCACAGAGAAGGTGCTAGGAGGGAATTCTCTGCCTGCCTTTCCCCAGTGCTCTGCAAGCTCTCCAGGACAACATAGAATCTGGGGCTCTGTGCTTTCTTTCGTTCTGAACAAGTGTTAGTGTTTTCTGCACAAAAGCGATTCTGCGAAGTAATGTGAACACTTCTGCTTCCCAGGCACAGAGAGGGTGCTAGCAGGGAATTCTCTGCCTGCCTTTCCCCAGTGCTCTGCAAGCTCTCCAGGACAACATCAAATCTGGGGCTCTGTGCTTCCTTTCGTTCTGAACAAGTGTTACTGTTTTCTGCACAAAAGCGATTCTGCGAAGCAATGTGAACACTTCTGCTTCCCAGGCACAGAGAAGGTGCTAGCAGGGAATTCTCTGCCTGCCTTTCCCCAGTGCTCTGCACGCTCTCCAGGACAACATAGAATCTGGGGCTCTGTGCTTTCTTTCGTTCTGAACAAGTGTTACTTTTTTCTGCACAAAAGCGATTCTGCGAAGCAATGTGAACAGGCACAGAGAAGGTGCTAGCAGGGAATTCTCTGCCTGCCTTTCCCCAGTGCTCTGCAAGCTCTCCAGGACAACATAAAATCTGGGGCTCTGTGCTTTCTTTCGTTCTGAACAAGTGTTACTGTTTTCTGCACAAAAGCGATTCTGCGAAGCAATGTGAACACTTCTGCTTCCCAGGCACAGAGAAGGTGCTAGCAGTGAATTCTCTGCCTGCCTTTCCCCAGTGCTCTGCAAGCTCTCCAGGACAACATAGAATCTGGGGCTCTGTGCTTTCTTTCGTTCTGAACAAGTGTTACTGTTTTCTGCACAAAAGCGATTCTGCGAAGCAATGTAAACACTTCTGCTTCCCAGACACAGAGAAGGTGCTAGCAGGGAATTCTCTGCCTGCCTTTCCCCAGTGCTCTGCAAGCTCTCCAGGACAACAGCAAATCTGGGGCTCTGTGCTTCCTTTTGTTCTGAACAAGTGTTAGTGTTTTCTGCACAAAAGCGATTCTGCGAAGAAATGTGAACACTTCTGCTTCCCAGGCACAGAGAAGGTGCTAGCAGGGAATTCTCTGCCTGCCTTTCCCCAGTGCTCGGCAAGCTCTCCAGGACAACATAGAATCTGGAACTCTGTGCTTTCTTTCGTTCTGAACAAGTGTTACTGTTTTCTGCACAAAAGCGATTCTGCGAAGCAATGTGAACACTTCTGCTTCCCAGGCACAGAGAAGGTGCTAGCAGGGAATTCTCTGCCTGCCTTTCCCCAGTGCTCTGCAAGCTCTCCAGGACAACATAGAATCTGGGGCTCTGTGCTTTCTTTCGTTCTGAACAAGTGTTACTGTTTTCTGCACAAAAGTGATTCTGCGAAGCAATGTGAACACTTCTGCTTCCCAGGCACAGAGAAGGTGCTAGCTGGGAATTCTCTGCCTGCCTTTCCCCAGTGCTCTGCAAGCTCTCCAGGACAACACAGAATCTGGGGCTCTGTGCTTTCTTTTGTTCTGAACAAGTGTTAGTGTTTTCTGCACAAAAGCGATTCTGCGAAGCAATGTGAACACTTCTGCTTCCCAGGCACAGAGAAGGTGCTAGCAGGGAATTCTCTGCCTGCCTTTCCCCAGTGCTCGGCAAGCTCTCCAGGACAACATAGAATCTGGATCTCTGTGCTTCCTTTCGTTCTGAACATGTGTTAGTGTTTTCTGCACAAAAGCGATTCTGCGAAGCAATGTGAACACTTCTGCTTCCCAGGCACAGAGAAGGTGCTAGCAGGGAATTCTCTGCCTGCCTTTCCCCAGTGCTCTGCACGCTCTCCAGGACAACATAGAATCTGGGGCTCTGTGCTTTCTTTCGTTCTGAACAAGTGTTAGTGTTTTCTGCACAAAAGCGATTCTGCGAAGCAATGTGAACAGGCACAGAGAAGGTGCTAGCAGGGAATTCTCTGCCTGCCTTTCCCCAGTGCTCTGCAAGCTCTCCAGGACAACATAAAATCTGGGGCTCTGTGCTTTCTTTCGTTCTGAACAAGTGTTACTGTTTTCTGCACAAAAGCGATTCTGCGAAGCAATGTGAACACTTCTGCTTCCCAGGCACAGAGAAGGTGCTAGCAGTGAATTCTCTGCCTGCCTTTCCCCAGTGCTCTGCAAGCTCTCCAGGACAACATAGAATCTGGGGCTCTGTGCTTTCTTTCGTTCTGAACAAGTGTTACTGTTTTCTGCACAAAAGCGATTCTGCGAAGCAATGTAAACACTTCTGCTTCCCAGACACAGAGAAGGTGCTAGCAGGGAATTCTCTGCCTGCCTTTCCCCAGTGCTCTGCAAGCTCTCCAGGACAACAGCAAATCTGGGGCTCTGTGCTTCCTTTTGTTCTGAACAAGTGTTAGTGTTTTCTGCACAAAAGCGATTCTGCGAAGAAATGTGAACACTTCTGCTTCCCAGGCACAGAGAAGGTGCTAGCAGGGAATTCTCTGCCTGCCTTTCCCCAGTGCTCGGCAAGCTCTCCAGGACAACATAGAATCTGGAACTCTGTGCTTTCTTTCGTTCTGAACAAGTGTTAGTGTTTTCTGCACAAAAGCGATTCTGCGAACAAATGAGAACACTTCTGCTTCCCAGGCACAGAGAAGGTGCTAGCAGGGAATTCTCTGCCTGCCTTTCCCCAGTGCTCTGCAAGCTCTCCAGGACAACATAAAATCTGGGGCTCTGTGCTTTCTTTCATTCTGAACAAGTGTTAGTGTTTTCTGCACAAAAGTGATTCTGCGAAGCAATGTGAACACTTCTGCTTCCCAGGCACAGAGAAGGTGCTAGCTGGGAATTCTCTGCCTGCCTTTCCCCAGTGCTCTGCAAGCTCTCCAGGACAACACAGAATCTGGGGCTCTGTGCTTTCTTTTGTTCTGAACAAGTGTTAGTGTTTTCTGCACAAAAGCGATTCTGCGAAGCAATGTGAACACTTCTGCTTCCCAGGCACAGAGAAGGTGCTAGCAGGGAATTCTCTGCCTGCCTTTCCCCAGTGCTCGGCAAGCTCTCCAGGACAACATAGAATCTGGATCTCTGTGCTTTCTTTCGTTCTGAACATGTGTTAGTGTTTTCTGCACAAAAGCGATTCTGCGAAGCAATGTGAACACTTCTGCTTCCCAGGCACAGAGAGGGTGCTAGCAGGGAATTCTCTGCCTGCCTTTCCCCAGTGCTCTGCAAGCTCTCCAGGACAACATAGAATCTGGGGCTCTGTGCTTTCTTTCGTTCTGAACAAGTGTTAGTGTTTTCTGCACAAAAGCGATTCTGCGAAGCAATGTGAACACTTCTGCTTCCCAGGCACAGAGAAGGTGCTAGCAGGGAATTCTCTGCCTGCCTTTCCCCAGTGCTCTGCAAGCTCTCCAGGACAACATAGAATCTGGGGCTCTGTGCTTTCTTTCGTTCTGAACAAGTGTTAGTGTTTTCTGCACAAAAGCGATTCTGCGAAGCAATGTGAACTCTTCTGCTTCCCAGGCACAGAGAAGGTGCTAGCAGGGAATTCTCTGCCTGCCTTTCCCCAGTGCTCTGCAAGCTCTCCAGGACAACATAGAATCTGGGGCTCTGTGCTTTCTTTCGTTCTGAACAAGTGTTAGTGTTTTCTGCACAAAAGCGATTCTGCGAAGTAATGTGAACACTTCTGCTTCCCAGGCACAGAGAGGGTGCTAGCAGGGAATTCTCTGCCTGCCTTTCCCCAGTGCTCTGCAAGCTCTCCAAGACAACATCAAATCTGGGGCTCTGTGCTTCCTTTCGTTCTGAACAAGTGTTAGTGTTTTCTGCACAAAAGCGATTCTGCGAAGCAATGTGAACACTTCTGCTTCCCAGGCACAGAGAAGGTGCTAGCAGGGAATTCTCTGCCTGCCTTTCCCCAGTGCTCTGCAAGCTCTCCAGGACAACATAGAATCTGGGGCTCTGTGCTTTTTTTCGTTCTGAACAAGTGTTAGTGTTTTCTGCACAAAAGCGATTCTGCGAAGTAATGTGAACACTTCTGCTTCCCAGGCACAGAGAGGGTGCTAGCAGGGAATTCTCTGCCTGCCTTTCCCCAGTGCTCTGCAAGCTCTCCAAGACAACATCAAATCTGGGGCTCTGTGCTTCCTTTCGTTCTGAACAAGTGTTAGTGTTTTCTGCACAAAAGCGATTCTGCGAAGCAATGTGAACACTTCTGCTTCCCAGGCACAGAGAAGGTGCTAGCAGGGAATTCTCTGCCTGCCTTTCCCCAGTGCTCTGCAAGCTCTCCAGGACAACATAAAATCTGGGGCTCTGTGCTTTCTTTCGTTCTGAACAAGTGTTAGTGTTTTCTGCACAAAAGCGATTCTGCGAAGTAATGTGAACAGGCACAGAGAGGGTGCTAGCAGGGAATTCTCTGCCTGCCTTTCCCCAGTGCTCTGCAAGCTCTCCAGGACAACATCAAATCTGGGGCTCTGTGCTTTCTTTCGTTCTGAACAAGTGTTACTGTTTTCTGCACAAAAGCGATTCTGCGAAGCAATGTGAACACTTCTGCTTCCCAGGCACAGAGAAGGTGCTAGCAGGGAATTCTCTGCCTGCCTTTCCCCAGTGCTCTGCAAGCTCTCCAGGACAACATAGAATCTGGGGCTCTGTGCTTTCTTTCGTTCTGAACAAGTGTTACTGTTTTCTGCACAAAAGTGATTCTGCGAAGCAATGTGAACAGGCACAGAGAAGGTGCTAGCAGGGAATTCTCTGCCTGCCTTTCCCCAGTGCTCTGCAAGCTCTCCAGGACAACATAAAATCTGGGGCTCTGTGCTTTCTTTCGTTCTGAACAAGTGTTACTGTTTTCTGCACAAAAGCGATTCTGCGAAGCAATGTGAACACTTCTGCTTCCCAGGCACAGAGAAGGTGCTAGCAGTGAATTCTCTGCCTGCCTTTCCCCAGTGCTCTGCAAGCTCTCCAGGACAACATAGAATCTGGGGCTCTGTGCTTTCTTTCGTTCTGAACAAGTGTTACTGTTTTCTGCACAAAAGCGATTCTGCGAAGCAATGTAAACACTTCTGCTTCCCAGACACAGAGAAGGTGCTAGCAGGGAATTCTCTGCCTGCCTTTCCCCAGTGCTCTGCAAGCTCTCCAGGACAACAGCAAATCTGGGGCTCTGTGCTTCCTTTTGTTCTGAACAAGTGTTAGTGTTTTCTGCACAAAAGCGATTCTGCGAAGCAATGTGAACACTTCTGCTTCCCAGGCACAGAGAAGGTGCTAGCAGGGAATTCTCTGCCTGCCTTTCCCCAGTGCTCTGCAAGCTCTCCAGGACAACATAGAATCTGGAACTCTGTGCTTTCTTTCGTTCTGAACAAGTGTTACTGTTTTCTGCACAAAAGCGATTCTGCGAACAAATGAGAACACTTCTGCTTCCCAGGCACAGAGAAGGTGCTAGCAGGGAATTCTCTGCCTGCCTTTCCCCAGTGCTCTGCAAGCTCTCCAGGACAACATAGAATCTGGGGCTCTGTGCTTTCTTTCGTTCTGAACAAGTGTTAGTGTTTTCTGCACAAAAGCGATTCTGCGAAGCAATGTGAACACTTCTGCTTCCCAGGCACAGAGAAGGTGCTAGCAGGGAATTCTCTGCCTGCCTTTCCCCAGTGCTCTGCAAGCTCTCCAGGACAACATCAAATCTGGGGCTCTGTGCTTTCTTTCGTTCTGAACAAGTGTTACTGTTTTCTGCACAAAAGCGATTCTGCGAAGCAATGTGAACACTTCTGCTTCCCAGGCACAGAGAAGGTGCTAGCAGGGAATTCTCTGCCTGCCTTTCCCCAGTGCTCTGCAAGCTCTCCAGGACAACATAGAATCTGGCGCTCTGTGCATTCTTTCCTTCTGAACAAGTGTTACTGTTTTCTGCACAAAAGCGACTCTGCGAAGCAATGTGAACACTTCTGCTTCCCAGGCACAGAGAAGGTGCTAGCAGGGAATTCTCTGCCTGCCTTTCCCCAGTGCTCTGCAAGCTCTCCAGGACAACATAGAATCTGGGGCTCTGTGCTTTCTTTCGTTCTGAACAAGTGTTACTGTTTTCTGCACAAAAGCGATTCTGCGAAGCAATGTGAACACTTCTGCTTCCCAGGCACAGAGAATGTGCTAGCAAGGAATTCTCTGCCTGCCTTTCCCCAGTGCTCTGCAAGCTCTCCAGGACAACATAAAATCTGGGGCTCTGTGCTTTCTTTCCTTCTGAACAAGTGTTAGTGTTTTCTGCACAAAAGCGATTCTTGCGAAGCAATGTGAACACTTCTGCTTCCCAGGCACAGAGAAGGTGCTAGCTGGGAATTCTCTGCCTGCCTTTCCCCAGTGCTCTGAAAGCTCTCCAGGACAACACAGAATCTGGGGCTCTGTGCTTTCTTTTGTTCTGAACAAGTGTTAGTGTTTTCTGCACAAAAGCGATTCTGCGAAGCAATGTGAACACTTCTGCTTCCCAGGCACAGAGAAGGTGCTAGCAGGGAATTCTCTGCCTGCCTTTCCCCAGTGCTCTGCAAGCTCTCCAGGACAACAGCAAATCTGGGGCTCTGTGCTTTCTTTCGTTCTGAACAAGTGTTACTGTTTTCTGCACAAAAGCGATTCTGCGAAGCAATGTAAACACTTCTGCTTCCCAGGCACAGAGAAGGTGCTAGCAGGGAATTCTCTGCCTGCCTTTCCCCAGTGCTCGGCAAGCTCTCCAGGACAACATAGAATCTGGATCTCTGTGCTTTCTTTCGTTCTGAACAAGTGTTAGTGTTTTCTGCACAAAAGCGATTCTGCGAAGCAATGTGAACACTTCTGCTTCCCAGGCACAGAGAGGGTGCTAGCAGGGAATTCTCTGCCTGCCTTTCCCCAGTGCTCTGCAAGCTCTCCAGGACAACATAGAATCTGGGGCTCTGTGCTTTCTTTCGTTCTGAACAAGTGTTAGTGTTTTCTGCACAAAAGCGATTCTGCGAAGCAATGTGAACTCTTCTGCTTCCCAGGCACAGAGAAGGTGCTAGGAGGGAATTCTCTGCCTGCCTTTCCCCAGTGCTCTGCAAGCTCTCCAGGACAACATAGAATCTGGGGCTCTGTGCTTTCTTTCGTTCTGAACAAGTGTTAGTGTTTTCTGCACAAAAGCGATTCTGCGAAGTAATGTGAACACTTCTGCTTCCCAGGCACAGAGAGGGTGCTAGCAGGGAATTCTCTGCCTGCCTTTCCCCAGTGCTCTGCAAGCTCTCCAGGACAACATAAAATCTGGGGCTCTGTGCTTCCTTTCGTTCTGAACAAGTGTTACTGTTTTCTGCACAAAAGCGATTCTGCGAAGCAATGTGAACACTTCTGCTTCCCAGGCACAGAGAAGGTGCTAGCAGGGAATTCTCTGCCTGCCTTTCCCCAGTGCTCTGCAAGCTCTCCAGGACAACATAGAATCTGGGGCTCTGTGCTTTCTTTCGTTCTGAACAAGTGTTAGTGTTTTCTGCACAAAAGCGATTCTGCGATTCAATGTGAACAGGCACAGAGAAGGTGCTAGCAGGGAATTCTCTGCCTGCCTTTCCCCAGTGCTCTGCAAGCTCTCCAGGACAACATAAAATCTGGGGCTCTGTGCTTTCTTTCGTTCTGAACAAGTGTTACTGTTTTCTGCACAAAAGCGATTCTGCGAAGCAATGTGAACACTTCTGCTTCCCAGGCACAGAGAAGGTGCTAGCAGGGAATTCTCTGCCTGCCTTTCCCCAGTGCTCTGCAAGCTCTCCAGGACAACATAGAATCTGGGGCTCTGTGCTTTCTTTCGTTCTGAACAAGTGTTACTGTTTTCTGCACAAAAGCGATTCTGCGAAGCAATGTGAACACTTCTGCTTCCCAGGCACAGAGAATGTGCTAGCAAGGAATTCTCTGCCTGCCTTTCCCCAGTGCTCTGCAAGCTCTCCAGGACAACATAAAATCTGGGGCTCTGTGCTTTCTTTCATTCTGAACAAGTGTTAGTGTTTTCTGCACAAAAGTGATTGTGCGAAGCAATGTGAACACTTCTGCTTCCCAGGCACAGAGAAGGTGCTAGCTGGGAATTCTCTGCCTGCCTTTCCCCAGTGCTCTGAAAGCTCTCCAGGACAACACAGAATCTGGGGCTCTGTGCTTTCTTTTGTTCTGAACAAGTGTTAGTGTTTTCTGCACAAAAGCGATTCTGCGAAGCAATGTGAACACTTCTGCTTCCCAGGCACAGAGAAGGTGCTATCAGGGAATTCTCTGCCTGCCTTTCCCCAGTGCTCTGCAAGCTCTCCAGGACAACAGCAAATCTGGGGCTCTGTGCTTTCTTTCGTTCTGAACAAGTGTTACTGTTTTCTGCACAAAAGCGATTCTGCGAAGCAATGTGAACACTTCTGCTTCCCAGGCACAGAGAAGGTGCTAGCAGGGAATTCTCTGCCTGCCTTTCCCCAGTGCTCTGCAAGCTCTCCAGGACAACATAGAATCTGGCGCTCTGTGCATTCTTTCCTTCTGAACAAGTGTTACTGTTTTCTGCACAAAAGCGACTCTGCGAAGCAATGTGAACACTTCTGCTTCCCAGGCACAGAGAAGGTGCTAGCAGGGAATTCTCTGCCTGCCTTTCCCCAGTGCTCTGCAAGCTCTCCAGGACAACATAGAATCTGGGGCTCTGTGCTTTCTTTCGTTCTGAACAAGTGTTACTGTTTTCTGCACAAAAGCGATTCTGCGAAGCAATGTGAACACTTCTGCTTCCCAGGCACAGAGAATGTGCTAGCAAGGAATTCTCTGCCTGCCTTTCCCCAGTGCTCTGCAAGCTCTCCAGGACAACATAAAATCTGGGGCTCTGTGCTTTCTTTCATTCTGAACAAGTGTTAGTGTTTTCTGCACAAAAGTGAATGTGCGAAGCAATGTGAACACTTCTGCTTCCCAGGCACAGAGAAGGTGCTAGCTGGGAATTCTCTGCCTGCCTTTCCCCAGTGCTCTGAAAGCTCTCCAGGACAACACAGAATCTGGGGCTCTGTGCTTTCTTTTGTTCTGAACAAGTGTTAGTGTTTTCTGCACAAAAGCGATTCTGCGAAGCAATGTGAACACTTCTGCTTCCCAGGCACAGAGAAGGTGCTAGCAGGGAATTCTCTGCCTGCCTTTCCCCAGTGCTCTGCAAGCTCTCCAGGACAACAGCAAATCTGGGGCTCTGTGCTTTCTTTCGTTCTGAACAAGTGTTACTGTTTTCTGCACAAAAGCGATTCTGCGAAGCAATGTAAACACTTCTGCTTCCCAGGCACAGAGAAGGTGCTAGCAGGGAATTCTCTGCCTGCCTTTCCCCAGTGCTCGGCAAGCTCTCCAGGACAACATAGAATCTGGATCTCTGTGCTTTCTTTCGTTCTGAACAAGTGTTAGTGTTTTCTGCACAAAAGCGATTCTGCGAAGCAATGTGAACACTTCTGCTTCCCAGGCACAGAGAGGGTGCTAGCAGGGAATTCTCTGCCTGCCTTTCCCCAGTGCTCTGCAAGCTCTCCAGGACAACATAGAATCTGGGGCTCTGTGCTTTCTTTCGTTCTGAACAAGTGTTAGTGTTTTCTGCACAAAAGCGATTCTGCGAAGCAATGTGAACTCTTCTGCTTCCCAGGCACAGAGAAGGTGCTAGGAGGGAATTCTCTGCCTGCCTTTCCCCAGTGCTCTGCAAGCTCTCCAGGACAACATAGAATCTGGGGCTCTGTGCTTTCTTTCGTTCTGAACAAGTGTTAGTGTTTTCTGCACAAAAGCGATTCTGCGAAGTAATGTGAACACTTCTGCTTCCCAGGCACAGAGAGGGTGCTAGCAGGGAATTCTCTGCCTGCCTTTCCCCAGTGCTCTGCAAGCTCTCCAGGACAACATAAAATCTGGGGCTCTGTGCTTCCTTTCGTTCTGAACAAGTGTTACTGTTTTCTGCACAAAAGCGATTCTGCGAAGCAATGTGAACACTTCTGCTTCCCAGGCACAGAGAAGGTGCTAGCAGGGAATTCTCTGCCTGCCTTTCCCCAGTGCTCTGCAAGCTCTCCAGGACAACATAGAATCTGGGGCTCTGTGCTTTCTTTCGTTCTGAACAAGTGTTAGTGTTTTCTGCACAAAAGCGATTCTGCGAAGCAATGTGAACAGGCACAGAGAAGGTGCTAGCAGGGAATTCTCTGCCTGCCTTTCCCCAGTGCTCTGCAAGCTCTCCAGGACAACATAAAATCTGGGGCTCTGTGCTTTCTTTCGTTCTGAACAAGTGTTACTGTTTTCTGCACAAAAGCGATTCTGCGAAGCAATGTGAACACTTCTGCTTCCCAGGCACAGAGAAGGTGCTAGCAGGGAATTCTCTGCCTGCCTTTCCCCAGTGCTCTGCAAGCTCTCCAGGACAACATAGAATCTGGGGCTCTGTGCTTTCTTTCGTTCTGAACAAGTGTTACTGTTTTCTGCACAAAAGCGATTCTGCGAAGCAATGTGAACACTTCTGCTTCCCAGGCACAGAGAATGTGCTAGCAAGGAATTCTCTGCCTGCCTTTCCCCAGTGCTCTGCAAGCTCTCCAGGACAACATAAAATCTGGGGCTCTGTGCTTTCTTTCATTCTGAACAAGTGTTAGTGTTTTCTGCACAAAAGTGATTGTGCGAAGCAATGTGAACACTTCTGCTTCCCAGGCACAGAGAAGGTGCTAGCTGGGAATTCTCTGCCTGCCTTTCCCCAGTGCTCTGAAAGCTCTCCAGGACAACACAGAATCTGGGGCTCTGTGCTTTCTTTTGTTCTGAACAAGTGTTAGTGTTTTCTGCACAAAAGCGATTCTGCGAAGCAATGTGAACACTTCTGCTTCCCAGGCACAGAGAAGGTGCTATCAGGGAATTCTCTGCCTGCCTTTCCCCAGTGCTCTGCAAGCTCTCCAGGACAACAGCAAATCTGGGGCTCTGTGCTTTCTTTCGTTCTGAACAATTGTTACTGTTTTCTGCACAAAAGCGATTCTGCGAAGCAATGTAAACACTTCTGCTTCCCAGGCACAGAGAAGGTGCTAGCAGGGAATTCTCTGCCTGCCTTTCCCCAGTGCTCGGCAAGCTCTCCAGGACAACATAGAATCTGGATCTCTGTGCTTTCTTTCGTTCTGAACAAGTGTTAGTGTTTTCTGCACAAAAGCGATTCTGCGAAGCAATGTGAACACTTCTGCTTCCCAGGCACAGAGAGGGTGCTAGCAGGGAATTCTCTGCCTGCCTTTCCCCAGTGCTCTGCAAGCTCTCCAGGACAACATAAAATCTGGGGCTCTGTGCTTCCTTTCGTTCTGAACAAGTGTTACTGTTTTCTGCACAAAAGCGATTCTGCGAAGCAATGTGAACACTTCTGCTTCCCAGGCACAGAGAAGGTGCTAGCAGGGAATTCTCTGCCTGCCTTTCCCCAGTGCTCTGCAAGCTCTCCAGGACAACATAGAATCTGGGGCTCTGTGCTTTCTTTCGTTCTGAACAAGTGTTAGTGTTTTCTGCACAAAAGCGATTCTGCGAAGCAATGTGAACAGGCACAGAGAAGGTGCTAGCAGGGAATTCTCTGCCTGCCTTTCCCCAGTGCTCGGCAAGCTCTCCAGGACAACATAAAATCTGGGGCTCTGTGCTTTCTTTCCTTCTGAACAAGTGTTACTGTTTTCTGCACAAAAGCGATTCTGCGAAGCAATGTGAACACTTCTGCTTCCCAGGCACAGAGAAGGTGCTAGCAGTGAATTCTCTGCCTGCCTTTCCCCAGTGCTCTGCAAGCTCTCCAGGACAACATAGAATCTGGAACTCTGTGCTTTCTTTCGTTCTGAACAAGTGTTAGTGTTTTCTGCACAAAAGCGATTCTGCGAACAAATGAGAACACTTCTGCTTCCCAGGCACAGAGAAGGTGCTAGCAGGGAATTCTCTGCCTGCCTTTCCCCAGTGCTCTGCAAGCTCTCCAGGACAACATAAAATCTGGGGCTCTGTGCTTTCTTTCATTCTGAACAAGTGTTACTGTTTTCTGCACAAAAGTGATTCTGCGAAGCAATGTGAACACTTCTGCTTCCCAGGCACAGAGAAGGTGCTAGCTGGGAATTCTCTGCCTGCCTTTCCCCAGTGCTCTGCAAGCTCTCCAGGACAACACAGAATCTGGGGCTCTGTGCTTTCTTTTGTTCTGAACAAGTGTTAGTGTTTTCTGCACAAAAGCGATTCTGCGAAGCAATGTGAACACTTCTGCTTCCCAGGCACAGAGAAGGTGCTAGCAGGGAATTCTCTGCCTGCCTTTCCCCAGTGCTCGGCAAGCTCTCCAGGACAACATAGAATCTGGATCTCTGTGCTTTCTTTCGTTCTGAACATGTGTTAGTGTTTTCTGCACAAAAGCGATTCTGCGAAGCAATGTGAACACTTCTGCTTCCCAGGCACAGAGAGGGTGCTAGCAGGGAATTCTCTGCCTGCCTTTCCCCAGTGCTCTGCAAGCTCTCCAGGACAACATAGAATCTGGGGCTCTGTGCTTTCTTTCGTTCTGAACAAGTGTTAGTGTTTTCTGCACAAAAGCGATTCTGCGAAGCAATGTGAACACTTCTGCTTCCCAGGCACAGAGAAGGTGCTAGCAGGGAATTCTCTGCCTGCCTTTCCCCAGTGCTCTACAAGCTCTCCAGGACAACATAGAATCTGGGGCTCTGTGCTTTCTTTCGTTCTGAACAAGTGTTAGTGTTTTCTGCACAAAAGCGATTCTGCGAAGCAATGTGAACTCTTCTGCTTCCCAGGCACAGAGAAGGTGCTAGCAGGGAATTCTCTGCCTGCCTTTCCCCAGTGCTCTGCAAGCTCTCCAGGACAACATAGAATCTGGGGCTCTGTGCTTTCTTTCGTTCTGAACAAGTGTTAGTGTTTTCTGCACAAAAGCGATTCTGCGAAGTAATGTGAACACTTCTGCTTCCCAGGCACAGAGAGGGTGCTAGCAGGGAATTCTCTGCCTGCCTTTCCCCAGTGCTCTGCAAGCTCTCCAAGACAACATAAAATCTGGGGCTCTGTGCTTCCTTTCGTTCTGAACAAGTGTTAGTGTTTTCTGCACAAAAGCGATTCTGCGAAGCAATGTGAACACTTCTGCTTCCCAGGCACAGAGAAGGTGCTAGCAGGGAATTCTCTGCCTGCCTTTCCCCAGTGCTCTGCAAGCTCTCCAGGACAACATAGAATCTGGGGCTCTGTGCTTTCTTTCGTTCTGAACAAGTGTTAGTGTTTTCTGCACAAAAGCGATTCTGCGAAGTAATGTGAACACTTCTGCTTCCCAGGCACAGAGAGGGTGCTAGCAGGGAATTCTCTGCCTGCCTTTCCCCAGTGCTCTGCAAGCTCTCCAAGACAACATCAAATCTGGGGCTCTGTGCTTCCTTTCGTTCTGAACAAGTGTTAGTGTTTTCTGCACAAAAGCGATTCTGCGAAGCAATGTGAACACTTCTGCTTCCCAGGCACAGAGAAGGTGCTAGCAGGGAATTCTCTGCCTGCCTTTCCCCAGTGCTCTGCAAGCTCTCCAGGACAACATAGAATCTGGGGCTCTGTGCTTTCTTTCGTTCTGAACAAGTGTTAGTGTTTTCTGCACAAAAGCGATTCTGCGAAGTAATGTGAACAGGCACAGAGAGGGTGCTAGCAGGGAATTCTCTGCCTGCCTTTCCCCAGTGCTCTGCAAGCTCTCCAGGACAACATCAAATCTGGGGCTCTGTGCTTTCTTTCGTTCTGAACAAGTGTTACTGTTTTCTGCACAAAAGCGATTCTGCGAAGCAATGTGAACACTTCTGCTTCCCAGGCACAGAGAAGGTGCTAGCAGGGAATTCTCTGCCTGCCTTTCCCCAGTGCTCTGCAAGCTCTCCAGGACAACATAGAATCTGGGGCTCTGTGCTTTCTTTCGTTCTGAACAAGTGTTACTGTTTTCTGCACAAAAGTGATTCTGCGAAGCAATGTGAACAGGCACAGAGAAGGTGCTAGCAGGGAATTCTCTGCCTGCCTTTCCCCAGTGCTCTGCAAGCTCTCCAGGACAACATAAAATCTGGGGCTCTGTGCTTTCTTTCGTTCTGAACAAGTGTTACTGTTTTCTGCACAAAAGCGATTCTGCGAAGCAATGTGAACACTTCTGCTTCCCAGGCACAGAGAAGGTGCTAGCAGTGAATTCTCTGCCTGCCTTTCCCCAGTGCTCTGCAAGCTCTCCAGGACAACATAGAATCTGGGGCTCTGTGCTTTCTTTCGTTCTGAACAAGTGTTACTGTTTTCTGCACAAAAGCGATTCTGCGAAGCAATGTAAACACTTCTGCTTCCCAGACACAGAGAAGGTGCTAGCAGGGAATTCTCTGCCTGCCTTTCCCCAGTGCTCTGCAAGCTCTCCAGGACAACAGCAAATCTGGGGCTCTGTGCTTCCTTTTGTTCTGAACAAGTGTTAGTGTTTTCTGCACAAAAGCGATTCTGCGAAGCAATGTGAACACTTCTGCTTCCCAGGCACAGAGAAGGTGCTAGCAGGGAATTCTCTGCCTGCCTTTCCCCAGTGCTCTGCAAGCTCTCCAGGACAACATAGAATCTGGAACTCTGTGCTTTCTTTCGTTCTGAACAAGTGTTAGTGTTTTCTGCACAAAAGCGATTCTGCGAAGCAATGTGAACACTTCTGCTTCCCAGGCACAGAGAAGGTGCTAGCAGTGAATTCTCTGCCTGCCTTTCCCCAGTGCTCTGCAAGCTCTCCAGGACAACATAGAATCTGGCGCTCTGTGCTTTCTTTCCTTCTGAACAAGTGTTACTGTTTTCTGCACAAAAGCGACTCTGCGAAGCAATGTGAACACTTCTGCTTCCCAGGCACAGAGAAGGTGCTAGCAGGGAATTCTCTGCCTGCCTTTCCCCAGTGCTCTGCAAGCTCTCCAGGACAACATAGAATCTGGGGCTCTGTGCTTTCTTTCGTTCTGAACAAGTGTTACTGTTTTCTGCACAAAAGCGATTCTGCGAAGCAATGTGAACACTTCTGCTTCCCAGGCACAGAGAATGTGCTAGCAAGGAATTCTCTGCCTGCCTTTCCCCAGTGCTCTGCAAGCTCTCCAGGACAACATAAAATCTGGGGCTCTGTGCTTTCTTTCGTTCTGAACAAGTGTTACTGTTTTCTGCACAAAAGCGATTCTGCGAAGCAATGTAAACACTTCTGCTTCCCAGGCACAGAGAAGGTGCTAGCAGGGAATTCTCTGCCTGCCTTTCCCCAGTGCTCGGCAAGCTCTCCAGGACAACATAGAATCTGGATCTCTGTGCTTTCTTTCGTTCTGAACAAGTGTTAGTGTTTTCTGCACAAAAGCGATTCTGCGAAGCAATGTGAACACTTCTGCTTCCCAGGCACAGAGAGGGTGCTAGCAGGGAATTCTCTGCCTGCCTTTCCCCAGTGCTCTGCAAGCTCTCCAGGACAACATAGAATCTGGGGCTCTGTGCTTTCTTTCGTTCTGAACAAGTGTTAGTGTTTTCTGCACAAAAGCGATTCTGCGAAGCAATGTGAACTCTTCTGCTTCCCAGGCACAGAGAAGGTGCTAGGAGGGAATTCTCTGCCTGCCTTTCCCCAGTGCTCTGCAAGCTCTCCAGGACAACATCAAATCTGGGGCTCTGTGCTTCCTTTCGTTCTGAACAAGTGTTACTGTTTTCTGCACAAAAGCGATTCTGCGAAGCAATGTGAACACTTCTGCTTCCCAGGCACAGAGAAGGTGCTAGGAGGGAATTCTCTGCCTGCCTTTCCCCAGTGCTCTGCAAGCTCTCCAGGACAACATAGAATCTGGGGCTCTGTGCTTTCTTTCGTTCTGAACAAGTGTTAGTGTTTTCTGCACAAAAGCGATTCTGCGAAGCAATGTGAACAGGCACAGAGAAGGTGCTAGCAGGGAATTCTCTGCCTGCCTTTCCCCAGTGCTCTGCAAGCTCTCCAGGACAACATAAAATCTGGGGCTCTGTGCTTTCTTTCGTTCTGAACAAGTGTTACTGTTTTCTGCACAAAAGCGATTCTGCGAAGCAATGTAAACACTTCTGCTTCCCAGACACAGAGAAGGTGCTAGCAGGGAATTCTCTGCCTGCCTTTCCCCAGTGCTCTGCAAGCTCTCCAGGACAACAGCAAATCTGGGGCTCTGTGCTTTCTTTCGTTCTGAACAAGTGTTACTGTTTTCTGCACAAAAGCGATTCTGCGAAGCAATGTGAACACTTCTGCTTCCCAGGCACAGAGAAGGTGCTAGCAGGGAATTCTCTGCCTGCCTTTCCCCAGTGCTCGGCAAGCTCTCCAGGACAACATAGAATCTGGAACTCTGTGCTTTCTTTCGTTCTGAACAAGTGTTAGTGTTTTCTGCACAAAAGCGATTCTGCGAACAAATGAGAACACTTCTGCTTCCCAGGCACAGAGAAGGTGCTAGCAGGGAATTCTCTGCCTGCCTTTCCCCAGTGCTCTGCAAGCTCTCCAGGACAACATAAAATCTGGGGCTCTGTGCTTTCTTTCATTCTGAACAAGTGTTACTGTTTTCTGCACAAAAGTGATTCTGCGAAGCAATGTGAACACTTCTGCTTCCCAGGCACAGAGAAGGTGCTAGCTGGGAATTCTCTGCCTGCCTTTCCCCAGTGCTCTGCAAGCTCTCCAGGACAACACAGAATCTGGGGCTCTGTGCTTTCTTTTGTTCTGAACAAGTGTTAGTGTTTTCTGCACAAAAGCGATTCTGCGAAGCAATGTGAACACTTCTGCTTCCCAGGCACAGAGAAGGTGCTAGCAGGGAATTCTCTGCCTGCCTTTCCCCAGTGCTCGGCAAGCTCTCCAGGACAACATAGAATCTGGATCTCTGTGCTTTCTTTCGTTCTGAACATGTGTTAGTGTTTCCTGCACAAAAGCGATTCTGCGAAGCAATGTGAACACTTCTGCTTCCCAGGCACAGAGAGGGTGCTAGCAGGGAATTCTCTGCCTGCCTTTCCCCAGTGCTCTGCAAGCTCTCCAGGACAACATAGAATCTGGGGCTCTGTGCTTTCTTTCGTTCTGAACAAGTGTTACTGTTTTCTGCACAAAAGCGATTCTGCGAAGCAATGTGAACACTTCTGCTTCCCAGGCACAGAGAAGGTGCTAGCAGGGAATTCTCTGCCTGCCTTTCCCCAGTGCTCTGCAAGCTCTCCAGGACAACATAGAATCTGGGGCTCTGTGCTTTCTTTCGTTCTGAACAAGTGTTAGTGTTTTCTGCACAAAAGCGATTCTGCGAAGCAATGTGAACTCTTCTGCTTCCCAGGCACAGAGAAGGTGCTAGCAGGGAATTCTCTGCCTGCCTTTCCCCAGTGCTCGGCAAGCTCTCCAGGACAACATAAAATCTGGGGCTCTGTGCTTTCTTTCGTTCTGAACAAGTGTTACTGTTTTCTGCACAAAAGCGATTCTGCGAAGCAATGTGAACACTTCTGCTTCCCAGGCACAGAGAAGGTGCTAGCAAGGAATTCTCTGCCTGCCTTTCCCCAGTGCTCTGCAAGCTCTCCAGGACAACATAAAATCTGGGGCTCTGTGCTTTCTTTTGTTCTGAACAAGTGTTACTGTTTTCTGCACAAAAGCGATTCTGCGAAGCAATGTGAACACTTCTGCTTCCCAGGCACAGAGAAGGTGCTAGCAGGGAATTCTCTGCCTGCCTTTCCCCAGTGCTCGGCAAGCTCTCCAGGACAACATAAAATCTGGGGCTCTGTGCTTTCTTTCGTTCTGAACAAGTGTTACTGTTTTCTGCACAAAAGCGATTCTGCGAAGCAATGTGAACACTTCTGCTTCCCAGGCACAGAGAAGGTGCTAGCAAGGAATTCTCTGCCTGCCTTTCCCCAGTGCTCTGCAAGCTCTCCAGGACAACATAAAATCTGGGGCTCTGTGCTTTCTTTTGTTCTGAACAAGTGTTACTGTTTTCTGCACAAAAGCGATTCTGCGAAGCAATGTGAACACTTCTGCTTCCCAGGCACAGAGAAGGTGCTAGCAGGGAATTCTCTGCCTGCCTTTCCCCAGTGCTCTGCAAGCTCTCCAGGACAACATAAAATCTGGGGCTCTGTGCTTTCTTTTGTTCTGAACAAGTGTTAGTGTTTTCTGCACAAAAGCGATTCTGCGAAGCAATGTGAACTCTTCTGCTTCCCAGGCACAGAGAAGGTGCTAGGAGGGAATTCTCTGCCTGCCTTTCCCCAGTGCTCTGCAAGCTCTCCAGGACAACATAGAATCTGGGGCTCTGTGCTTTCTTTTGTTCTGAACAAGTGTTAGTGTTTTCTGCACAAAAGCGATTCTGCGAAGCAATGTAAACACTTCTGCTTCCCAGACACAGAGAAGGTGCTAGCAGGGAATTCTCTGCCTGCCTTTCCCCAGTGCTCTGCAAGCTCTCCAGGACAACAGCAAATCTGGGGCTCTGTGCTTCCTTTTGTTCTGAACAAGTGTTAGTGTTTTCTGCACAAAAGCGATTCTGCGAAGAAATGTGAACACTTCTGCTTCCCAGGCACAGAGAAGGTGCTAGCAGGGAATTCTCTGCCTGCCTTTCCCCAGTGCTCTGCAAGCTCTCCAGGACAACATAGAATCTGGAACTCTGTGCTTTCTTTCGTTCTGAACAAGTGTTAGTGTTTTCTGCACAAAAGCGATTCTGCGAAGCAATGTGAACACTTCTGCTTCCCAGGCACAGAGAAGGTGCTAGCAGGGAATTCTCTGCCTGCCTTTCCCCAGTGCTCTGCAAGCTCTCCAGGACAACATCAAATCTGGGGCTCTGTGCTTTCTTTCGTTCTGAACAAGTGTTAGTGTTTTCTGCACAAAAGCGATTCTGCGAAGCAATGTGAACACTTCTGCTTCCCAGGCACAGAGAAGGTGCTAGCAGGGAATTCTCTGCCTGCCTTTCCCCAGTGCTCTGCAAGCTCTCCAGGACAACATAGAATCTGGGGCTCTGTGCTTTCTTTCGTTCTGAACAAGTGTTACTGTTTTCTGCACAAAAGTGATTCTGCGAAGCAATGTGAACAGGCACAGAGAAGGTGCTAGCAGGGAATTCTCTGCCTGCCTTTCCCCAGTGCTCTGCAAGCTCTCCAGGACAACATAAAATCTGGGGCTCTGTGCTTTCTTTCGTTCTGAACAAGTGTTAGTGTTTTCTGCACAAAAGCGATTCTGCGAAGCAATGTGAACACTTCTGCTTCCCAGGCACAGAGAAGGTGCTAGCAAGGAATTCTCTGCCTGCCTTTCCCCAGTGCTCTGCAAGCTCTCCAGGACAACATCAAATCTGGGGCTCTGTGCTTTCTTTCATTCTGAACAAGTGTTAGTGTTTTCTGCACAAAAGTGATTCTGCGAAGCAATGTGAACACTTCTGCATCCCAGGCACAGAGAAGGTGCTAGCTGGGAATTCTCTGCCTGCCTTTCCCCAGTGCTCTGCAAGCTCTCCAGGACAACACAGAATCTGGGGCTCTGTGCTTTCTTTTGTTCTGAACAAGTGTTAGTGTTTTCTGCACAAAAGTGATTCTGCGAAGCAATGTGAACACTTCTGCTTCCCAGGCACAGAGAAGGTGCTAGCAGGGAATTCTCTGCCTGCCTTTCCCCAGTGCTCTGCAAGCTCTCCAGGACAACAGCAAATCTGGGGCTCTGTGCTTTCTTTCGTTCTGAACAAGTGTTACTGTTTTCTGCACAAAAGTGATTCTGCGAAGCAATGTGAACAGGCACAGAGAAGGTGCTAGCAGGGAATTCTCTGCCTGCCTTTCCCCAGTGCTCTGCAAGCTCTCCAGGACAACATAAAATCTGGGGCTCTGTGCTTTCTTTCGTTCTGAACAAGTGTTACTGTTTTCTGCACAAAAGCGATTCTGCGAAGCAATGTGAACACTTCTGCTTCCCAGGCACAGAGAAGGTGCTAGCAGGGAATTCTCTGCCTGCCTTTCCCCAGTGCTCTGCAAGCTCTCCAGGACAACATCAAATCTGGGGCTCTGTGCTTTCTTTTGTTCTGAACAAGTGTTAGTGTTTTCTGCACAAGAGCGATTCTGCGAAGCAATGTGAACTCTTCTGCTTCCCAGGCACAGAGAAGGTGCTAGGAGGGAATTCTCTGCCTGCCTTTCCCCAGTGCTCTGCAAGCTCTCCAGGACAACATAGAATCTGGGGCTCTGTGCTTTCTTTCGTTCTGAACAAGTGTTACTGTTTTCTGCAGAAAAGCAATTCTGCGAAGCAATGTGAACACTTCTGCTTCACAGGCACAGAGAAGGTGCTAGCAGGGAATTCTCTGCCTGCCTTTCCCCAGTGCTCTGCAAGCTCTCCAGGACAACATAAAATCTGGGGCTCTGTGCTTTCTTTCATTCTGAACAAGTGTTACTGTTTTCTGCACAAAAGCGATTCTGCGAAGCAATGTGAACACTTCTGCTTCCCAGACACAGAGAAGGTGCTAGCAGGGAATTCTCTGCCTGCCTTTCCCCAGTGCTCTGCAAGCTCTCCAGGACAACATAAAATCTGGGGCTCTGTGCTTTCTTTTGTTCTGAACAAGTGTTAGTGTTTTCTGCACAAAAGCGATTCTGTGAACCAATGTGAACACTTCTGCTTCCCAGGCACAGAGAGGGTGCTAGCAGGGAATTCTCTGCCTGCCTTTCCCCAGTGCTCTGCAAGCTCTCCAGGACAACAGCAAATCTGGGGCTCTGTGCTTCCTTTTGTTCTGAACAAGTGTTAGTGTTTTCTGCACAAAAGCGATTCTGCGAAGAAATGTGAACACTTCTGCTTCCCAGGCACAGAGAAGGTGCTAGCAGGGAATTCTCTGCCTGCCTTTCCCCAGTGCTCTGCAAGCTCTCCAGGACAACATAAAATCTGGGGCTCTGTGCTTTCTTTCGTTCTGAACAAGTGTTACTGTTTTCTGCACAAAAGCGATTCTGCGAAGCAATGTGAACACTTCTGCTTCCCAGGCACAGAGAGGGTGCTAGCAGGGAATTCTCTGCCTGCCTTTCCCCAGTGCTCGGCAAGCTCTCCAGGACAACATAGAATCTGGGGCTATGTGCTTTCTTTCGTTCTGAACAAGTGTTAGTGTTTTCTGCACAAAAGCGATTCTGCGAACCAATGTGAACACTTCTGCTTCCCAGGCACAGAGAAGGTGCTAGCAGGGAATTCTCTGCCTGCCTTTCCCCAGTGCTCTGTAAGCTCTCCAGGACAACATAAAATCTGGGGCTCTGTGCTTTCTTTCGTTCTGAACAAGTGTTAGTGTTTTCTGCACAAAAGCGATTCTGCGAAGCAATGTGAACACTTCTGCTTCCCAGGCACAGAGAAGGTGCTAGCAGGGAATTCTCTGCCTGCCTTTCCCCAGTGCTCTGCAAGCTCTCCAGGACAACATAGAATCTGGGGCTCTGTGCTTTCTTTCGTTCTGAACAAGTGTTACTGTTTTCTGCACAAAAGTGATTCTGCGAAGCAATGTGAACAGGCACAGAGAAGGTGCTAGCAGGGAATTCTCTGCCTGCCTTTCCCCAGTGCTCCGCAAGCTCTCCAGGACAACATAAAATCTGGGGCTCTGTGCTTTCTTTCGTTCTGAACAAGTGTTACTGTTTTCTGCACAAAAGCGATTCTGCGAAGCAATGTGAACACTTCTGCTTCCCAGGCACAGAGAAGGTGCTAGCAAGGAATTCTCTGCCTGCCTTTCCCCAGTGGTCTGCAAGCTCTCCAGGACAACATCAAATCTGGGGCTCTGTGCTTTCTTTCGTTCTGAACAAGTGTTACTGTTTTCTGCACAAAAGTGATTCTGCGAAGCAATGTGAACACTTCTGCTTCCCAGGCACAGAGAAGGTGCTAGCTGGGAATTCTCTGACTGCCTTTCCCCAGTGCTCTGCAAGCTCTCCAGGACAACAGCAAATCTGGGGCTCTGTGCTTTCTTTTGTTCTGAACAAGTGTTAGTGTTTTCTGCACAAAAGCGATTCTGCGAAGCAATGTGAACACTTCTGCTTCCCAGGCACAGAGAAGGTGCTAGCTGGGAATTCTCTGCCTGCCTTTCCCCAGTGCTCTGCAAGCTCTCCAGGACAACACAGAATCTGGGGCTCTGTGCTTTCTTTTGTTCTGAACAAGTGTTAGTGTTTTCTGCACAAAAGCGATTCTGCGAAGCAATGTGAACACTTCTGCTTCCCAGGCACAGAGAAGGTGCTAGCAGGGAATTCTCTGCCTGCCTTTCCCCAGTGCTCTGCAAGCTCTCCAGGACAACAGCAAATCTGGGGCTCTGTGCTTTCTTTCGTTCTGAACAAGTGTTACTGTTTTCTGCACAAAAGCGATTCTGCGAAGCAATGTGAACAGGCACAGAGAGGGTGCTAGCAGGGAATTCTCTGCCTGCCTTTCCCCAGTGCTCCGCAAGCTCTCCAGGACAACATAAAATCTGGGGCTCTGTGCTTTCTTTCGTTCTGAACAAGTGTTACTGTTTTCTGCACAAAAGCGATTCTGCGAAGCAATGTGAACACTTCTGCTTCCCAGGCACAGAGAAGGTGCTAGCAAGGAATTCTCTGCCTGCCTTTCCCCAGTGGTCTGCAAGCTCTCCAGGACAACATCAAATCTGGGGCTCTGTGCTTTCTTTCGTTCTGAACAAGTGTTACTGTTTTCTGCACAAAAGTGATTCTGCGAAGCAATGTGAACACTTCTGCTTCCCAGGCACAGAGAAGGTGCTAGCTGGGAATTCTCTGACTGCCTTTCCCCAGTGCTCTGCAAGCTCTCCAGGACAACAGCAAATCTGGGGCTCTGTGCTTTCTTTTGTTCTGAACAAGTGTTAGTGTTTTCTGCACAAAAGCGATTCTGCGAAGCAATGTGAACACTTCTGCTTCCCAGGCACAGAGAAGGTGCTAGCTGGGAATTCTCTGCCTGCCTTTCCCCAGTGCTCTGCAAGCTCTCCAGGACAACACAGAATCTGGGGCTCTGTGCTTTCTTTTGTTCTGAACAAGTGTTAGTGTTTTCTGCACAAAAGCGATTCTGCGAAGCAATGTGAACACTTCTGCTTCCCAGGCACAGAGAAGGTGCTAGCAGGGAATTCTCTGCCTGCCTTTCACCAGTGCTCTGCAAGCTCTCCAGGACAACACAGAATCTGGGGCTCTGTGCTTTCTTTTGTTCTGAACAAGTGTTAGTGTTTTCTGCACAAAAGTGATTCTGCGAAGCAATGTGAACACTTCTGCTTCCCAGGCACAGAGAAGGTGCTAGCAGGGAATTCTCTGCCTGCCTTTCCCCAGTGCTCTGCAAGCTCTCCAGGACAACAGCAAATCTGGGGCTCTGTGCTTTCTTTCGTTCTGAACAAGTGTTACTGTTTTCTGCACAAAAGTGATTCTGCGAAGCAATGTGAACAGGCACAGAGAAGGTGCTAGCAGGGAATTCTCTGCCTGCCTTTCCCCAGTGCTCTGCAAGCTCTCCAGGACAACATAAAATCTGGGGCTCTGTGCTTTCTTTCGTTCTGAACAAGTGTTACTGTTTTCTGCACAAAAGCGATTCTGCGAAGCAATGTGAACACTTCTGCTTCCCAGGCACAGAGAAGGTGCTAGCAGGGAATTCTCTGCCTGCCTTTCCCCAGTGCTCTGCAAGCTCTCCAGGACAACATAGAATCTGGGGCTCTGTGCTTCCTTTTGTTCTGAACAAGTGTTAGTGTTTTCTGCACAAAAGCGATTCTGCGAAGAAATGTGAACACTTCTGCTTCCCAGGCACAGAGAAGGTGCTAGCAGGGAATTCTCTGCCTGCCTTTCCCCAGTGCTCTGCAAGCTCTCCAGGACAACATAAAATCTGGGGCTCTGTGCTTTCTTTCGTTCTGAACAAGTGTTACTGTTTTCTGCACAAAAGCGATTCTGCGAAGCAATGTGAACACTTCTGCTTCCCAGGCACAGAGAGGGTGCTAGCAGGGAATTCTCTGCCTGCCTTTCCCCAGTGCTCGGCAAGCTCTCCAGGACAACATAGAATCTGGGGCTATGTGCTTTCTTTCGTTCTGAACAAGTGTTAGTGTTTTCTGCACAAAAGCGATTCTGCGAACCAATGTGAACACTTCTGCTTCCCAGGCACAGAGAAGGTGCTAGCAGGGAATTCTCTGCCTGCCTTTCCCCAGTGCTCTGTAAGCTCTCCAGGACAACATAAAATCTGGGGCTCTGTGCTTTCTTTCGTTCTGAACAAGTGTTAGTGTTTTCTGCACAAAAGCGATTCTGCGAAGCAATGTGAACACTTCTGCTTCCCAGGCACAGAGAAGGTGCTAGCAGGGAATTCTCTGCCTGCCTTTCCCCAGTGCTCTGCAAGCTCTCCAGGACAACATAGAATCTGGGGCTCTGTGCTTTCTTTCGTTCTGAACAAGTGTTACTGTTTTCTGCACAAAAGTGATTCTGCGAAGCAATGTGAACAGGCACAGAGAAGGTGCTAGCAGGGAATTCTCTGCCTGCCTTTCCCCAGTGCTCCGCAAGCTCTCCAGGACAACATAAAATCTGGGGCTCTGTGCTTTCTTTCGTTCTGAACAAGTGTTACTGTTTTCTGCACAAAAGCGATTCTGCGAAGCAATGTGAACACTTCTGCTTCCCAGGCACAGAGAAGGTGCTAGCAAGGAATTCTCTGCCTGCCTTTCCCCAGTGGTCTGCAAGCTCTCCAGGACAACATCAAATCTGGGGCTCTGTGCTTTCTTTCGTTCTGAACAAGTGTTACTGTTTTCTGCACAAAAGTGATTCTGCGAAGCAATGTGAACAATTCTGCTTCCCAGGCACAGAGAAGGTGCTAGCTGGGAATTCTCTGACTGCCTTTCCCCAGTGCTCTGCAAGCTCTCCAGGACAACAGCAAATCTGGGGCTCTGTGCTTTCTTTTGTTCTGAACAAGTGTTAGTGTTTTCTGCACAAAAGCGATTCTGCGAAGCAATGTGAACACTTCTGCTTCCCAGGCACAGAGAAGGTGCTAGCTGGGAATTCTCTGCCTGCCTTTCCCCAGTGCTCTGCAAGCTCTCCAGGACAACACAGAATCTGGGGCTCTGTGCTTTCTTTTGTTCTGAACAAGTGTTAGTGTTTTCTGCACAAAAGCGATTCTGCGAAGCAATGTGAACACTTCTGCTTCCCAGGCACAGAGAAGGTGCTAGCAGGGAATTCTCTGCCTGCCTTTCCCCAGTGCTCTGCAAGCTCTCCAGGACAACAGCAAATCTGGGGCTCTGTGCTTTCTTTCGTTCTGAACAAGTGTTACTGTTTTCTGCACAAAAGCGATTCTGCGAAGCAATGTGAACAGGCACAGAGAAGGTGCTAGCAGGGAATTCTCTGCCTGCCTTTCCCCAGTGCTCTGCAAGCTCTCCAGGACAACATAGAATCTGGGGCTCTGTGCTTTCTTTCGTTCTGAACAAGTGTTAGTGTTTTCTGCACAAAAGCGATTCTGCGAAGCAATGTGAACTCTTCTGCTTCCCAGGCACAGAGAAGGTGCTAGGAGGGAATTCTCTGCCTGCCTTTCCCCAGTGCTCTGCAAGCTCTCCAGGACAACATAGAATCTGGGGCTCTGTGCTTTCTTTCGTTCTGAACAAGTGTTAGTGTTTTCTGCACAAAAGCGATTCTGCGAAGTAATGTGAACACTTCTGCTTCCCAGGCACAGAGAAGGTGCTAGCAGGGAATTCTCTGCCTGCCTTTCCCCAGTGCTCTGCAAGCTCTCCAGGACAACATCAAATCTGGGGCTCTGTGCTTCCTTTCGTTCTGAACAAGTGTTACTGTTTTCTGCACAAAAGCGATTCTGTGAACCAATGTGAACACTTCTGCTTCCCAGGCACAGAGAAGGTGCTAGCAGGGAATTCTCTGCCTGCCTTTCCCCAGTGCTCTGCAAGCTCTCCAGGACAACATAAAATCTGGGGCTCTGTGCTTTCTTTTGTTCTGAACAAGTGTTAGTGTTTTCTGCACAAAAGCGATTCTGTGAACCAATGTGAACACTTCTGCTTCACAGGCACAGAGAAGGTGCTAGCAGGGAATTCTCTGCCTGCCTTTCCCCAGTGCTCTGCACGCTCTCCAGGACAACATAAAATCTGGGGCTCTGTGCTTTCTTTCGTTCTGAACAAGTGTTACTGTTTTCTGCACAAAAGCGATTCTGCGAAGCAATGTGAACACTTCTGCTTCCCAGGCACAGAGAAGGTGCTAGGAGGGAATTCTCTGCCTGACTTTCCCCAGTGCTCTGCAAGCTCTCCAGGACAACATAGAATCTGGGGCTCTGTGCTTTCTTTCGTTCTGAACAAGTGTTAGTGTTTTCTGCACAAAAGCGATTCTGCGAACCAATGTGAACACTTCTGCTTCCCAGGCACAGAGAAGGTGCTAGCAGGGAATTCTCTGCCTGCCTTTCCCCAGTGCTCTGCAAGCTCTCCAGGACAACATAAAATCTGGGGCTCTGTGCTTTCTTTCGTTCTGAACAAGTGTTACTGTTTTCTGCACAAAAGCGATTCTGCGAAGCAATGTGAACACTTCTGCTTCCCAGGCACAGAGAAGGTGCTAGCAGGGAATTCTCTGCCTGCCTTTCCCCAGTGCTCTGCAAGCTCTCCAGGACAACATAGAATCTGGGGCTCTGTGCTTTCTTTCGTTCTGAACAAGTGTTACTGTTTTCTGCACAAAAGTGATTCTGCGAAGCAATGTGAACAGGCACAGAGAAGGTGCTAGCAGGGAATTCTCTGCCTGCCTTTCCCCAGTGCTCTGCAAGCTCTCCAGGACAACATAAAATCTGGGGCTCTGTGCTTTCTTTCGTTCTGAACAAGTGTTACTGTTTTCTGCACAAAAGCGATTCTGCGAAGCAATGTGAACACTTCTGCTTCCCAGGCACAGAGAAGGTGCTAGCAAGGAATTCTCTGCCTGCCTTTCCCCAGTGCTCTGCAAGCTCTCCAGGACAACATCAAATCTGGGGCTCTGTGCTTTCTTTCATTCTGAACAAGTGTTAGTGTTTTCTGCACAAAAGTGATTCTGCGAAGCAATGTGAACACTTCTGCTTCCCAGGCACAGAGAAGGTGCTAGCTGGGAATTCTCTGACTGCCTTTCCCCAGTGCTCTGCAAGCTCTCCAGGACAACACAGAATCTGGGGCTCTGTGCTTTCTTTTGTTCTGAACAAGTGTTAGTGTTTTCTGCACAAAAGCGATTCTGCGAAGCAATGTGAACACTTCTGCTTCCCAGGCACAGAGAGGGTGCTAGCAGGGAATTCTCTGCCTGCCTTTCCCCAGTGCTCTGCAAGCTCTCCAGGACAACAGCAAATCTGGGGCTCTGTGCTTTCTTTCGTTCTGAACAAGTGTTACTGTTTTCTGCACAAAAGCGATTCTGCGAAGCAATGTGAACACTTCTGCTTCCCAGGCACAGAGAAGGTGCTAGCAGGGAATTCTCTGCCTGCCTTTCCCCAGTGCTCGGCAAGCTCTCCAGGACAACATAAAATCTGGGGCTCTGTGCTTTCTTTCGTTCTGAACAAGTGTTAGTGTTTTCTGCACAAAAGCGATTCTGCGAACCAATGTGAACACTTCTGCTTCCCAGGCACAGAGAAGGTGCTAGCAGGGAATTCTCTGCCTGCCTTTCCCCAGTGCTCTGCAAGCTCTCCAGGACAACATAAAATCTGGGGCTCTGTGCTTTCTTTCGTTCTGAACAAGTGTTACTGTTTTCTGCACAAAAGCGATTCTGCGAAGCAATGTGAACATTTCTGCTTCCCAGGCACAGAGAAGGTGCTAGCAGGGAATTCTCTGCCTGCCTTTCCCCAGTGCTCTGCAAGCTCTCCAGGACAACATAGAATCTGGGGCTCTGTGCTTTCTTTCGTTCTGAACAAGTGTTACTGTTTTCTGCACAAAAGTGATTCTGCGAAGCAATGTGAACTCTTCTGCTTCCCAGGCACAGAGAAGGTGCTAGGAGGGAATTCTCTGCCTGCCTTTCCCCAGTGCTCTGCAAGCTCTCCAGGACAACATAGAATCTGGGGCTCTGTGCTTTCTTTCGTTCTGAACAAGTGTTACTGTTTTCAGCAGAAAAGCAATTCTGCGAAGCAATGTGAACACTTCTGCTTCACAGGCACAGAGAAGGTGCTAGCAGGGAATTCTCTGCCTGCCTTTCCCCAGTGCTCTGCAAGCTCTCCAGGACAACATAAAATCTGGGGCTCTGTGCTTTCTTTCATTCTGAACAAGTGTTACTGTTTTCTGCACAAAAGCGATTCTGCGAAGCAATGTGAACACTTCTGCTTCCCAGACACAGAGAAGGTGCTAGCAGGGAATTCTCTGCCTGCCTTTCCCCAGTGCTCTGCAAGCTCTCCAGGACAACATAAAATCTGGGGCTCTGTGCTTTCTTTTGTTCTGAACAAGTGTTAGTGTTTTCTGCACAAAAGCGATTCTGTGAACCAATGTGAACACTTCTGCTTCCCAGGCACAGAGAGGGTGCTAGCAGGGAATTCTCTGCCTGCCTTTCCCCAGTGCTCTGCAAGCTCTCCAGGACAACAGCAAATCTGGGGCTCTGTGCTTCCTTTTGTTCTGAACAAGTGTTAGTGTTTTCTGCACAAAAGCGATTCTGCGAAGAAATGTGAACACTTCTGCTTCCCAGGCACAGAGAAGGTGCTAGCAGGGAATTCTCTGCCTGCCTTTCCCCAGTGCTCTGCAAGCTCTCCAGGACAACATAAAATCTGGGGCTCTGTGCTTTCTTTCGTTCTGAACAAGTGTTACTGTTTTCTGCACAAAAGCGATTCTGCGAAGCAATGTGAACACTTCTGCTTCCCAGGCACAGAGAGGGTGCTAGCAGGGAATTCTCTGCCTGCCTTTCCCCAGTGCTCGGCAAGCTCTCCAGGACAACATAGAATCTGGGGCTATGTGCTTTCTTTCGTTCTGAACAAGTGTTAGTGTTTTCTGCACAAAAGCGATTCTGCGAACCAATGTGAACACTTCTGCTTCCCAGGCACAGAGAAGGTGCTAGCAGGGAATTCTCTGCCTGCCTTTCCCCAGTGCTCTGTAAGCTCTCCAGGACAACATAAAATCTGGGGCTCTGTGCTTTCTTTCGTTCTGAACAAGTGTTAGTGTTTTCTGCACAAAAGCGATTCTGCGAAGCAATGTGAACACTTCTGCTTCCCAGGCACAGAGAAGGTGCTAGCAGGGAATTCTCTGCCTGCCTTTCCCCAGTGCTCTGCAAGCTCTCCAGGACAACATAGAATCTGGGGCTCTGTGCTTTCTTTCGTTCTGAACAAGTGTTACTGTTTTCTGCACAAAAGTGATTCTGCGAAGCAATGTGAACAGGCACAGAGAAGGTGCTAGCAGGGAATTCTCTGCCTGCCTTTCCCCAGTGCTCCGCAAGCTCTCCAGGACAACATAAAATCTGGGGCTCTGTGCTTTCTTTCGTTCTGAACAAGTGTTACTGTTTTCTGCACAAAAGCGATTCTGCGAAGCAATGTGAACACTTCTGCTTCCCAGGCACAGAGAAGGTGCTAGCTGGGAATTCTCTGACTGCCTTTCCCCAGTGCTCTGCAAGCTCTCCAGGACAACAGCAAATCTGGGGCTCTGTGCTTTCTTTTGTTCTGAACAAGTGTTAGTGTTTTCTGCACAAAAGCGATTCTGCGAAGCAATGTGAACACTTCTGCTTCCCAGGCACAGAGAAGGTGCTAGCTGGGAATTCTCTGCCTGCCTTTCCCCAGTGCTCTGCAAGCTCTCCAGGACAACACAGAATCTGGGGCTCTGTGCTTTCTTTTGTTCTGAACAAGTGTTAGTGTTTTCTGCACAAAAGCGATTCTGCGAAGCAATGTGAACACTTCTGCTTCCCAGGCACAGAGAAGGTGCTAGCAGGGAATTCTCTGCCTGCCTTTCCCCAGTGCTCTGCAAGCTCTCCAGGACAACAGCAAATCTGGGGCTCTGTGCTTTCTTTCGTTCTGAACAAGTGTTACTGTTTTCTGCACAAAAGCGATTCTGCGAAGCAATGTGAACAGGCACAGAGAAGGTGCTAGCAGGGAATTCTCTGCCTGCCTTTCCCCAGTGCTCTGCAAGCTCTCCAGGACAACATAGAATCTGGGGCTCTGTGCTTTCTTTCGTTCTGAACAAGTGTTAGTGTTTTCTGCACAAAAGCGATTCTGCGAAGCAATGTGAACTCTTCTGCTTCCCAGGCACAGAGAAGGTGCTAGGAGGGAATTCTCTGCCTGCCTTTCCCCAGTGCTCTGCAAGCTCTCCAGGACAACATAGAATCTGGGGCTCTGTGCTTTCTTTCGTTCTGAACAAGTGTTAGTGTTTTCTGCACAAAAGCGATTCTGCGAAGCAATGTGAACACTTCTGCTTCCCAGGCACAGAGAGGGTGCTAGCAGGGAATTCTCTGCCTGCCTTTCCCCAGTGCTCTGCAAGCTCTCCAGGACAACATCAAATCTGGGGCTCTGTGCTTCCTTTCGTTCTGAACAAGTGTTACTGTTTTCTGCACAAAAGCGATTCTGTGAACCAATGTGAACACTTCTGCTTCCCAGGCACAGAGAAGGTGCTAGCAGGGAATTCTCTGCCTGCCTTTCCCCAGTGCTCTGCAAGCTCTCCAGGACAACATAAAATCTGGGGCTCTGTGCTTTCTTTTGTTCTGAACAAGTGTTAGTGTTTTCTGCACAAAAGCGATTCTGTGAACCAATGTGAACACTTCTGCTTCCCAGGCACAGAGAAGGTGCTAGCAGGGAATTCTCTGCCTGCCTTTCCCCAGTGCTCTGCACGCTCTCCAGGACAACATAAAATCTGGGGCTCTGTGCTTTCTTTCGTTCTGAACAAGTGTTACTGTTTTCTGCACAAAAGCGATTCTGCGAAGCAATGTGAACACTTCTGCTTCCCAGGCACAGAGAAGGTGCTAGGAGGGAATTCTCTGCCTGACTTTCCCCAGTGCTCGGCAAGCTCTCCAGGACAACATAGAATCTGGGGCTCTGTGCTTTCTTTCGTTCTGAACAAGTGTTAGTGTTTTCTGCACAAAAGCGATTCTGCGAACCAATGTGAACACTTCTGCTTCCCAGGCACAGAGAAGGTGCTAGCAGGGAATTCTCTGCCTGCCTTTCCCCAGTGCTCTGCAAGCTCTCCAGGACAACATAAAATCTGGGGCTCTGTGCTTTCTTTCGTTCTGAACAAGTGTTACTGTTTTCTGCACAAAAGCGATTCTGCGAAGCAATGTGAACACTTCTGCTTCCCAGGCACAGAGAAGGTGCTAGCAGGGAATTCTCTGCCTGCCTTTCCCCAGTGCTCTGCAAGCTCTCCAGGACAACATAGAATCTGGGGCTCTGTGCTTTCTTTCGTTCTGAACAAGTGTTACTGTTTTCTGCACAAAAGTGATTCTGCGAAGCAATGTGAACAGGCACAGAGAAGGTGCTAGCAGGGAATTCTCTGCCTGCCTTTCCCCAGTGCTCTGCAAGCTCTCCAGGACAACATAAAATCTGGGGCTCTGTGCTTTCTTTCGTTCTGAACAAGTGTTACTGTTTTCTGCACAAAAGCGATTCTGCGAAGCAATGTGAACACTTCTGCTTCCCAGGCACAGAGAAGGTGCTAGCAAGGAATTCTCTGCCTGCCTTTCCCCAGTGCTCTGCAAGCTCTCCAGGACAACATCAAATCTGGGGCTCTGTGCTTTCTTTCATTCTGAACAAGTGTTAGTGTTTTCTGCACAAAAGTGATTCTGCGAAGCAATGTGAACACTTCTGCTTCCCAGGCACAGAGAAGGTGCTAGCTGGGAATTCTCTGACTGCCTTTCCCCAGTGCTCTGCAAGCTCTCCAGGACAACACAGAATCTGGGGCTCTGTGCTTTCTTTTGTTCTGAACAAGTGTTAGTGTTTTCTGCACAAAAGCGATTCTGCGAAGCAATGTGAACACTTCTGCTTCCCAGGCACAGAGAGGGTGCTAGCAGGGAATTCTCTGCCTGCCTTTCCCCAGTGCTCTGCAAGCTCTCCAGGACAACAGCAAATCTGGGGCTCTGTGCTTTCTTTCGTTCTGAACAAGTGTTACTGTTTTCTGCACAAAAGCGATTCTGCGAAGCAATGTGAACTCTTCTGCTTCCCAGGCACAGAGAAGGTGCTAGCAGGGAATTCTCTGCCTGCCTTTCCCCAGTGCTCGGCAAGCTCTCCAGGACAACATAGAATCTGGGGCTCTGTGCTTTCTTTCGTTCTGAACAAGTGTTAGTGTTTTCTGCACAAAAGCGATTCTGCGAACCAATGTGAACACTTCTGCTTCCCAGGCACAGAGAAGGTGCTAGCAGGGAATTCTCTGCCTGCCTTTCCCCAGTGCTCTGCAAGCTCTCCAGGACAACATAAAATCTGGGGCTCTGTGCTTTCTTTCGTTCTGAACAAGTGTTACTGTTTTCTGCACAAAAGCGATTCTGCGAAGCAATGTGAACATTTCTGCTTCCCAGGCACAGAGAGGGTGCTAGCAGGGAATTCTCTGCCTGCCTTTCCCCAGTGCTCTGCAAGCTCTCCAGGACAACATAGAATCTGGGGCTCTGTGCTTTCTTTCGTTCTGAACAAGTGTTACTGTTTTCTGCACAAAAGTGATTCTGCGAAGCAATGTGAACAGGCACAGAGAAGGTGCTAGCAGGGAATTCTCTGCCTGCCTTTCCCCAGTGCTCTGCAAGCTCTCCAGGACAACATCAAATCTGGGGCTCTGTGCTTTCTTTCATTCTGAACAAGTGTTAGTGTTTTCTGCACAAAAGTGATTCTGCGAAGCAATGTGAACACTTCTGCTTCCCAGGCACAGAGAAGGTGCTATCAGGGAATTCTCTGCCTGCTTTTCCCCAGTGGTCTGCAAGCTCTCCAGGACAACATAAAATCTGGGGCTCTGTGCTTTCTTTCCTTCTGAACAAGTGTTACTGTTTTCTGCACAAAAGCGATTCTGCGAAGCAATGTGAACACTTCTGCTTCCCAGGCACAGAGAAGGTGCTAGCAGGGAATTCTCTGCCTGCCTTTCCCCAGTGCTCTGCAAGCTCTCCAGGACAACAGAGAATCTGGGGCTCTGTGCTTTCTTTCCTTCTGAACAAGTGTTACTGTTTTCTGCACAAAAGCGATTCTGCGAAGCAATGTGAACACTTCTGCTTCCCAGGCACAGAGAAGGTGCTAGCAAGGAATTCTCTGCCTGCCTTTCCCCAGTGCTCTGCAAGCTCTCCAGGACAACATCAAATCTGGGGCTCTGTGCTTTCTTTCGTTCTGAACAAGTGTTACTGTTTTCTGCACAAAAGCGATTCTTGCGAAGCAATGTGAACACTTCTGCTTCCCAGGCACAGAGAAGGTGCTAGCAGGGAATTCTCTGCCTGCCTTTCCCCAGTGCTCTGCAAGCTCTCCAGGACAACATAAAATCTGGGGCTCTGTGCTTTCTTTCGTTCTGAACAAGTGTTACTGTTTTCTGCACAAAAGCGATTCTGCGAAGCAATGTGAGCAGGCACAGAGAAGGTGCTATCAGGGAATTCTCTGCCTGCCTTTCCCCAGTGCTCTGCAAGCTCTCCAGGACAACATAAAATCTGGGGATCTGTGCTTTCTTTCGTTCTGAACAAGTGTTACTGTTTTCTGCACAAAAGCGATTCTTGCGAAGCAATGTGAACACTTCTGCTTCCCAGGCACAGAGAAGGTGCTAGCAAGGAATTCTCTGCCTGCCTTTCCCCAGTGCTCTGCAAGCTCTCGAGGACAACATAAAATCTGGGGCTCTGTGCTTTCTTTCGTTCTGAACAAGTGTTACTTTTTTCTGCACAAAAGCGATTCTGCGAAGCAATGTGAACAGGCACAGAGAAGGTGCTATCAGGGAATTCTCTGCCTGCCTTTCCCCAGTGCTCTGCAAGCTCTCCAGGACAACATAAAATCTGGGGCTCTGTGCTTTCTTTCCTTCTGAACAAGTGTTACTGTTTTCTGCACAAAAGCGATTCTGCGAAGCAATGTGAACAGGCACAGAGAAGGTGCTATCAGGGAATTCTCTGCCTGCTTTTCCCCAGTGCTCTGCAAGCTCTCCAGGACAACATAAAATCTGGGGCTCTGTGCTTTCTTTCCTTCTGAACAAGTGTTACTGTTTTCTGCACAAAAGCGATTCTGCGAAGCAATGTGAACACTTCTGCTTCCCAGGCACAGAGAAGGTGCTAGCAGGGAATTCTCTGCCTGCCTTTCCCCAGTGCTCTGCAAGCTCTCCAGGACAACATAGAATCTGGGGCTCTGTGCTTTCTTTCCTTCTGAACAAGTGTTAATGTTTTCGGCACAAAAGCGATTCTGCGAAGCAATGTGAACAGGCACAGAGAAGGTGCTAGCAGGGAATTCTCTGCCTGCCTTTCCCCAGTGCTCGGCAAGCTCTCCAGGACAACATAAAATCTGGGGCTCTGTGCTTTCTTTCCTTCTGAACAAGTGTTACTGTTTTCTGCACAAAAGCGATTCTGCGAAGCAATGTGAACACTTCTGCTTCCCAGGCACAGAGAAGGTGCTAGCAAAGAATTCTCTGCCTGCCTTTCCCCAGTGCTCTGCAAGCTCTCGAGGACAACATAGAATCTGGGGCTCTGTGCTTTCTTTCCTTCTGAACAAGTGTTAGTGTTTTCTGCACAAAAGCGATTCTGCGAAACAATGTGAACACTTCTGCTTCCCAGGCACAGAGAAGGTGCTAGCAGGGAATTCTCTGCCTGCCTTTCCCCAGTGCTCTGCAAGCTCTCCAGGACAACATAAAATCTGGGGCTCTGTGCTTTCTTTCCTTCTGAACAAGTGTTACTGTTTTCTGCACAAAAGCGATTCTGCGAAGCAATGTGAACACTTCTGCTTCCCAGGCACAGAGAAGGTGCTAGCAGGGAATTCTCTGCCTGCCTTTCCCCAGTGCTCTGCAAGCTCTCCAGGACAACATAAAATCTGGGGCTCTGTGCTTTCTTTCCTTCTGAACAAGTGTTACTGTTTTCTGCACAAAAGCGATTCTGCGAAGCAATGTGAACAGGCACAGAGAAGGTGCTATCAGGGAATTCTCTGCCTGCTTTTCCCCAGTGCTCTGCAAGCTCTCCAGGACAACATAAAATCTGGGGCTCTGTGCTTTCTTTCCTTCTGAACAAGTGTTACTGTTTTCTGCACAAAAGCGATTCTGCGAAGCAATGTGAACACTTCTGCTTCCCAGGCACAGAGAAGGTGCTAGCAAGGAATTCTCTGCCTGCCTTTCCCCAGTGCTCTGCAAGCTCTCGAGGACAACATAGAATCTGGGGCTCTGTGCTTTCTTTCGTTCTGAACAAGTGTTAGTGTTTTCTGCACAAAAGCGATTCTGCGAAGCAATGTGAACACTTCTGCTTCCCAGGCACAGAGAAGGTGCTAGCAGGGAATTCTCTGCCTGCCTTTCCCCAGTGCTCTGCAAGCTCTCCAGGACAACATAAAATCTGGGGCTCTGTGATTTCTTTCCTTCTGAACAAGTGTTACTGTTTTCTGCACAAAAGCGATTCTGCGAAGCAATGTGAACAGGCACAGAGAAGGTGCTATCAGGGAATTCTCTGCCTGCCTTTCCCCAGTGCTCTGCAAGCTCTCCAGGACAACATAAAATCTGGGGCTCTGTGCTTTCTTTCCTTCTGAACAAGTGTTACTGTTTTCTGCACAAAAGCGATTCTGCGAAGCAATGTGAACACTTCTGCTTCCCAGGCACAGAGAAGGTGCTAGCAAGGAATTCTCTGCCTGCCTTTCCCCAGTGCTCTGCAAGCTCTCCAGGACAACATAAAATCTGGGGCTCTGTGCTTTCTTTCGTTCTGAAAAAGTGTTACTGTTTTCTGCACAAAAGCGATTCTGCGAAGCAATGTGAACACTTCTGCTTCCCAGGCACAGAGAAGGTGCTAGCAGGGAATTCTCTGCCTGCCTTTCCCCAGTGCTCTGCAAGCTCTCCAGGACAACAGAGAATCTGGGGCTCTGTGCTTTCTTTCCTTCTGAACAAGTGTTACTGTTTTCTGCACAAAAGCGATTCTGCGAAGCAATGTGAACACTTCTGCTTCCCAGGCACAGAGAAGGTGCTAGCAAGGAATTCTCTGCCTGCCTTTCCCCAGTGCTCTGCAAGCTCTCCAGGACAACATAAAATCTGGGGCTCTGTGCTTTCTTTCGTTCTGAACAAGTGTTACTGTTTTCTGCACAAAAGCGATTCTTGCGAAGCAATGTGAACACATCTGCTTCCCAGGCACAGAGAAGGTGCTAGCAGGGAATTCTCTGCCTGCCTTTCCCCAGTGCTCTGCAAGCTCTCCAGGACAACATAAAATCTGGGGCTCTGTGCTTTCTTTCGTTCTGAACAAGTGTTACTGTTTTCTGCACAAAAGCGATTCTGCGAAGCAATGTGAGCAGGCACAGAGAAGGTGCTATCAGGGAATTCTCTGCCTGCCTTTCCCCAGTGCTCTGCAAGCTCTCCAGGACAACATAAAATCTGGGGATCTGTGCTTTCTTTCGTTCTGAACAAGTGTTACTGTTTTCTGCACAAAAGCGATTCTTGCGAAGCAATGTGAACACTTCTGCTTCCCAGGCACAGAGAAGGTGCTAGCAAGGAATTCTCTGCCTGCCTTTCCCCAGTGCTCTGCAAGCTCTCGAGGACAACATAAAATCTGGGGCTCTGTGCTTTCTTTCGTTCTGAACAAGTGTTACTTTTTTCTGCACAAAAGCGATTCTGCGAAGCAATGTGAACAGGCACAGAGAAGGTGCTATCAGGGAATTCTCTGCCTGCCTTTCCCCAGTGCTCTGCAAGCTCTCCAGGACAACATAAAATCTGGGGCTCTGTGCTTTCTTTCCTTCTGAACAAGTGTTACTGTTTTCTGCACAAAAGCGATTCTGCGAAGCAATGTGAACAGGCACAGAGAAGGTGCTAGCAGGGAATTCTCTGCCTGCTTTTCCCCAGTGCTCTGCAAGCTCTCCAGGACAACATAAAATCTGGGGCTCTGTGCTTTCTTTCCTTCTGAACAAGTGTTACTGTTTTCTGCACAAAAGCGATTCTGCGAAGCAATGTGAACACTTCTGCTTCCCAGGCACAGAGAAGGTGCTAGCAGGGAATTCTCTGCCTGCCTTTCCCCAGTGCTCTGCAAGCTCTCGAGGACAACATAGAATCTGGGGCTCTGTGCTTCCTTTCGTTCTGAACAAGTGTTAGTGTTTTCTGCACAAAAGCGATTCTGCGAAACAATGTGAACACTTCTGCTTCCCAGGCACAGAGAAGGTGCTAGCAGGGAATTCTCTGCCTGCCTTTCCCCAGTGCTCTGCAAGCTCTCCAGGACAACATAAAATCTGGGGCTCTGTGCTTTCTTTCCTTCTGAACAAGTGTTACTGTTTTCTGCACAAAAGCGATTCTGCGAAGCAATGTGAACACTTCTGCTTCCCAGGCACAGAGAAGGTGCTAGCAGGGAATTCTCTGCCTGCCTTTCCCCAGTGCTCTGCAAGCTCTCCAGGACAACATAAAATCTGGGGCTCTGTGCTTTCTTTCCTTCTGAACAAGTGTTACTGTTTTCTGCACAAAAGCGATTCTGCGAAGCAATGTGAACAGGCACAGAGAAGGTGCTATCAGGGAATTCTCTGCCTGCTTTTCCCCAGTGCTCTGCAAGCTCTCCAGGACAACATAAAATCTGGGGCTCTGTGCTTTCTTTCCTTCTGAACAAGTGTTACTGTTTTCTGCACAAAAGCGATTCTGCGAAGCAATGTGAACACTTCTGCTTCCCAGGCACAGAGAAGGTGCTAGCAAGGAATTCTCTGCCTGCCTTTCCCCAGTGCTCTGCAAGCTCTCGAGGACAACATAGAATCTGGGGCTCTGTGCTTTCTTTCGTTCTGAACAAGTGTTAGTGTTTTCTGCACAAAAGCGATTCTGCGAAGCAATGTGAACACTTCTGCTTCCCAGGCACAGAGAAGGTGCTAGCAGGGAATTCTCTGCCTGCCTTTCCCCAGTGCTCTGCAAGCTCTCCAGGACAACATAAAATCTGGGGCTCTGTGATTTCTTTCCTTCTGAACAAGTGTTACTGTTTTCTGCACAAAAGCGATTCTGCGAAGCAATGTGAACAGGCACAGAGAAGGTGCTATCAGGGAATTCTCTGCCTGCCTTTCCCCAGTGCTCTGCAAGCTCTCCAGGACAACATAAAATCTGGGGCTCTGTGCTTTCTTTCCTTCTGAACAAGTGTTACTGTTTTCTGCACAAAAGCGATTCTGCGAAGCAATGTGAACACTTCTGCTTCCCAGGCACAGAGAAGGTGCTAGCAGGGAATTCTCTGCCTGCCTTTCCCCAGTGCTCTGCAAGCTCTCCAGGACAACATAGAATCTGGGGCTCTGTGCTTTCTTTCGTTCTGAACAAGTGTTACTGTTTTCTGCACAAAAGTGATTCTGCGAAGCAATGTGAACAGGCACAGAGAAGGTGCTAGCAGGGAATTCTCTGCCTGCCTTTCCCCAGTGCTCTGCAAGCTCTCCAGGACAACATCAAATCTGGGGCTCTGTGCTTTCTTTCCTTCTGAACAAGTGTTACTGTTTTCTGCACAAAAGCGATTCTGCGAAGCAATGTGAACACTTCTGCTTCCCAGGCACAGAGAAGGTGCTAGCAAGGAATTCTCTGCCTGCCTTTCCCCAGTGCTCTGCAAGCTCTCCAGGACAACATCAAATCTGGGGCTCTGTGCTTTCTTTCATTCTGAACAAGTGTTAGTGTTTTCTGCACAAAAGTGATTCTGCGAAGCAATGTGAACACTTCTGCTTCCCAGGCACAGAGAAGGTGCTAGCTGGGAATTCTCTGACTGCCTTTCCCCAGTGCTCTGCAAGCTCTCCAGGACAACACAGAATCTGGGGCTCTGTGCTTTCTTTTGTTCTGAACAAGTGTTAGTGTTTTCTGCACAAAAGCGATTCTGCGAAGCAATGTGAACACTTCTGCTTCCCAGGCACAGAGAGGGTGCTAGCAGGGAATTCTCTGCCTGCCTTTCCCCAGTGCTCTGCAAGCTCTCCAGGACAACAGCAAATCTGGGGCTCTGTGCTTTCTTTCGTTCTGAACAAGTGTTACTGTTTTCTGCACAAAAGCGATTCTGCGAAGCAATGTGAACACTTCTGCTTCCCAGGCACAGAGAAGGTGCTAGCAGGGAATTCTCTGCCTGCCTTTCCCCAGTGCTCGGCAAGCTCTCCAGGACAACATAGAATCTGGGGCTCTGTGCTTTCTTTCGTTCTGAACAAGTGTTAGTGTTTTCTGCACAAAAGCGATTCTGCGAACCAATGTGAACACTTCTGCTTCCCAGGCACAGAGAAGGTGCTAGCAGGGAATTCTCTGCCTGCCTTTCCCCAGTGCTCTGCAAGCTCTCCAGGACAACATAAAATCTGGGGCTCTGTGCTTTCTTTCGTTCTGAACAAGTGTTACTGTTTTCTGCACAAAAGCGATTCTGCGAAGCAATGTGAACATTTCTGCTTCCCAGGCACAGAGAAGGTGCTAGCAGGGAATTCTCTGCCTGCCTTTCCCCAGTGCTCTGCAAGCTCTCCAGGACAACATAGAATCTGGCGCTCTGTGCTTTCTTTCGTTCTGAACAAGTGTTACTGTTTTCTGCACAAAAGTGATTCTGCGAAGCAATGTGAACAGGCACAGAGAAGGTGCTAGCAGGGAATTCTCTGCCTGCCTTTCCCCAGTGCTCTGCAAGCTCTCCAGGACAACATCAAATCTGGGGCTCTGTGCTTTCTTTCATTCTGAACAAGTGTTAGTGTTTTCTGCACAAAAGTGATTCTGCGAAGCAATGTGAACACTTCTGCTTCCCAGGCACAGAGAAGGTGCTAGCTGGGAATTCTCTGACTGCCTTTCCCCAGTGCTCTGCAAGCTCTCCAGGACAACAGCAAATCTGGGGCTCTGTGCTTTCTTTCGTTCTGAACAAGTGTTACTGTTTTCTGCACAAAAGCGATTCTTGCGAAGCAATGTGAACACTTCTGCTTCCCAGGCACAGAGAAGGTGCTAGCAAGGAATTCTCTGCCTGCCTTTCCCCAGTGCTCTGCAAGCTCTCGAGGACAACATAGAATCTGGGGCTCTGTGCTTTCTTTCCTTCTGAACAAGTGTTACTGTTTTCTGCACAAAAGCGATTCTGCGAAGCAATGTGAACAGGCACAGAGAAGGTGCTATCAGGGAATTCTCTGCCTGCCTTTCCCCAGTGCTCTGCAAGCTCTCCAAGACAACATAGAATCTGGGGCTCTGTGCTTTCTTTCCTTCTGAACAAGTGTTAATGTTTTCGGCACAAAAGCGATTCTGCGAAGCAATGTAAACAGGCACAGAGAAGGTGCTATCAGGGAATTCTCTGCCTGCCTTTCCCCAGTGCTCTGCAAGCTCTCCAGGACAACATAAAATCTGGGGCTCTGTGATTTCTTTCCTTCTGAACAAGTGTTACTGTTTTCTGCACAAAAGCGATTCTGCGAAGCAATGTGAACAGGCACAGAGAAGGTGCTATCAGGGAATTCTCTGCCTGCCTTTCCCCAGTGCTCTGCAAGCTCTCCAGGACAACATAAAATCTGGGGCTCTGTGCTTTCTTTCCTTCTGAACAAGTGTTACTGTTTTCTGCACAAAAGCGATTCTGCGAAGCAATGTGAACACTTCTGCTTCCCAGGCACAGAGAAGGTGCTAGCAGGGAATTCTCTGCCTGCCTTTCCCCAGTGCTCTGCAAGCTCTCCAGGACAACATAGAATCTGGGGCTCTGTGCTTTCTTTCGTTCTGAACAAGTGTTACTGTTTTCTGCACAAAAGTGATTCTGCGAAGCAATGTGAACAGGCACAGAGAAGGTGCTAGCAGGGAATTCTCTGCCTGCCTTTCCCCAGTGCTCTGCAAGCTCTCCAGGACAACATCAAATCTGGGGCTCTGTGCTTTCTTTCCTTCTGAACAAGTGTTACTGTTTTCTGCACAAAAGCGATTCTGCGAAGCAATGTGAACACTTCTGCTTCCCAGGCACAGAGAAGGTGCTAGCAAGGAATTCTCTGCCTGCCTTTCCCCAGTGCTCTGCAAGCTCTCCAGGACAACATCAAATCTGGGGCTCTGTGCTTTCTTTCATTCTGAACAAGTGTTAGTGTTTTCTGCACAAAAGTGATTCTGCGAAGCAATGTGAACACTTCTGCTTCCCAGGCACAGAGAAGGTGCTAGCTGGGAATTCTCTGACTGCCTTTCCCCAGTGCTCTGCAAGCTCTCCAGGACAACACAGAATCTGGGGCTCTGTGCTTTCTTTTGTTCTGAACAAGTGTTAGTGTTTTCTGCACAAAAGCGATTCTGCGAAGCAATGTGAACACTTCTGCTTCCCAGGCACAGAGAGGGTGCTAGCAGGGAATTCTCTGCCTGCCTTTCCCCAGTGCTCTGCAAGCTCTCCAGGACAACAGCAAATCTGGGGCTCTGTGCTTTCTTTCGTTCTGAACAAGTGTTACTGTTTTCTGCACAAAAGCGATTCTGCGAAGCAATGTGAACACTTCTGCTTCCCAGGCACAGAGAAGGTGCTAGCAGGGAATTCTCTGCCTGCCTTTCCCCAGTGCTCGGCAAGCTCTCCAGGACAACATAGAATCTGGGGCTCTGTGCTTTCTTTCGTTCTGAACAAGTGTTAGTGTTTTCTGCACAAAAGCGATTCTGCGAACCAATGTGAACACTTCTGCTTCCCAGGCACAGAGAAGGTGCTAGCAGGGAATTCTCTGCCTGCCTTTCCCCAGTGCTCTGCAAGCTCTCCAGGACAACATAAAATCTGGGGCTCTGTGCTTTCTTTCGTTCTGAACAAGTGTTACTGTTTTCTGCACAAAAGCGATTCTGCGAAGCAATGTGAACATTTCTGCTTCCCAGGCACAGAGAAGGTGCTAGCAGGGAATTCTCTGCCTGCCTTTCCCCAGTGCTCTGCAAGCTCTCCAGGACAACATAGAATCTGGCGCTCTGTGCTTTCTTTCGTTCTGAACAAGTGTTACTGTTTTCTGCACAAAAGTGATTCTGCGAAGCAATGTGAACAGGCACAGAGAAGGTGCTAGCAGGGAATTCTCTGCCTGCCTTTCCCCAGTGCTCTGCAAGCTCTCCAGGACAACATCAAATCTGGGGCTCTGTGCTTTCTTTCATTCTGAACAAGTGTTAGTGTTTTCTGCACAAAAGTGATTCTGCGAAGCAATGTGAACACTTCTGCTTCCCAGGCACAGAGAAGGTGCTAGCTGGGAATTCTCTGACTGCCTTTCCCCAGTGCTCTGCAAGCTCTCCAGGACAACAGCAAATCTGGGGCTCTGTGCTTTCTTTCGTTCTGAACAAGTGTTACTGTTTTCTGCACAAAAGCGATTCTTGCGAAGCAATGTGAACACTTCTGCTTCCCAGGCACAGAGAAGGTGCTAGCAAGGAATTCTCTGCCTGCCTTTCCCCAGTGCTCTGCAAGCTCTCGAGGACAACATAGAATCTGGGGCTCTGTGCTTTCTTTCCTTCTGAACAAGTGTTACTGTTTTCTGCACAAAAGCGATTCTGCGAAGCAATGTGAACAGGCACAGAGAAGGTGCTATCAGGGAATTCTCTGCCTGCTTTTCCCCAGTGGTCTGCAAGCTCTCCAGGACAACATAAAATCTGGGGCTCTGTGCTTTCTTTCCTTCTGAACAAGTGTTACTGTTTTCTGCACAAAAGCGATTCTGCGAAGCAATGTGAACACTTCTGCTTCCCAGGCACAGAGAAGGTGCTAGCAGGGAATTCTCTGCCTGCCTTTCCCCAGTGCTCTGCAAGCTCTCCAGGACAACAGAGAATCTGGGGCTCTGTGCTTTCTTTCCTTCTGAACAAGTGTTACTGTTTTCTGCACAAAAGCGATTCTGCGAAGCAATGTGAACACTTCTGCTTCCCAGGCACAGAGAAGGTGCTAGCAAGGAATTCTCTGCCTGCCTTTCCCCAGTGCTCTGCAAGCTCTCCAGGACAACATAAAATCTGGGGCTCTGTGCTTTCTTTCGTTCTGAACAAGTGTTACTGTTTTCTGCACAAAAGCGATTCTTGCGAAGCAATGTGAACACTTCTGCTTCCCAGGCACAGAGAAGGTGCTAGCAGGGAATTCTCTGCCTGCCTTTCCCCAGTGCTCTGCAAGCTCTCCAGGACAACATAAAATCTGGGGCTCTGTGCTTTCTTTCGTTCTGAACAAGTGTTACTGTTTTCTGCACAAAAGCGATTCTGCGAAGCAATGTGAGCAGGCACAGAGAAGGTGCTATCAGGGAATTCTCTGCCTGCCTTTCCCCAGTGCTCTGCAAGCTCTCCAGGACAACATAAAATCTGGGGATCTGTGCTTTCTTTCGTTCTGAACAAGTGTTACTGTTTTCTGCACAAAAGCGATTCTTGCGAAGCAATGTGAACACTTCTGCTTCCCAGGCACAGAGAAGGTGCTAGCAAGGAATTCTCTGCCTGCCTTTCCCCAGTGCTCTGCAAGCTCTCGAGGACAACATAAAATCTGGGGCTCTGTGCTTTCTTTCGTTCTGAACAAGTGTTACTTTTTTCTGCACAAAAGCGATTCTGCGAAGCAATGTGAACAGGCACAGAGAAGGTGCTATCAGGGAATTCTCTGCCTGCCTTTCCCCAGTGCTCTGCAAGCTCTCCAGGACAACATAAAATCTGGGGCTCTGTGCTTTCTTTCCTTCTGAACAAGTGTTACTGTTTTCTGCACAAAAGCGATTCTGCGAAGCAATGTGAACAGGCACAGAGAAGGTGCTATCAGGGAATTCTCTGCCTGCTTTTCCCCAGTGCTCTGCAAGCTCTCCAGGACAACATAAAATCTGGGGCTCTGTGCTTTCTTTCCTTCTGAACAAGTGTTACTGTTTTCTGCACAAAAGCGATTCTGCGAAGCAATGTGAACACTTCTGCTTCCCAGGCACAGAGAAGGTGCTAGCAGGGAATTCTCTGCCTGCCTTTCCCCAGTGCTCTGCAAGCTCTCCAGGACAACATAGAATCTGGGGCTCTGTGCTTTCTTTCCTTCTGAACAAGTGTTAATGTTTTCGGCACAAAAGCGATTCTGCGAAGCAATGTGAACAGGCACAGAGAAGGTGCTAGCAGGGAATTCTCTGCCTGCCTTTCCCCAGTGCTCGGCAAGCTCTCCAGGACAACATAAAATCTGGGGCTCTGTGCTTTCTTTCCTTCTGAACAAGTGTTACTGTTTTCTGCACAAAAGCGATTCTGCGAAGCAATGTGAACACTTCTGCTTCCCAGGCACAGAGAAGGTGCTAGCAAAGAATTCTCTGCCTGCCTTTCCCCAGTGCTCTGCAAGCTCTCGAGGACAACATAGAATCTGGGGCTCTGTGCTTTCTTTCATTCTGAACAAGTGTTAGTGTTTTCTGCACAAAAGCGATTCTGCGAAACAATGTGAACACTTCTGCTTCCCAGGCACAGAGAAGGTGCTAGCAGGGAATTCTCTGCCTGCCTTTCCCCAGTGCTCTGCAAGCTCTCCAGGACAACATAAAATCTGGGGCTCTGTGCTTTCTTTCCTTCTGAACAAGTGTTACTGTTTTCTGCACAAAAGCGATTCTGCGAAGCAATGTGAACACTTCTGCTTCCCAGGCACAGAGAAGGTGCTAGCAGGGAATTCTCTGCCTGCCTTTCCCCAGTGCTCTGCAAGCTCTCCAGGACAACATAAAATCTGGGGCTCTGTGCTTTCTTTCCTTCTGAACAAGTGTTACTGTTTTCTGCACAAAAGCGATTCTGCGAAGCAATGTGAACAGGCACAGAGAAGGTGCTATCAGGGAATTCTCTGCCTGCTTTTCCCCAGTGCTCTGCAAGCTCTCCAGGACAACATAAAATCTGGGGCTCTGTGCTTTCTTTCCTTCTGAACAAGTGTTACTGTTTTCTGCACAAAAGCGATTCTGCGAAGCAATGTGAACACTTCTGCTTCCCAGGCACAGAGAAGGTGCTAGCAAGGAATTCTCTGCCTGCCTTTCCCCAGTGCTCTGCAAGCTCTCGAGGACAACATAGAATCTGGGGCTCTGTGCTTTCTTTCGTTCTGAACAAGTGTTAGTGTTTTCTGCACAAAAGCGATTCTGCGAAGCAATGTGAACACTTCTGCTTCCCAGGCACAGAGAAGGTGCTAGCAGGGAATTCTCTGCCTGCCTTTCCCCAGTGCTCTGCAAGCTCTCCAGGACAACATAAAATCTGGGGCTCTGTGATTTCTTTCCTTCTGAACAAGTGTTACTGTTTTCTGCACAAAAGCGATTCTGCGAAGCAATGTGAACAGGCACAGAGAAGGTGCTATCAGGGAATTCTCTGCCTGCCTTTCCCCAGTGCTCTGCAAGCTCTCCAGGACAACATAAAATCTGGGGCTCTGTGCTTTCTTTCCTTCTGAACAAGTGTTACTGTTTTCTGCACAAAAGCGATTCTGCGAAGCAATGTGAACACTTCTGCTTCCCAGGCACAGAGAAGGTGCTAGCAAGGAATTCTCTGCCTGCCTTTCCCCAGTGCTCTGCAAGCTCTCCAGGACAACATAAAATCTGGGGCTCTGTGCTTTCTTTCGTTCTGAAAAAGTGTTACTGTTTTCTGCACAAAAGCGATTCTGCGAAGCAATGTGAACACTTCTGCTTCCCAGGCACAGAGAAGGTGCTAGCAGGGAATTCTCTGCCTGCCTTTCCCCAGTGCTCTGCAAGCTCTCCAGGACAACAGAGAATCTGGGGCTCTGTGCTTTCTTTCCTTCTGAACAAGTGTTACTGTTTTCTGCACAAAAGCGATTCTGCGAAGCAATGTGAACACTTCTGCTTCCCAGGCACAGAGAAGGTGCTAGCAAGGAATTCTCTGCCTGCCTTTCCCCAGTGCTCTGCAAGCTCTCCAGGACAACATAAAATCTGGGGCTCTGTGCTTTCTTTCGTTCTGAACAAGTGTTACTGTTTTCTGCACAAAAGCGATTCTTGCGAAGCAATGTGAACACATCTGCTTCCCAGGCACAGAGAAGGTGCTAGCAGGGAATTCTCTGCCTGCCTTTCCCCAGTGCTCTGCAAGCTCTCCAGGACAACATAAAATCTGGGGCTCTGTGCTTTCTTTCGTTCTGAACAAGTGTTACTGTTTTCTGCACAAAAGCGATTCTGCGAAGCAATGTGAGCAGGCACAGAGAAGGTGCTAGCAGGGAATTCTCTGCCTGCCTTTCCCCAGTGCTCTGCAAGCTCTCCAGGACAACATAAAATCTGGGGATCTGTGCTTTCTTTCGTTCTGAACAAGTGTTACTGTTTTCTGCACAAAAGCGATTCTTGCGAAGCAATGTGAACACTTCTGCTTCCCAGGCACAGAGAAGGTGCTAGCAAGGAATTCTCTGCCTGCCTTTCCCCAGTGCTCTGCAAGCTCTCGAGGACAACATAAAATCTGGGGCTCTGTGCTTTCTTTCGTTCTGAACAAGTGTTACTTTTTTCTGCACAAAAGCGATTCTGCGAAGCAATGTGAACAGGCACAGAGAAGGTGCTATCAGGGAATTCTCTGCCTGCCTTTCCCCAGTGCTCTGCAAGCTCTCCAGGACAACATAAAATCTGGGGCTCTGTGCTTTCTTTCCTTCTGAACAAGTGTTACTGTTTTCTGCACAAAAGCGATTCTGCGAAGCAATGTGAACAGGCACAGAGAAGGTGCTATCAGGGAATTCTCTGCCTGCTTTTCCCCAGTGCTCTGCAAGCTCTCCAGGACAACATAAAATCTGGGGCTCTGTGCTTTCTTTCCTTCTGAACAAGTGTTACTGTTTTCTGCACAAAAGCGATTCTGCGAAGCAATGTGAACACTTCTGCTTCCCAGGCACAGAGAAGGTGCTAGCAGGGAATTCTCTGCCTGCCTTTCCCCAGTGCTCTGCAAGCTCTCCAAGACAACATAGAATCTGGGGCTCTGTGCTTTCTTTCCTTCTGAACAAGTGTTAATGTTTTCGGCACAAAAGCGATTCTGCGAAGCAATGTAAACAGGCACAGAGAAGGTGCTATCAGGGAATTCTCTGCCTGCCTTTCCCCAGTGCTCTGCAAGCTCTCCAGGACAACATAAAATCTGGGGCTCTGTGCTTTCTTTCGTTCTGAACAAGTGTTACTGTTTTCTGCACAAAAGCGATTCTGCGAAGCAATGTGAACAGGCACAGAGAAGGTGCTAGCAGGGAATTCTCTGCCTGCCTTTCCCCAGTGCTCGGCAAGCTCTCCAGGACAACATAAAATCTGGGGCTCTGTGCTTTCTTTCCTTCTGAACAAGTGTTACTGTTTTCTGCACAAAAGCGATTCTGCGAAGCAATGTGAACACTTCTGCTTCCCAGGCACAGAGAAGGTGCTAGCAAAGAATTCTCTGCCTGCCTTTCCCCAGTGCTCTGCAAGCTCTCGAGGACAACATAGAATCTGGGGCTCTGTGCTTTCTTTCGTTCTGAACAAGTGTTAGTGTTTTCTGCACAAAAGCGATTCTGCGAAACAATGTGAACACTTCTGCTTCCCAGGCACAGAGAAGGTGCTAGCAGGGAATTCTCTGCCTGCCTTTCCCCAGTGCTCTGCAAGCTCTCCAGGACAACATAAAATCTGGGGCTCTGTGCTTTCTTTCCTTCTGAACAAGTGTTACTGTTTTCTGCACAAAAGCGATTCTGCGAAGCAATGTGAACACTTCTGCTTCCCAGGCACAGAGAAGGTGCTAGCAGGGAATTCTCTGCCTGCCTTTCCCCAGTGCTCTGCAAGCTCTCCAGGACAACATAAAATCTGGGGCTCTGTGCTTTCTTTCCTTCTGAACAAGTGTTACTGTTTTCTGCACAAAAGCGATTCTGCGAAGCAATGTGAACAGGCACAGAGAAGGTGCTATCAGGGAATTCTCTGCCTGCTTTTCCCCAGTGCTCTGCAAGCTCTCCAGGACAACATAAAATCTGGGGCTCTGTGCTTTCTTTCCTTCTGAACAAGTGTTACTGTTTTCTGCACAAAAGCGATTCTGCGAAGCAATGTGAACACTTCTGCTTCCCAGGCACAGAGAAGGTGCTAGCAAGGAATTCTCTGCCTGCCTTTCCCCAGTGCTCTGCAAGCTCTCGAGGACAACATAGAATCTGGGGCTCTGTGCTTTCTTTCGTTCTGAACAAGTGTTAGTGTTTTCTGCACAAAAGCGATTCTGCGAAGCAATGTGAACACTTCTGCTTCCCAGGCACAGAGAAGGTGCTAGCAGGGAATTCTCTGCCTGCCTTTCCCCAGTGCTCTGCAAGCTCTCCAGGACAACATAAAATCTGGGGCTCTGTGATTTCTTTCCTTCTGAACAAGTGTTACTGTTTTCTGCACAAAAGCGATTCTGCGAAGCAATGTGAACAGGCACAGAGAAGGTGCTATCAGGGAATTCTCTGCCTGCCTTTCCCCAGTGCTCTGCAAGCTCTCCAGGACAACATAAAATCTGGGGCTCTGTGCTTTCTTTCCTTCTGAACAAGTGTTACTGTTTTCTGCACAAAAGCGATTCTGCGAAGCAATGTGAACACTTCTGCTTCCCAGGCACAGAGAAGGTGCTAGCAGGGAATTCTCTGCCTGCCTTTCCCCAGTGCTCTGCAAGCTCTCCAGGACAACATAGAATCTCGGGCTCTGTGCTTTCTTTCCTTCTGAACAAGTGTTACTGTTTTCTGCACAAAAGCGATTCTGCGAAGCAATGTGAACAGGCACAGAGAAGGTGCTAGCAGGGAATTCTCTGCCTGCCTTTCCCCAGTGCTCTGCAAGCTCTCCAGGACAACATCAAATCTGGGGCTCTGTGCTTTCTTTCCTTCTGAACAAGTGTTACTGTTTTCTGCACAAAAGCGATTCTGCGAAGCAATGTGAACACTTCTGCTTCCCAGGCACAGAGAAGGTGCTAGCAAGGAATTCTCTGCCTGCCTTTCCCCAGTGCTCTGCAAGCTCTCCAGGACAACATAAAATCTGGGGCTCTGTGCTTTCTTTCGTTCTGAACAAGTGTTACTGTTTTCTGCACAAAAGCGATTCTTGTGAAGCAATGTGAACACTTATGCTTCCCAGGCACAGAGAAGGTGCTAGCAGGGAATTCTCTGCCTGCCTTTCCCCAGTGCTCTGCAAGCTCTCCAGGACAACATAAAATCTGGGGCTCTGTGCTTTCTTTCGTTCTGAACAAGTGTTACTGTTTTCTGCACAAAAGCGATTCTGCGAAGCAATGTGAACAGGCACAGAGAAGGTGCTAGCAGGGAATTCTCTGCCTGCCTTTCCCCAGTGCTCTGCAAGCTCTCCAGGACAACATAAAATCTGGGGATCTGTGCTTTCTTTCCTTCTGAACAAGTGTTACTGTTTTCTGCACAAAAGCGATTCTGCGAAGCAATGTGAACAGGAACAGAGAAGGTGCTATCAGGGAATTCTCTGCCTGCCTTTCCCCAGTGCTCTGCAAGCTCTCCAGGACAACATAAAATCTGGGGCTCTGTGCTTTCTTTCGTTCTGAACAAGTGTTACTGTTTTCTGAACAAAAGCGATTCTGCGAAACAATGTGAACAGGCACAGAGAAGGTGCTATCAGGGAATTCTCTGCCTGCCTTTCCCCAGTGCTCTGCAAGCTCTCCAGGACAACATAGAATCTGGGGCTCTGTGCTTTCTTTCCTTCTGAACAAGTGTTAGTGTTTTCTGCACAAAAGCGATTCTGCGAAGCAATGTGAACACTTCTGCTTCCCAGGCACAGAGAAGGTGCTATCAGGGAATTCTCTGCCTGCCTTTCCCCAGTGCTCTGCAAGCTCTCCAGGACAACATAGAATCTGGGGTTCTGTGCTTTCTTTCCTTCTGAACAAGTGTTACTGTTTTCTGCACAAAAGCGATTCTGCGAAGCAATGTGAACAGGCACAGAGAAGGTGCTATCAGGGAATTCTCTGCCTGCTTTTCCCCAGTGCTCTGCAAGCTCTCCAGGACAACATAAAATCTGGGGCTCTGTGCTTTCTTTCCTTCTGAACAAGTGTTACTGTTTTCTGCACAAAAGCGATTCTGCGAAGCAATGTGAACACTTCTGCTTCCCAGGCACAGAGAAGGTGCTAGCAGGGAATTCTCTGCCTGCCTTTCCCCAGTGCTCTGCAAGCTCTCGAGGACAACATAGAATCTGGGGCTCTGTGCTTTCTTTCGTTCTGAACAAGTGTTAGTGTTTTCTGCACAAAAGCGATTCTGCGAAACAATGTGAACACTTCTGCTTCCCAGGCACAGAGAAGGTGCTAGCAGGGAATTCTCTGCCTGCCTTTCCCCAGTGCTCTGCAAGCTCTCCAGGACAACATAAAATCTGGGGCTCTGTGCTTTCTTTCGTTCTGAACAAGTGTTACTGTTTTCTGCACAAAAGCGATTCTTGCGAAGCAATGTGAACACTTCTGCTTCCCAGGCACAGAGAAGGTGCTAGCAAGGAATTCTCTGCCTGCCTTTCCCCAGTGCTCTGCAAGCTCTCGAGGACAACATAGAATCTGGGGCTCTGTGCTTTCTTTCCTTCTGAACAAGTGTTACTGTTTTCTGCACAAAAGCGATTCTGCGAAGCAATGTGAACAGGCACAGAGAAGGTGCTATCAGGGAATTCTCTGCCTGCTTTTCCCCAGTGGTCTGCAAGCTCTCCAGGACAACATAAAATTTGGGGCTCTGTGCTTTCTTTCCTTCTGAACAAGTGTTACTGTTTTCTGCACAAAAGCGATTCTGCGAAGCAATGTGAACACTTCTGCTTCCCAGGCACAGAGAAGGTGCTAGCAGGGAATTCTCTGCCTGCCTTTCCCCAGTGCTCTGCAAGCTCTCCAGGACAACAGAGAATCTGGGGCTCTGTGCTTTCTTTCGTTCTGAACAAGTGTTAGTGTTTTCTGCACAAAAGCGATTCTGCGAAGCAATGTGAACAGGCACAGAGAAGGTGCTATCAGGGAATTCTCTGCCTGCCTTTCCCCAGTGCTCTGCAAGCTCTCCAGGACAACATAAAATCTGGGGCTCTGTGCTTTCTTTCCTTCTGAACAAGTGTTACTGTTTTCTGCACAAAAGCGATTCTGCGAAGCAATGTGAACAGGCACAGAGAAGGTGCTATCAGGGAATTCTCTGCCTGCTTTTCCCCAGTGCTCTGCAAGCTCTCCAGGACAACATAAAATCTGGGGCTCTGTGCTTTCTTTCCTTCTGAACAAGTGTTACTGTTTTCTGCACAAAAGCGATTCTGCGAAGCAATGTGAACACTTCTGCTTCCCAGGCACAGAGAAGGTGCTAGCAGGGAATTCTCTGCCTGCCTTTCCCCAGTGCTCTGCAAGCTCTCCAGGACAACATAAAATCTGGGGCTCTGTGATTTCTTTCCTTCTGAACAAGTGTTACTGTTTTCTGCACAAAAGCGATTCTGCGAAGCAATGTGAACAGGCACAGAGAAGGTGCTATCAGGGAATTCTCTGCCTGCCTTTCCCCAGTGCTCTGCAAGCTCTCCAGGACAACATAAAATCTGGGGCTCTGTGCTTTCTTTCCTTCTGAACAAGTGTTACTGTTTTCTGCACAAAAGCGATTCTGCGAAACAATGTGAACACTTCTGCTTCCTAGGCACAGAGAAGGTGCTAGCAAGGAATTCTCTGCCTGCCTTTCCCCAGTGCTCTGCAAGTTCTCGAGGACAACATAAAATCTGGGGCTCTGTGCTTTCTTTCGTTCTGAACAAGTGTTAGTGTTTTCTGCACAAAAGCGATTCTGCGAAGCAATGTGAACAGGCACAGAGAAGGTGCTATCAGGGAATTCTCTGCCTGCCTTTCCCCAGTGCTCTGCAAGCTCTCCAGGACAACATAAAATCTGGGGCTCTGTGCTTTCTTTCGTTCTGAACAAGTGTTACTGTTTTCTGCACAAAAGCGATTCTGCGAAGCAATGTGAACAGGCACAGAGAAGGTGCTATCAGGGAATTCTCTGCCTGTTTTTCCCCAGTGCTCTGCAAGCTCTCCAGGACAACATAAAATCTGGGGCTCTGTGCTTTCTTTTGTTCTGAACAAGTGTTAGTGTTTTCTGCACAAAAGCGATTCCTGCGAAGCAATGTGAACACTTCTGTTTCCCAGGCACAGAGAAGGTGCTAGCAAGGAATTCTCTGCCTGCCTTTCCCCAGTGCTCTGCAAGCTCTCGAGGACAACATAGAATCTGGGGCTCTGTGCTTTCTTTCATTCTGAACAAGTGTTAGTGTTTTCTGCACAAAAGCGATTCTTGTGAAGCAATGTGAACACTTCTGCTTCCCAGGCACAGAGAAGGTGCTAGCAGGGAATTCTCTGCCTGCCTTTCCCCAGTGCTCTGCAAGCTCTCCAGGACAACATAAAATATGGGGCTCTGTGCTTTCTTTCCTTCTGAACAAGTGTTACTGTTTTCTGCACAAAAGCGATTCTGCGAAGCAATGTGAACAGGCACAGAGAAGGTGCTATCAGGGAATTCTCTGCCTGCTTTTCCCCAGTGGTCTGCAAGCTCTCCAGGACAACATAAAATCTGGGGCTCTATGCTTTCTTTCCTTCTGAACAAGTGTTACTGTTTTCTGCACAAAAGCGATTCTGCGAAGCAATGTGAACACTTCTGCTTCCCAGGCACAGAGAAGGTGCTAGCAGGGAATTCTCTGCCTGCCTTTCCCCAGTGCTCTGCAAGCTCTCCAGGACAACATAGAATCTGGGGCTCTGTGCTTTCTTTCCTTCTGAACAAGTGTTACTGTTTTCTGCACAAAAGCGATTCTGCGAAGCAATGTGAACAGGCACAGAGAAGGTGCTAGCAGGGAATTCTCTGCCTGCCTTTCCCCAGTGCTCTGCAAGCTCTCCAGGACAACATAAAATCTGGGGCTCTGTGCTTTCTTTCCTTCTGAACAAGTGTTACTGTTTTCTGCACAAAAGCGATTCTGCGAAGCAATGTGAACACTTCTGCTTCCCAGGCACAGAGAAGGTGCTAGCAAGGAATTCTCTGCCTGCCTTTCCCCAGTGCTCTGCAAGCTCTCCAGGACAACATAAAATCTGGGGCTCTGTGCTTTCTTTCGTTCTGAACAAGTGTTACTGTTTTCTGCACAAAAGCGATTCTTGTGAAGCAATGTGAACACTTCTGCTTCCCAGGCACAGAGAAGGTGCTAGCAGGGAATTCTCTGCCTGCCTTTCCCCAGTGCTCTGCAAGCTCTCCAGGACAACATAAAATCTGGGGCTCTGTGCTTTCTTTCGTTCTGAACAAGTGTTACTGTTTTCTGCACAAAAGCGATTCTGCGAAGCAATGTGAACAGGAACAGAGAAGGTGCTATCAGGGAATTCTCTGCCTGCCTTTCCCCAGTGCTCTGCAAGCTCTCCAGGACAACATAAAATCTGGGGCTCTGTGCTTTCTTTCCTTCTGAACAAGTGTTACTGTTTTCTGCACAAAAGCGATTCTTGCGAAGCAATGTGAACACATCTGCTTCCCAGGCACAGAGAAGGTGCTAGCAGGGAATTCTCTGCCTGCCTTTCCCCAGTGCTCTGCAAGCTCTCCAGGACAACATCAAATCTGGGGCTCTGTGCTTTCTTTCGTTCTGAACAAGTGTTACTGTTTTCTGCACAAAAGCGATTCTGCGAAGCAATGTGAACAGGCACAGAGAAGGTGCTATCAGGGAATTCTCTGCCTGCTTTTCCCCAGTGCTCTGCAAGCTCTCGAGGACAACATAAAATATGGGGCTCTGTGCTTTCTTTCCTTCTGAACAAGTGTTACTGTTTTCTGCACAAAAGCGATTCTGCGAAGCAATGTGAACACTTCTGCTTCCCAGGCACAGAGAAGGTGCTAGCAGGGAATTCTCTGCCTGCCTTTCCCCAGTGCTCTGCAAGCTCTCGAGGACAACATAGAATCTGGGGCTCTGTGCTTTCTTTCGTTCTGAACAAGTGTTAGTGTTTTCTGCACAAAAGCGATTCTGCGAAACAATGTGAACACTTCTGCTTCCCAGGCACAGAGAAGGTGCTAGCAGGGAATTCTCTGCCTGCATTTCCCCAGTGCTCTGCAAGCTCTCCAGGACAACATAAAATCTGGGGCTCTGTGCTTTCTTTCGTTCTGAACAAGTGTTACTGTTTTCTGCACAAAAGCGATTCTTGCGAAGCAATGTGAACACTTCTGCTTCCCAGGCACAGAGAAGGTGCTAGCAAGGAATTCTCTGCCTGCCTTTCCCCAGTGCTCTGCAAGCTCTCGAGGACAACATAAAATCTGGGGCTCTGTGCTTTCTTTCGTTCTGAACAAGTGTTACTGTTTTCTGCACAAAAGCGATTCTGCGAAGCAATGTGAACAGGCACAGAGAAGGTGCTATCAGGGAATTCTCTGCCTGCCTTTCCCCAGTGCTCTGCAAGCTCTCCAGGACAACATAAAATCTGGGGCTCTGTGCTTTCTTTCCTTCTGAACAAGTGTTAGTGTTTTCTGCACAAAAGCGATTCTGCGAAGCAATGTGAACAGGCACAGAGAAGGTGCTATCAGGGAATTCTCTGCCTGCTTTTCACCAGTGGTCTGCAAGCTCTCCAGGACAACATAAAATCTGGGGCTCTGTGCTTTCTTTCCTTCTGAACAAGTGTTACTGTTTTCTGCACAAAAGCGATTCTGCGAAGCAATGTGAACACTTCTGCTTCCCAGGCACAGAGAAGGTGCTAGCAGGGAATTCTCTGCCTGCCTTTCCCCAGTGCTCTGCAAGCTCTCGAGGACAACAGAGAATCTGGGGCTCTGTGCTTTCTTTCCTTCTGAACAAGTGTTACTGTTTTCTGCACAAAAGCGATTCTGCGAAGCAATGTGAACACTTCTGCTTCCCAGGCACAGAGAAGGTGCTAGCAAGGAATTCTCTGCCTGCCTTTCCCCAGTGCTCTGCAAGCTCTCCAGGACAACATAAAATCTGGGGCTCTGTGCTTTCTTTCGTTCTGAACAAGTGTTACTGTTTTCTGCACAAAAGCGATTCTTGCGAAGCAATGTGAACACTTCTGCTTCCCAGGCACAGAGAAGGTGCTAGCAGGGAATTCTCTGCCTGCCTTTCCCCAGTGCTCTGCAAGCTCTCCAGGACAACATAAAATCTGGGGCTCTGTGCTTTCTTTCGTTCTGAACAAGTGTTACTGTTTTCTGCACAAAAGCGATTCTGCGAAGCAATGTGAGCAGGCACAGAGAAGGTGCTATCAGGGAATTCTCTGCCTGCCTTTCCCCAGTGCTCTGCAAGCTCTCCAGGACAACATAAAATCTGGGGATCTGTGCTTTCTTTCGTTCTGAACAAGTGTTACTGTTTTCTGCACAAAAGCGATTCTTGCGAAGCAATGTGAACACTTCTGCTTCCCAGGCACAGAGAAGGTGCTAGCAAGGAATTCTCTGCCTGCCTTTCCCCAGTGCTCTGCAAGCTCTCGAGGACAACATAAAATCTGGGGCTCTGTGCTTTCTTTCGTTCTGAACAAGTGTTACTGTTTTCTGCACAAAAGCGATTCTGCGAAGCAATGTGAACAGGCACAGAGAAGGTGCTATCAGGGAATTCTCTGCCTGCCTTTCCCCAGTGCTCTGCAAGCTCTCCAGTACAACATAAAATCTGGGGCTCTGTGCTTTCTTTCGTTCTGAACAAGTGTTACTGTTTTCTGAACAAAAGCGATTCTGCGAAACAATGTGAGCAGGCACAGAGAAGGTGCTATCAGGGAATTCTCTGCCTGCCTTTCCCCAGTGCTCTGCAAGCTCTCCAGGACAACATAAAATCTGGGGCTCTGTGCTTTCTTTCCTTCTGAACAAGTGTTACTGTTTTCTGCACAAAAGCGATTCTGCGAAGCAATGTGAACACTTCTGCTTCCCAGGCACAGAGAAGGTGCTAGCAGGGAATTCTCTGCCTGCCTTTCCCCAGTGCTCTGCAAGCTCTCCAGGACAACATAAAATCTGGGGTTCTGTGCTTTCTTTCCTTCTGAACAAGTGTTAGTGTTTTCTGCACAAAAGCGATTCTGCGAAGCAATGTGAACAGGCACAGAGAAGGTGCTATCAGGGAATTCTCTGCCTGCTTTTCCCCAGTGCTCTGCAAGCTCTCCAGGACAACATAAAATATGGGGCTCTGTGCTTTCTTTCCTTCTGAACAAGTGTTACTGTTTTCTGCACAAAAGCGATTCTGCGAAGCAATGTGAACACTTCTGCTTCCCAGGCACAGAGAAGGTGCTAGCAGGGAATTCTCTGCCTGCCTTTCCCCAGTGCTCTGCAAGCTCTCGAGGACAACAGAGAATCTGGGGCTCTGTGCTTTCTTTCGTTCTGAACAAGTGTTACTGTTTTCTGCACAAAAGCGATTCTGCGAAGCAATGTGAACACTTCTGCTTCCCAGGCACAGAGAAGGTGCTAGCAAGGAATTCTCTGCCTGCCTTTCCCCAGTGCTCTGCAAGCTCTCCAGGACAACATAAAATCTGGGGCTCTGTGCTTTCTTTCGTTCTGAACAAGTGTTACTGTTTTCTGCACAAAAGCGATTCTTGCGAAGCAATGTGAACACTTCTGCTTCCCAGGCACAGAGAAGGTGCTAGCAGGGAATTCTCTGCCTGCCTTTCCCCAGTGCTCTGCAAGCTCTCCAGGACAACATAAAATCTGGGGCTCTGTGCTTTCTTTCCTTCTGAACAAGTGTTACTGTTTTCTGCACAAAAGCGATTCTGCGAAGCAATGTGAACACTTCTGCTTCCCAGGCACAGAGAAGGTGCTAGCAGGGAATTCTCTGCCTGCCTTTCCCCAGTGCTCTGCAAGCTCTCCAGGACAACATAAAATCTGGGGTTCTGTGCTTTCTTTCCTTCTGAACAAGTGTTATTGTTTTCTGCACAAAAGCGATTCTGCGAAGCAATGTGAACAGGCACAGAGAAGGTGCTATCAGGGAATTCTCTGCCTGCTTTTCCCCAGTGCTCTGCAAGCTCTCCAGGACAACATAAAATATGGGGCTCTGTGCTTTCTTTCCTTCTGAACAAGTGTTACTGTTTTCTGCACAAAAGCGATTCTGCGAAGCAATGTGAACACTTCTGCTTCCCAGGCACAGAGAAGGTGCTAGCAGGGAATTCTCTGCCTGCCTTTCCCCAGTGCTCTGCAAGCTCTCGAGGACAACATAGAATCTGGGGCTCTGTGCTTTCTTTCGTTCTGAACAAGTGTTAGTGTTTTCTGCACAAAAGCGATTCTGCGAAACAATGTGAACACTTCTGCTTCCCAGGCACAGAGAAGGTGCTAGCAGGGAATTCTCTGCCTGCCTTTCCCCAGTGCTCTGCAAGCTCTCCAGGACAACATAAAATCTGGGGCTCTGTGCTTTCTTTCGTTCTGAACAAGTGTTACTGTTTTCTGCACAAAAGCGATTCTTGCGAAGCAATGTGAACACTTCTGCTTCCCAGGCACAGAGAAGGTGCTAGCAAGGAATTCTCTGCCTGCCTTTCCCCAGTGCTCTGCAAGCTCTCGAGGACAACATAAAATCTGGGGCTCTGTGCTTTCTTTCGTTCTGAACAAGTGTTACTGTTTTCTGCACAAAAGCGATTCTGCGAAGCAATGTGAACAGGCACAGAGAAGGTGCTATCAGGGAATTCTCTGCCTGCCTTTCCCCAGTGCTCTGCAAGCTCTCCAGGACAACATAAAATCTGGGGCTCTGTGCTTTCTTTCCTTCTGAACAAGTGTTAGTGTTTTCTGCACAAAAGCGATTCTGCGAAGCAATGTGAACAGGCACAGAGAAGGTGCTATCAGGGAATTCTCTGCCTGCTTTTCACCAGTGGTCTGCAAGCTCTCCAGGACAACATAAAATCTGGGGCTCTGTGCTTTCTTTCCTTCTGAACAAGTGTTACTGTTTTCTGCACAAAAGCGATTCTGCGAAGCAATGTGAACACTTCTGCTTCCCAGGCACAGAGAAGGTGCTAGCAGGGAATTCTCTGCCTGCCTTTCCCCAGTGCTCTGCAAGCTCTCGAGGACAACAGAGAATCTGGGGCTCTGTGCTTTCTTTCGTTCTGAACAAGTGTTACTGTTTTCTGCACAAAAGCGATTCTTGCGAAGCAATGTGAACACTTCTGCTTCCCAGGCACAGAGAAGGTGCTAGCAGGGAATTCTCTGCCTGCCTTTCCCCAGTGCTCTGCAAGCTCTCCAGGACAACATAAAATCTGGGGCTCTGTGCTTTCTTTCGTTCTGAACAAGTGTTACTGTTTTCTGCACAAAAGCGATTCTGCGAAGCAATGTGAGCAGGCACAGAGAAGGTGCTATCAGGGAATTCTCTGCCTGCCTTTCCCCAGTGCTCTGCAAGCTCTCCAGGACAACATAAAATCTGGGGATCTGTGCTTTCTTTCGTTCTGAACAAGTGTTACTGTTTTCTGCACAAAAGCGATTCTTGCGAAGCAATGTGAACACTTCTGCTTCCCAGGCACAGAGAAGGTGCTAGCAAGGAATTCTCTGCCTGCCTTTCCCCAGTGCTCTGCAAGCTCTCGAGGACAACATAAAATCTGGGGCTCTGTGCTTTCTTTCGTTCTGAACAAGTGTTACTGTTTTCTGCACAAAAGCGATTCTGCGAAGCAATGTGAACAGGCACAGAGAAGGTGCTATCAGGGAATTCTCTGCCTGCCTTTCCCCAGTGCTCTGCAAGCTCTCCAGGACAACATAAAATCTGGGGCTCTGTGCTTTCTTTCCTTCTGAACAAGTGTTACTGTTTTCTGCACAAAAGCGATTCTGCGAAGCAATGTGAACAGGCACAGAGAAGGTGCTATCAGGGAATTCTCTGCCTGCTTTTCCCCAGTGCTCTGCAAGCTCTCCAGGACAACATAAAATCTGGGGCTCTGTGCTTTCTTTCCTTCTGAACAAGTGTTACTGTTTTCTGCACAAAAGCGATTCTGCGAAGCAATGTGAACACTTCTGCTTCCCAGGCACAGAGAAGGTGCTAGCAGGGAATTCTCTGCCTGCCTTTCCCCAGTGCTCTGCAAGCTCTCCAGGACAACATAGAATCTGGGGCTCTGTGCTTTCTTTCCTTCTGAACAAGTGTTAATGTTTTCGGCACAAAAGCGATTCTGCGAAGCAATGTAAACAGGCACAGAGAAGGTGCTATCAGGGAATTCTCTGCCTGCCTTTCCCCAGTGCTCTGCAAGCTCTCCAGGACAACATAAAATCTGGGGCTCTGTGCTTTCTTTCCTTCTGAACAAGTGTTAGTGTTTTCTGCACAAAAGCGATTCTGCGAAGCAATGTGAACTCTTCTGCTTCCCAGGCACAGAGAAGGTGCTAGCAGGGAATTCTCTGCCTGCCTTTCCCCAGTGCTCTGCAAGCTCTCCAGGACAACATAAAATCTGGGGCTCTGTGATTTCTTTCCTTCTGAACAAGTGTTACTGTTTTCTGCACAAAAGCGATTCTGCGAAGCAATGTGAACAGGCACAGAGAAGGTGCTAGCAGGGAATTCTCTGCCTGCCTTTCCCCAGTGCTCTGCAAGCTCTCCAGGACAACATAAAATCTGGGGCTCTGTGCTTTCTTTCCTTCTGAACAAGTGTTACTGTTTTCTGCACAAAAGCGATTCTGCGAAACAATGTGAACACTTCTGCTTCCCAGGCACAGAGAAGGTGCTAGCAAGGAATTCTCTGCCTGCCTTTCCCCAGTGCTCTGCAAGCTCTCCAGGACAACATAAAATCTGGGGCTCTGTGCTTTCTTTCGTTCTGAACAAGTGTTACTGTTTTCTGCACAAAAGCGATTCTTGCGAAGCAATGTGAACACTTCTGCTTCCCAGGCACAGAGAAGGTGCTAGCAGGGAATTCTCTGCCTGCCTTTCCCCAGTGCTCTGCAAGCTCTCCAGGACAACATAAAATCTGGGGCTCTGTGCTTTCTTTCGTTCTGAACAAGTGTTACTGTTTTCTGCACAAAAGCGATTCTGCGAAGCAATGTGAGCAGGCACAGAGAAGGTGCTATCAGGGAATTCTCTGCCTGCCTTTCCCCAGTGCTCTGCAAGCTCTCCAGGACAACATAAAATCTGGGGATCTGTGCTTTCTTTCGTTCTGAACAAGTGTTACTGTTTTCTGCACAAAAGCGATTCTTGCGAAGCAATGTGAACACTTCTGCTTCCCAGGCACAGAGAAGGTGCTAGCAAGGAATTCTCTGCCTGCCTTTCCCCAGTGCTCTGCAAGCTCTCGAGGACAACATAAAATCTGGGGCTCTGTGCTTTCTTTCGTTCTGAACAAGTGTTACTGTTTTCTGCACAAAAGCGATTCTGCGAAGCAATGTGAACAGGCACAGAGAAGGTGCTATCAGGGAATTCTCTGCCTGCCTTTCCCCAGTGCTCTGCAAGCTCTCCAGTACAACATAAAATCTGGGGCTCTGTGCTTTCTTTCGTTCTGAACAAGTGTTACTGTTTTCTGAACAAAAGCGATTCTGCGAAACAATGTGAACAGGCACAGAGAAGGTGCTATCAGGGAATTCTCTGCCTGCCTTTCCCCAGTGCTCTGCAAGCTCTCGAGGACAACATAGAATCTGGGGCTCTGTGCTTTCTTTCGTTCTGAACAAGTGTTAGTGTTTTCTGCACAAAAGCGATTCTGCGAAGCAATGTGAACACTTCTGCTTCCCAGGCACAGAGAAGGTGCTAGCAGGGAATTCTCTGCCTGCCTTTCCCCAGTGCTCTGCAAGCTCTCCAGGACAACATAAAATCTGGGGTTCTGTGCTTTCTTTCCTTCTGAACAAGTGTTATTGTTTTCTGCACAAAAGCGATTCTGCGAAGCAATGTGAACAGGCACAGAGAAGGTGCTAGCAGGGAATTCTCTGCCTGCTTTTCCCCAGTGCTCTGCAAGCTCTCCAGGACAACATAAAATATGGGGCTCTGTGCTTTCTTTCCTTCTGAACAAGTGTTACTGTTTTCTGCACAAAAGCGATTCTGCGAAGCAATGTGAACACTTCTGCTTCCCAGGCACAGAGAAGGTGCTAGCAGGGAATTCTCTGCCTGCCTTTCCCCAGTGCTCTGCAAGCTCTCGAGGACAACATAGAATCTGGGGCTCTGTGCTTTCTTTCGTTCTGAACAAGTGTTAGTGTTTTCTGCACAAAAGCGATTCTGCGAAACAATGTGAACACTTCTGCTTCCCAGGCACAGAGAAGGTGCTAGCAGGGAATTCTCTGCCTGCATTTCCCCAGTGCTCTGCAAGCTCTCCAGGACAACATAAAATCTGGGGCTCTGTGCTTTCTTTCGTTCTGAACAAGTGTTACTGTTTTCTGCACAAAAGCGATTCTTGCGAAGCAATGTGAACACTTCTGCTTCCCAGGCACAGAGAAGGTGCTAGCAAGGAATTCTCTGCCTGCCTTTCCCCAGTGCTCTGCAAGCTCTCGAGGACAACATAAAATCTGGGGCTCTGTGCTTTCTTTCGTTCTGAACAAGTGTTACTGTTTTCTGCACAAAAGCGATTCTGCGAAGCAATGTGAACAGGCACAGAGAAGGTGCTATCAGGGAATTCTCTGCCTGCCTTTCCCCAGTGCTCTGCAAGCTCTCCAGGACAACATAAAATCTGGGGCTCTGTGCTTTCTTTCCTTCTGAACAAGTGTTAGTGTTTTCTGCACAAAAGCGATTCTGCGAAGCAATGTGAACAGGCACAGAGAAGGTGCTATCAGGGAATTCTCTGCCTGCTTTTCACCAGTGGTCTGCAAGCTCTCCAGGACAACATAAAATCTGGGGCTCTGTGCTTTCTTTCCTTCTGAACAAGTGTTACTGTTTTCTGCACAAAAGCGATTCTGCGAAGCAATGTGAACACTTCTGCTTCCCAGGCACAGAGAAGGTGCTAGCAGGGAATTCTCTGCCTGCCTTTCCCCAGTGCTCTGCAAGCTCTCGAGGACAACAGAGAATCTGGGGCTCTGTGCTTTCTTTCCTTCTGAACAAGTGTTACTGTTTTCTGCACAAAAGCGATTCTGCGAAGCAATGTGAACACTTCTGCTTCCCAGGCACAGAGAAGGTGCTAGCAAGGAATTCTCTGCCTGCCTTTCCCCAGTGCTCTGCAAGCTCTCCAGGACAACATAAAATCTGGGGCTCTGTGCTTTCTTTCGTTCTGAACAAGTGTTACTGTTTTCTGCACAAAAGCGATTCTTGCGAAGCAATGTGAACACTTCTGCTTCCCAGGCACAGAGAAGGTGCTAGCAGGGAATTCTCTGCCTGCCTTTCCCCAGTGCTCTGCAAGCTCTCCAGGACAACATAAAATCTGGGGCTCTGTGCTTTCTTTCGTTCTGAACAAGTGTTACTGTTTTCTGCACAAAAGCGATTCTGCGAAGCAATGTGAGCAGGCACAGAGAAGGTGCTATCAGGGAATTCTCTGCCTGCCTTTCCCCAGTGCTCTGCAAGCTCTCCAGGACAACATAAAATCTGGGGATCTGTGCTTTCTTTCGTTCTGAACAAGTGTTACTGTTTTCTGCACAAAAGCGATTCTTGCGAAGCAATGTGAACACTTCTGCTTCCCAGGCACAGAGAAGGTGCTAGCAAGGAATTCTCTGCCTGCCTTTCCCCAGTGCTCTGCAAGCTCTCGAGGACAACATAAAATCTGGGGCTCTGTGCTTTCTTTCGTTCTGAACAAGTGTTACTGTTTTCTGCACAAAAGCGATTCTGCGAAGCAATGTGAACAGGCACAGAGAAGGTGCTATCAGGGAATTCTCTGCCTGCCTTTCCCCAGTGCTCTGCAAGCTCTCCAGTACAACATAAAATCTGGGGCTCTGTGCTTTCTTTCGTTCTGAACAAGTGTTACTGTTTTCTGAACAAAAGCGATTCTGCGAAACAATGTGAACAGGCACAGAGAAGGTGCTATCAGGGAATTCTCTGCCTGCCTTTCCCCAGTGCTCTGCAAGCTCTCCAGGACAACATAAAATCTGGGGCTCTGTGCTTTCTTTCCTTCTGAACAAGTGTTACTGTTTTCTGCACAAAAGCGATTCTGCGAAGCAATGTGAACACTTCTGCTTCCCAGGCACAGAGAAGGTGCTAGCAGGGAATTCTCTGCCTGCCTTTCCCCAGTGCTCTGCAAGCTCTCCAGGACAACATAAAATCTGGGGTTCTGTGCTTTCTTTCCTTCTGAACAAGTGTTATTGTTTTCTGCACAAAAGCGATTCTGCGAAGCAATGTGAACAGGCACAGAGAAGGTGCTATCAGGGAATTCTCTGCCTGCTTTTCCCCAGTGCTCTGCAAGCTCTCCAGGACAACATAAAATATGGGGCTCTGTGCTTTCTTTCCTTCTGAACAAGTGTTACTGTTTTCTGCACAAAAGCGATTCTGCGAAGCAATGTGAACACTTCTGCTTCCCAGGCACAGAGAAGGTGCTAGCAGGGAATTCTCTGCCTGCCTTTCCCCAGTGCTCTGCAAGCTCTCGAGGACAACAGAGAATCTGGGGCTCTGTGCTTTCTTTCGTTCTGAACAAGTGTTACTGTTTTCTGCACAAAAGCGATTCTGCGAAACAATGTGAACACTTCTGCTTCCCAGGCACAGAGAAGGTGCTAGCAGGGAATTCTCTGCCTGCCTTTCCCCAGTGCTCTGCAAGCTCTCCAGGACAACATAAAATCTGGGGCTCTGTGCTTTCTTTCGTTCTGAACAAGTGTTACTGTTTTCTGCACAAAAGCGATTCTTGCGAAGCAATGTGAACACTTCTGCTTCCCAGGCACAGAGAAGGTGCTAGCAAGGAATTCTCTGCCTGCCTTTCCCCAGTGCTCTGCAAGCTCTCGAGGACAACATAAAATCTGGGGCTCTGTGCTTTCTTTCGTTCTGAACAAGTGTTACTGTTTTCTGCACAAAAGCGATTCTGCGAAGCAATGTGAACAGGCACAGAGAAGGTGCTATCAGGGAATTCTCTGCCTGCCTTTCCCCAGTGCTCTGCAAGCTCTCCAGGACAACATAAAATCTGGGGCTCTGTGCTTTCTTTCCTTCTGAACAAGTGTTAGTGTTTTCTGCACAAAAGCGATTCTGCGAAGCAATGTGAACAGGCACAGAGAAGGTGCTATCAGGGAATTCTCTGCCTGCTTTTCACCAGTGGTCTGCAAGCTCTCCAGGACAACATAAAATCTGGGGCTCTGTGCTTTCTTTCCTTCTGAACAAGTGTTACTGTTTTCTGCACAAAAGCGATTCTGCGAAGCAATGTGAACACTTCTGCTTCCCAGGCACAGAGAAGGTGCTAGCAGGGAATTCTCTGCCTGCCTTTCCCCAGTGCTCTGCAAGCTCTCGAGGACAACAGAGAATCTGGGGCTCTGTGCTTTCTTTCGTTCTGAACAAGTGTTACTGTTTTCTGCACAAAAGCGATTCTTGCGAAGCAATGTGAACACTTCTGCTTCCCAGGCACAGAGAAGGTGCTAGCAGGGAATTCTCTGCCTGCCTTTCCCCAGTGCTCTGCAAGCTCTCCAGGACAACATAAAATCTGGGGCTCTGTGCTTTCTTTCGTTCTGAACAAGTGTTACTGTTTTCTGCACAAAAGCGATTCTGCGAAGCAATGTGAGCAGGCACAGAGAAGGTGCTATCAGGGAATTCTCTGCCTGCCTTTCCCCAGTGCTCTGCAAGCTCTCCAGGACAACATAAAATCTGGGGATCTGTGCTTTCTTTCGTTCTGAACAAGTGTTACTGTTTTCTGCACAAAAGCGATTCTTGCGAAGCAATGTGAACACTTCTGCTTCCCAGGCACAGAGAAGGTGCTAGCAAGGAATTCTCTGCCTGCCTTTCCCCAGTGCTCTGCAAGCTCTCGAGGACAACATAAAATCTGGGGCTCTGTGCTTTCTTTCGTTCTGAACAAGTGTTACTGTTTTCTGCACAAAAGCGATTCTGCGAAGCAATGTGAACAGGCACAGAGAAGGTGCTATCAGGGAATTCTCTGCCTGCCTTTCCCCAGTGCTCTGCAAGCTCTCCAGGACAACATAAAATCTGGGGCTCTGTGCTTTCTTTCCTTCTGAACAAGTGTTACTGTTTTCTGCACAAAAGCGATTCTGCGAAGCAATGTGAACAGGCACAGAGAAGGTGCTATCAGGGAATTCTCTGCCTGCCTTTCCCCAGTGCTCTGCAAGCTCTCCAGGACAACATAAAATCTGGGGCTCTGTGCTTTCTTTCCTTCTGAACAAGTGTTAGTGTTTTCTGCACAAAAGCGATTCTGCGAAGCAATGTGAACTCTTCTGCTTCCCAGGCACAGAGAAGGTGCTAGCAGGGAATTCTCTGCCTGCCTTTCCCCAGTGCTCTGCAAGCTCTCCAGGACAACATAAAATCTGGGGCTCTGTGATTTCTTTCCTTCTGAACAAGTGTTACTGTTTTCTGCACAAAAGCGATTCTGCGAAGCAATGTGAACAGGCACAGAGAAGGTGCTAGCAGGGAATTCTCTGCCTGCCTTTCCCCAGTGCTCTGCAAGCTCTCCAGGACAACATAAAATCTGGGGCTCTGTGCTTTCTTTCCTTCTGAACAAGTGTTACTGTTTTCTGCACAAAAGCGATTCTGCGAAACAATGTGAACACTTCTGCTTCCCAGGCACAGAGAAGGTGCTAGCAAGGAATTCTCTGCCTGCCTTTCCCCAGTGCTCTGCAAGCTCTCCAGGACAACATAAAATCTGGGGCTCTGTGCTTTCTTTCGTTCTGAACAAGTGTTACTGTTTTCTGCACAAAAGCGATTCTTGCGAAGCAATGTGAACACTTCTGCTTCCCAGGCACAGAGAAGGTGCTAGCAGGGAATTCTCTGCCTGCCTTTCCCCAGTGCTCTGCAAGCTCTCCAGGACAACATAAAATCTGGGGCTCTGTGCTTTCTTTCGTTCTGAACAAGTGTTACTGTTTTCTGCACAAAAGCGATTCTGCGAAGCAATGTGAGCAGGCACAGAGAAGGTGCTATCAGGGAATTCTCTGCCTGCCTTTCCCCAGTGCTCTGCAAGCTCTCCAGGACAACATAAAATCTGGGGCTCTGTGCTTTCTTTCCTTCTGAACAAGTGTTACTGTTTTCTGCACAAAAGCGATTCTGCGAAGCAATGTGAACACTTCTGCTTCCCAGGCACAGAGAAGGTGCTAGCAGGGAATTCTCTGCCTGCCTTTCCCCAGTGCTCTGCAAGCTCTCCAGGACAACATAAAATCTGGGGTTCTGTGCTTTCTTTCCTTCTGAACAAGTGTTAGTGTTTTCTGCACAAAAGCGATTCTGCGAAGCAATGTGAACAGGCACAGAGAAGGTGCTATCAGGGAATTCTCTGCCTGCTTTTCCCCAGTGCTCTGCAAGCTCTCCAGGACAACATAAAATATGGGGCTCTGTGCTTTCTTTCCTTCTGAACAAGTGTTACTGTTTTCTGCACAAAAGCGATTCTGCGAAGCAATGTGAACACTTCTGCTTCCCAGGCACAGAGAAGGTGCTAGCAGGGAATTCTCTGCCTGCCTTTCCCCAGTGCTCTGCAAGCTCTCGAGGACAACAGAGAATCTGGGGCTCTGTGCTTTCTTTCGTTCTGAACAAGTGTTACTGTTTTCTGCACAAAAGCGATTCTGCGAAGCAATGTGAACACTTCTGCTTCCCAGGCACAGAGAAGGTGCTAGCAAGGAATTCTCTGCCTGCCTTTCCCCAGTGCTCTGCAAGCTCTCCAGGACAACATAAAATCTGGGGCTCTGTGCTTTCTTTCGTTCTGAACAAGTGTTACTGTTTTCTGCACAAAAGCGATTCTTGCGAAGCAATGTGAACACTTCTGCTTCCCAGGCACAGAGAAGGTGCTAGCAGGGAATTCTCTGCCTGCCTTTCCCCAGTGCTCTGCAAGCTCTCGAGGACAACAGAGAATCTGGGGCTCTGTGCTTTCTTTCCTTCTGAACAAGTGTTACTGTTTTCTGCACAAAAGCGATTCTGCGAAGCAATGTGAACACTTCTGCTTCCCAGGCACAGAGAAGGTGCTAGCAGGGAATTCTCTGCCTGCCTTTCCCCAGTGCTCTGCAAGCTCTCCAGGACAACATAAAATCTGGGGTTCTGTGCTTTCTTTCCTTCTGAACAAGTGTTATTGTTTTCTGCACAAAAGCGATTCTGCGAAGCAATGTGAACAGGCACAGAGAAGGTGCTATCAGGGAATTCTCTGCCTGCTTTTCCCCAGTGCTCTGCAAGCTCTCCAGGACAACATAAAATATGGGGCTCTGTGCTTTCTTTCCTTCTGAACAAGTGTTACTGTTTTCTGCACAAAAGCGATTCTGCGAAGCAATGTGAACACTTCTGCTTCCCAGGCACAGAGAAGGTGCTAGCAGGGAATTCTCTGCCTGCCTTTCCCCAGTGCTCTGCAAGCTCTCGAGGACAACATAGAATCTGGGGCTCTGTGCTTTCTTTCGTTCTGAACAAGTGTTAGTGTTTTCTGCACAAAAGCGATTCTGCGAAACAATGTGAACACTTCTGCTTCCCAGGCACAGAGAAGGTGCTAGCAGGGAATTCTCTGCCTGCATTTCCCCAGTGCTCTGCAAGCTCTCCAGGACAACATAAAATCTGGGGCTCTGTGCTTTCTTTCGTTCTGAACAAGTGTTACTGTTTTCTGCACAAAAGCGATTCTTGCGAAGCAATGTGAACACTTCTGCTTCCCAGGCACAGAGAAGGTGCTAGCAAGGAATTCTCTGCCTGCCTTTCCCCAGTGCTCTGCAAGCTCTCGAGGACAACATAAAATCTGGGGCTCTGTGCTTTCTTTCGTTCTGAACAAGTGTTACTGTTTTCTGCACAAAAGCGATTCTGCGAAGCAATGTGAACAGGCACAGAGAAGGTGCTATCAGGGAATTCTCTGCCTGCCTTTCCCCAGTGCTCTGCAAGCTCTCCAGGACAACATAAAATCTGGGGCTCTGTGCTTTCTTTCCTTCTGAACAAGTGTTAGTGTTTTCTGCACAAAAGCGATTCTGCGAAGCAATGTGAACAGGCACAGAGAAGGTGCTATCAGGGAATTCTCTGCCTGCTTTTCACCAGTGGTCTGCAAGCTCTCCAGGACAACATAAAATCTGGGGCTCTGTGCTTTCTTTCCTTCTGAACAAGTGTTACTGTTTTCTGCACAAAAGCGATTCTGCGAAGCAATGTGAACACTTCTGCTTCCCAGGCACAGAGAAGGTGCTAGCAGGGAATTCTCTGCCTGCCTTTCCCCAGTGCTCTGCAAGCTCTCGAGGACAACAGAGAATCTGGGGCTCTGTGCTTTCTTTCCTTCTGAACAAGTGTTACTGTTTTCTGCACAAAAGCGATTCTTGCGAAGCAATGTGAACACTTCTGCTTCCCAGGCACAGAGAAGGTGCTAGCAAGGAATTCTCTGCCTGCCTTTCCCCAGTGCTCTGCAAGCTCTCGAGGACAACATAAAATCTGGGGCTCTGTGCTTTCTTTCGTTCTGAACAAGTGTTACTGTTTTCTGCACAAAAGCGATTCTGCGAAGCAATGTGAACAGGCACAGAGAAGGTGCTATCAGGGAATTCTCTGCCTGCCTTTCCCCAGTGCTCTGCAAGCTCTCCAGTACAACATAAAATCTGGGGCTCTGTGCTTTCTTTCGTTCTGAACAAGTGTTACTGTTTTCTGAACAAAAGCGATTCTGCGAAACAATGTGAACAGGCACAGAGAAGGTGCTATCAGGGAATTCTCTGCCTGCCTTTCCCCAGTGCTCTGCAAGCTCTCCAGGACAACATAAAATCTGGGGCTCTGTGCTTTCTTTCCTTCTGAACAAGTGTTACTGTTTTCTGCACAAAAGCGATTCTGCGAAGCAATGTGAACACTTCTGCTTCCCAGGCACAGAGAAGGTGCTAGCAGGGAATTCTCTGCCTGCCTTTCCCCAGTGCTCTGCAAGCTCTCCAGGACAACATAAAATCTGGGGTTCTGTGCTTTCTTTCCTTCTGAACAAGTGTTAGTGTTTTCTGCACAAAAGCGATTCTGCGAAGCAATGTGAACAGGCACAGAGAAGGTGCTATCAGGGAATTCTCTGCCTGCTTTTCCCCAGTGCTCTGCAAGCTCTCCAGGACAACATAAAATATGGGGCTCTGTGCTTTCTTTCCTTCTGAACAAGTGTTACTGTTTTCTGCACAAAAGCGATTCTGCGAAGCAATGTGAACACTTCTGCTTCCCAGGCACAGAGAAGGTGCTAGCAGGGAATTCTCTGCCTGCCTTTCCCCAGTGCTCTGCAAGCTCTCGAGGACAACAGAGAATCTGGGGCTCTGTGCTTTCTTTCGTTCTGAACAAGTGTTACTGTTTTCTGCACAAAAGCGATTCTGCGAAGCAATGTGAACACTTCTGCTTCCCAGGCACAGAGAAGGTGCTAGCAAGGAATTCTCTGCCTGCCTTTCCCCAGTGCTCTGCAAGCTCTCCAGGACAACATAAAATCTGGGGCTCTGTGCTTTCTTTCGTTCTGAACAAGTGTTACTGTTTTCTGCACAAAAGCGATTCTTGCGAAGCAATGTGAACACTTCTGCTTCCCAGGCACAGAGAAGGTGCTAGCAGGGAATTCTCTGCCTGCCTTTCCCCAGTGCTCTGCAAGCTCTCGAGGACAACAGAGAATCTGGGGCTCTGTGCTTTCTTTCCTTCTGAACAAGTGTTACTGTTTTCTGCACAAAAGCGATTCTGCGAAGCAATGTGAACACTTCTGCTTCCCAGGCACAGAGAAGGTGCTAGCAGGGAATTCTCTGCCTGCCTTTCCCCAGTGCTCTGCAAGCTCTCCAGGACAACATAAAATCTGGGGTTCTGTGCTTTCTTTCCTTCTGAACAAGTGTTATTGTTTTCTGCACAAAAGCGATTCTGCGAAGCAATGTGAACAGGCACAGAGAAGGTGCTATCAGGGAATTCTCTGCCTGCTTTTCCCCAGTGCTCTGCAAGCTCTCCAGGACAACATAAAATATGGGGCTCTGTGCTTTCTTTCCTTCTGAACAAGTGTTACTGTTTTCTGCACAAAAGCGATTCTGCGAAGCAATGTGAACACTTCTGCTTCCCAGGCACAGAGAAGGTGCTAGCAGGGAATTCTCTGCCTGCCTTTCCCCAGTGCTCTGCAAGCTCTCGAGGACAACATAGAATCTGGGGCTCTGTGCTTTCTTTCGTTCTGAACAAGTGTTAGTGTTTTCTGCACAAAAGCGATTCTGCGAAACAATGTGAACACTTCTGCTTCCCAGGCACAGAGAAGGTGCTAGCAGGGAATTCTCTGCCTGCATTTCCCCAGTGCTCTGCAAGCTCTCCAGGACAACATAAAATCTGGGGCTCTGTGCTTTCTTTCGTTCTGAACAAGTGTTACTGTTTTCTGCACAAAAGCGATTCTTGCGAAGCAATGTGAACACTTCTGCTTCCCAGGCACAGAGAAGGTGCTAGCAAGGAATTCTCTGCCTGCCTTTCCCCAGTGCTCTGCAAGCTCTCGAGGACAACATAAAATCTGGGGCTCTGTGCTTTCTTTCGTTCTGAACAAGTGTTACTGTTTTCTGCACAAAAGCGATTCTGCGAAGCAATGTGAACAGGCACAGAGAAGGTGCTATCAGGGAATTCTCTGCCTGCCTTTCCCCAGTGCTCTGCAAGCTCTCCAGGACAACATAAAATCTGGGGCTCTGTGCTTTCTTTCCTTCTGAACAAGTGTTAGTGTTTTCTGCACAAAAGCGATTCTGCGAAGCAATGTGAACAGGCACAGAGAAGGTGCTATCAGGGAATTCTCTGCCTGCTTTTCACCAGTGGTCTGCAAGCTCTCCAGGACAACATAAAATCTGGGGCTCTGTGCTTTCTTTCCTTCTGAACAAGTGTTACTGTTTTCTGCACAAAAGCGATTCTGCGAAGCAATGTGAACACTTCTGCTTCCCAGGCACAGAGAAGGTGCTAGCAGGGAATTCTCTGCCTGCCTTTCCCCAGTGCTCTGCAAGCTCTCGAGGACAACAGAGAATCTGGGGCTCTGTGCTTTCTTTCCTTCTGAACAAGTGTTACTGTTTTCTGCACAAAAGCGATTCTGCGAAGCAATGTGAACACTTCTGCTTCCCAGGCACAGAGAAGGTGCTAGCAAGGAATTCTCTGCCTGCCTTTCCCCAGTGCTCTGCAAGCTCTCCAGGACAACATAAAATCTGGGGCTCTGTGCTTTCTTTCGTTCTGAACAAGTGTTACTGTTTTCTGCACAAAAGCGATTCTTGCGAAGCAATGTGAACACTTCTGCTTCCCAGGCACAGAGAAGGTGCTAGCAGGGAATTCTCTGCCTGCCTTTCCCCAGTGCTCTGCAAGCTCTCCAGGACAACATAAAATCTGGGGCTCTGTGCTTTCTTTCGTTCTGAACAAGTGTTACTGTTTTCTGCACAAAAGCGATTCTGCGAAGCAATGTGAGCAGGCACAGAGAAGGTGCTATCAGGGAATTCTCTGCCTGCCTTTCCCCAGTGCTCTGCAAGCTCTCCAGGACAACATAAAATCTGGGGATCTGTGCTTTCTTTCGTTCTGAACAAGTGTTACTGTTTTCTGCACAAAAGCGATTCTTGCGAAGCAATGTGAACACTTCTGCTTCCCAGGCACAGAGAAGGTGCTAGCAAGGAATTCTCTGCCTGCCTTTCCCCAGTGCTCTGCAAGCTCTCGAGGACAACATAAAATCTGGGGCTCTGTGCTTTCTTTCGTTCTGAACAAGTGTTACTGTTTTCTGCACAAAAGCGATTCTGCGAAGCAATGTGAACAGGCACAGAGAAGGTGCTATCAGGGAATTCTCTGCCTGCCTTTCCCCAGTGCTCTGCAAGCTCTCCAGTACAACATAAAATCTGGGGCTCTGTGCTTTCTTTCGTTCTGAACAAGTGTTACTGTTTTCTGAACAAAAGCGATTCTGCGAAACAATGTGAACAGGCACAGAGAAGGTGCTATCAGGGAATTCTCTGCCTGCCTTTCCCCAGTGCTCTGCAAGCTCTCCAGGACAACATAAAATCTGGGGCTCTGTGCTTTCTTTCCTTCTGAACAAGTGTTACTGTTTTCTGCACAAAAGCGATTCTGCGAAGCAATGTGAACACTTCTGCTTCCCAGGCACAGAGAAGGTGCTAGCAGGGAATTCTCTGCCTGCCTTTCCCCAGTGCTCTGCAAGCTCTCCAGGACAACATAAAATCTGGGGTTCTGTGCTTTCTTTCCTTCTGAACAAGTGTTAGTGTTTTCTGCACAAAAGCGATTCTGCGAAGCAATGTGAACAGGCACAGAGAAGGTGCTATCAGGGAATTCTCTGCCTGCTTTTCCCCAGTGCTCTGCAAGCTCTCCAGGACAACATAAAATATGGGGCTCTGTGCTTTCTTTCCTTCTGAACAAGTGTTACTGTTTTCTGCACAAAAGCGATTCTGCGAAGCAATGTGAACACTTCTGCTTCCCAGGCACAGAGAAGGTGCTAGCAGGGAATTCTCTGCCTGCCTTTCCCCAGTGCTCTGCAAGCTCTCGAGGACAACAGAGAATCTGGGGCTCTGTGCTTTCTTTCGTTCTGAACAAGTGTTACTGTTTTCTGCACAAAAGCGATTCTGCGAAGCAATGTGAACACTTCTGCTTCCCAGGCACAGAGAAGGTGCTAGCAAGGAATTCTCTGCCTGCCTTTCCCCAGTGCTCTGCAAGCTCTCCAGGACAACATAAAATCTGGGGCTCTGTGCTTTCTTTCGTTCTGAACAAGTGTTACTGTTTTCTGCACAAAAGCGATTCTTGCGAAGCAATGTGAACACTTCTGCTTCCCAGGCACAGAGAAGGTGCTAGCAGGGAATTCTCTGCCTGCCTTTCCCCAGTGCTCTGCAAGCTCTCCAGGACAACATAAAATCTGGGGCTCTGTGCTTTCTTTCCTTCTGAACAAGTGTTACTGTTTTCTGCACAAAAGCGATTCTGCGAAGCAATGTGAACACTTCTGCTTCCCAGGCACAGAGAAGGTGCTAGCAGGGAATTCTCTGCCTGCCTTTCCCCAGTGCTCTGCAAGCTCTCCAGGACAACATAAAATCTGGGGTTCTGTGCTTTCTTTCCTTCTGAACAAGTGTTATTGTTTTCTGCACAAAAGCGATTCTGCGAAGCAATGTGAACAGGCACAGAGAAGGTGCTATCAGGGAATTCTCTGCCTGCTTTTCCCCAGTGCTCTGCAAGCTCTCCAGGACAACATAAAATATGGGGCTCTGTGCTTTCTTTCCTTCTGAACAAGTGTTACTGTTTTCTGCACAAAAGCGATTCTGCGAAGCAATGTGAACACTTCTGCTTCCCAGGCACAGAGAAGGTGCTAGCAGGGAATTCTCTGCCTGCCTTTCCCCAGTGCTCTGCAAGCTCTCGAGGACAACATAGAATCTGGGGCTCTGTGCTTTCTTTCGTTCTGGACAAGTGTTAGTGTTTTCTGCACAAAAGCGATTCTGCGAAACAATGTGAACACTTCTGCTTCCCAGGCACAGAGAAGGTGCTAGCAGGGAATTCTCTGCCTGCCTTTCCCCAGTGCTCTGCAAGCTCTCCAGGACAACATAAAATCTGGGGCTCTGTGCTTTCTTTCGTTCTGAACAAGTGTTACTGTTTTCTGCACAAAAGCGATTCTTGCGAAGCAATGTGAACACTTCTGCTTCCCAGGCACAGAGAAGGTGCTAGCAAGGAATTCTCTGCCTGCCTTTCCCCAGTGCTCTGCAAGCTCTCGAGGACAACATAAAATCTGGGGCTCTGTGCTTTCTTTCGTTCTGAACAAGTGTTACTGTTTTCTGCACAAAAGCGATTCTGCGAAGCAATGTGAACAGGCACAGAGAAGGTGCTATCAGGGAATTCTCTGCCTGCCTTTCCCCAGTGCTCTGCAAGCTCTCCAGGACAACATAAAATCTGGGGCTCTGTGCTTTCTTTCCTTCTGAACAAGTGTTAGTGTTTTCTGCACAAAAGCGATTCTGCGAAGCAATGTGAACAGGCACAGAGAAGGTGCTATCAGGGAATTCTCTGCCTGCTTTTCACCAGTGGTCTGCAAGCTCTCCAGGACAACATAAAATCTGGGGCTCTGTGCTTTCTTTCCTTCTGAACAAGTGTTACTGTTTTCTGCACAAAAGCGATTCTGCGAAGCAATGTGAACACTTCTGCTTCCCAGGCACAGAGAAGGTGCTAGCAGGGAATTCTCTGCCTGCCTTTCCCCAGTGCTCTGCAAGCTCTCGAGGACAACAGAGAATCTGGGGCTCTGTGCTTTCTTTCGTTCTGAACAAGTGTTACTGTTTTCTGCACAAAAGCGATTCTTGCGAAGCAATGTGAACACTTCTGCTTCCCAGGCACAGAGAAGGTGCTAGCAGGGAATTCTCTGCCTGCCTTTCCCCAGTGCTCTGCAAGCTCTCCAGGACAACATAAAATCTGGGGCTCTGTGCTTTCTTTCGTTCTGAACAAGTGTTACTGTTTTCTGCACAAAAGCGATTCTGCGAAGCAATGTGAGCAGGCACAGAGAAGGTGCTATCAGGGAATTCTCTGCCTGCCTTTCCCCAGTGCTCTGCAAGCTCTCCAGGACAACATAAAATCTGGGGCTCTGTGCTTTCTTTCGTTCTGAACAAGTGTTACTGTTTTCTGCACAAAAGCGATTCTTGCGAAGCAATGTGAACACTTCTGCTTCCCAGGCACAGAGAAGGTGCTAGCAAGGAATTCTCTGCCTGCCTTTCCCCAGTGCTCTGCAAGCTCTCGAGGACAACATAAAATCTGGGGCTCTGTGCTTTCTTTCGTTCTGAACAAGTGTTACTGTTTTCTGCACAAAAGCGATTCTGCGAAGCAATGTGAACAGGCACAGAGAAGGTGCTATCAGGGAATTCTCTGCCTGCCTTTCCCCAGTGCTCTGCAAGCTCTCCAGGACAACATAAAATCTGGGGCTCTGTGCTTTCTTTCCTTCTGAACAAGTGTTACTGTTTTCTGCACAAAAGCGATTCTGCGAAGCAATGTGAACAGGCACAGAGAAGGTGCTATCAGGGAATTCTCTGCCTGCTTTTCCCCAGTGCTCTGCAAGCTCTCCAGGACAACATAAAATCTGGGGCTCTGTGCTTTCTTTCCTTCTGAACAAGTGTTACTGTTTTCTGCACAAAAGCGATTCTGCGAAGCAATGTGAACACTTCTGCTTCCCAGGCACAGAGAAGGTGCTAGCAGGGAATTCTCTGCCTGCCTTTCCCCAGTGCTCTGCAAGCTCTCCAGGACAACATAGAATCTGGGGCTCTGTGCTTTCTTTCCTTCTGAACAAGTGTTAATGTTTTCGGCACAAAAGCGATTCTGCGAAGCAATGTAAACAGGCACAGAGAAGGTGCTATCAGGGAATTCTCTGCCTGCCTTTCCCCAGTGCTCTGCAAGCTCTCCAGGACAACATAAAATCTGGGGCTCTGTGCTTTCTTTCCTTCTGAACAAGTGTTAGTGTTTTCTGCACAAAAGCGATTCTGCGAAGCAATGTGAACTCTTCTGCTTCCCAGGCACAGAGAAGGTGCTAGCAGGGAATTCTCTGCCTGCCTTTCCCCAGTGCTCTGCAAGCTCTCCAGGACAACATAAAATCTGGGGCTCTGTGCTTTCTTTCCTTCTGAACAAGTGTTACTGTTTTCTGCACAAAAGCGATTCTGCGAAACAATGTGAACACTTCTGCTTCCCAGGCACAGAGAAGGTGCTAGCAAGGAATTCTCTGCCTGCCTTTCCCCAGTGCTCTGCAAGCTCTCCAGGACAACATAAAATCTGGGGCTCTGTGCTTTCTTTCGTTCTGAACAAGTGTTACTGTTTTCTGCACAAAAGCGATTCTTGCGAAGCAATGTGAACACTTCTGCTTCCCAGGCACAGAGAAGGTGCTAGCAGGGAATTCTCTGCCTGCCTTTCCCCAGTGCTCTGCAAGCTCTCCAGGACAACATAAAATCTGGGGCTCTGTGCTTTCTTTCGTTCTGAACAAGTGTTACTGTTTTCTGCACAAAAGCGATTCTGCGAAGCAATGTGAGCAGGCACAGAGAAGGTGCTATCAGGGAATTCTCTGCCTGCCTTTCCCCAGTGCTCTGCAAGCTCTCCAGGACAACATAAAATCTGGGGATCTGTGCTTTCTTTCGTTCTGAACAAGTGTTACTGTTTTCTGCACAAAAGCGATTCTTGCGAAGCAATGTGAACACTTCTGCTTCCCAGGCACAGAGAAGGTGCTAGCAAGGAATTCTCTGCCTGCCTTTCCCCAGTGCTCTGCAAGCTCTCGAGGACAACATAAAATCTGGGGCTCTGTGCTTTCTTTCGTTCTGAACAAGTGTTACTGTTTTCTGCACAAAAGCGATTCTGCGAAGCAATGTGAACAGGCACAGAGAAGGTGCTATCAGGGAATTCTCTGCCTGCCTTTCCCCAGTGCTCTGCAAGCTCTCCAGTACAACATAAAATCTGGGGCTCTGTGCTTTCTTTCGTTCTGAACAAGTGTTACTGTTTTCTGAACAAAAGCGATTCTGCGAAACAATGTGAACAGGCACAGAGAAGGTGCTATCAGGGAATTCTCTGCCTGCCTTTCCCCAGTGCTCTGCAAGCTCTCCAGGACAACATAAAATCTGGGGCTCTGTGCTTTCTTTCCTTCTGAACAAGTGTTACTGTTTTCTGCACAAAAGCGATTCTGCGAAGCAATGTGAACACTTCTGCTTCCCAGGCACAGAGAAGGTGCTAGCAGGGAATTCTCTGCCTGCCTTTCCCCAGTGCTCTGCAAGCTCTCCAGGACAACATAAAATCTGGGGTTCTGTGCTTTCTTTCCTTCTGAACAAGTGTTAGTGTTTTCTGCACAAAAGCGATTCTGCGAAGCAATGTGAACAGGCACAGAGAAGGTGCTATCAGGGAATTCTCTGCCTGCTTTTCCCCAGTGCTCTGCAAGCTCTCCAGGACAACATAAAATATGGGGCTCTGTGCTTTCTTTCCTTCTGAACAAGTGTTACTGTTTTCTGCACAAAAGCGATTCTGCGAAGCAATGTGAACACTTCTGCTTCCCAGGCACAGAGAAGGTGCTAGCAGGGAATTCTCTGCCTGCCTTTCCCCAGTGCTCTGCAAGCTCTCGAGGACAACAGAGAATCTGGGGCTCTGTGCTTTCTTTCGTTCTGAACAAGTGTTACTGTTTTCTGCACAAAAGCGATTCTGCGAAGCAATGTGAACACTTCTGCTTCCCAGGCACAGAGAAGGTGCTAGCAAGGAATTCTCTGCCTGCCTTTCCCCAGTGCTCTGCAAGCTCTCCAGGACAACATAAAATCTGGGGCTCTGTGCTTTCTTTCGTTCTGAACAAGTGTTACTGTTTTCTGCACAAAAGCGATTCTTGCGAAGCAATGTGAACACTTCTGCTTCCCAGGCACAGAGAAGGTGCTAGCAGGGAATTCTCTGCCTGCCTTTCCCCAGTGCTCTGCAAGCTCTCCAGGACAACATAAAATCTGGGGCTCTGTGCTTTCTTTCCTTCTGAACAAGTGTTACTGTTTTCTGCACAAAAGCGATTCTGCGAAGCAATGTGAACACTTCTGCTTCCCAGGCACAGAGAAGGTGCTAGCAGGGAATTCTCTGCCTGCCTTTCCCCAGTGCTCTGCAAGCTCTCCAGGACAACATAAAATCTGGGGTTCTGTGCTTTCTTTCCTTCTGAACAAGTGTTATTGTTTTCTGCACAAAAGCGATTCTGCGAAGCAATGTGAACAGGCACAGAGAAGGTGCTATCAGGGAATTCTCTGCCTGCTTTTCCCCAGTGCTCTGCAAGCTCTCCAGGACAACAGCAAATCTGGGGCTCTGTGCTTTCTTTCGTTCTGAACAAGTGTTACTGTTTTCTGCACAAAAGCGATTCTGCGAAGCAATGTGAACACTTCTGCTTCCCAGGCACAGAGAAGGTGCTAGCAGGGAATTCTCTGCCTGCCTTTCCCCAGTGCTCTGCAAGCTCTCGAGGACAACATAGAATCTGGGGCTCTGTGCTTTCTTTCGTTCTGAACAAGTGTTAGTGTTTTCTGCACAAAAGCGATTCTGCGAAACAATGTGAACACTTCTGCTTCCCAGGCACAGAGAAGGTGCTAGCAGGGAATTCTCTGCCTGCCTTTCCCCAGTGCTCTGCAAGCTCTCCAGGACAACATAAAATCTGGGGCTCTGTGCTTTCTTTCGTTCTGAACAAGTGTTACTGTTTTCTGCACAAAAGCGATTCTTGCGAAGCAATGTGAACACTTCTGCTTCCCAGGCACAGAGAAGGTGCTAGCAAGGAATTCTCTGCCTGCCTTTCCCCAGTGCTCTGCAAGCTCTCGAGGACAACATAAAATCTGGGGCTCTGTGCTTTCTTTCGTTCTGAACAAGTGTTACTGTTTTCTGCACAAAAGCGATTCTGCGAAGCAATGTGAACAGGCACAGAGAAGGTGCTATCAGGGAATTCTCTGCCTGCCTTTCCCCAGTGCTCTGCAAGCTCTCCAGGACAACATAAAATCTGGGGCTCTGTGCTTTCTTTCCTTCTGAACAAGTGTTAGTGTTTTCTGCACAAAAGCGATTCTGCGAAGCAATGTGAACAGGCACAGAGAAGGTGCTATCAGGGAATTCTCTGCCTGCTTTTCACCAGTGGTCTGCAAGCTCTCCAGGACAACATAAAATCTGGGGCTCTGTGCTTTCTTTCCTTCTGAACAAGTGTTACTGTTTTCTGCACAAAAGCGATTCTGCGAAGCAATGTGAACACTTCTGCTTCCCAGGCACAGAGAAGGTGCTAGCAGGGAATTCTCTGCCTGCCTTTCCCCAGTGCTCTGCAAGCTCTCGAGGACAACAGAGAATCTGGGGCTCTGTGCTTTCTTTCGTTCTGAACAAGTGTTACTGTTTTCTGCACAAAAGCGATTCTTGCGAAGCAATGTGAACACTTCTGCTTCCCAGGCACAGAGAAGGTGCTAGCAGGGAATTCTCTGCCTGCCTTTCCCCAGTGCTCTGCAAGCTCTCCAGGACAACATAAAATCTGGGGCTCTGTGCTTTCTTTCGTTCTGAACAAGTGTTACTGTTTTCTGCACAAAAGCGATTCTGCGAAGCAATGTGAGCAGGCACAGAGAAGGTGCTATCAGGGAATTCTCTGCCTGCCTTTCCCCAGTGCTCTGCAAGCTCTCCAGGACAACATAAAATCTGGGGATCTGTGCTTTCTTTCGTTCTGAACAAGTGTTACTGTTTTCTGCACAAAAGCGATTCTTGCGAAGCAATGTGAACACTTCTGCTTCCCAGGCACAGAGAAGGTGCTAGCAAGGAATTCTCTGCCTGCCTTTCCCCAGTGCTCTGCAAGCTCTCGAGGACAACATAAAATCTGGGGCTCTGTGCTTTCTTTCGTTCTGAACAAGTGTTACTGTTTTCTGCACAAAAGCGATTCTGCGAAGCAATGTGAACAGGCACAGAGAAGGTGCTATCAGGGAATTCTCTGCCTGCCTTTCCCCAGTGCTCTGCAAGCTCTCCAGGACAACATAAAATCTGGGGCTCTGTGCTTTCTTTCCTTCTGAACAAGTGTTACTGTTTTCTGCACAAAAGCGATTCTGCGAAGCAATGTGAACAGGCACAGAGAAGGTGCTATCAGGGAATTCTCTGCCTGCTTTTCCCCAGTGCTCTGCAAGCTCTCCAGGACAACATAAAATCTGGGGCTCTGTGCTTTCTTTCCTTCTGAACAAGTGTTACTGTTTTCTGCACAAAAGCGATTCTGCGAAGCAATGTGAACACTTCTGCTTCCCAGGCACAGAGAAGGTGCTAGCAGGGAATTCTCTGCCTGCCTTTCCCCAGTGCTCTGCAAGCTCTCCAGGACAACATAGAATCTGGGGCTCTGTGCTTTCTTTCCTTCTGAACAAGTGTTAATGTTTTCGGCACAAAAGCGATTCTGCGAAGCAATGTAAACAGGCACAGAGAAGGTGCTATCAGGGAATTCTCTGCCTGCCTTTCCCCAGTGCTCTGCAAGCTCTCCAGGACAACATAAAATCTGGGGCTCTGTGCTTTCTTTCCTTCTGAACAAGTGTTAGTGTTTTCTGCACAAAAGCGATTCTGCGAAGCAATGTGAACTCTTCTGCTTCCCAGGCACAGAGAAGGTGCTAGCAGGGAATTCTCTGCCTGCCTTTCCCCAGTGCTCTGCAAGCTCTCCAGGACAACATAAAATCTGGGGCTCTGTGATTTCTTTCCTTCTGAACAAGTGTTACTGTTTTCTGCACAAAAGCGATTCTGCGAAGCAATGTGAACAGGCACAGAGAAGGTGCTAGCAGGGAATTCTCTGCCTGCCTTTCCCCAGTGCTCTGCAAGCTCTCCAGGACAACATAAAATCTGGGGCTCTGTGCTTTCTTTCCTTCTGAACAAGTGTTACTGTTTTCTGCACAAAAGCGATTCTGCGAAACAATGTGAACACTTCTGCTTCCCAGGCACAGAGAAGGTGCTAGCAAGGAATTCTCTGCCTGCCTTTCCCCAGTGCTCTGCAAGCTCTCCAGGACAACATAAAATCTGGGGCTCTGTGCTTTCTTTCGTTCTGAACAAGTGTTAGTGTTTTCTGCACAAAAGCGATTCTGCGAAGCAATGTGAACAGGCACAGAGAAGGTGCTATCAGGGAATTCTCTGCCTGCCTTTCCCCAGTGCTCTGCAAGCTCTCCAGGACAACATAAAATCTGGGGCTCTGTGCTTTCTTTCGTTCTGAACAAGTGTTACTGTTTTCTGCACAAAAGCGATTCTGCGAAGCAATGTGAACAGGCACAGAGAAGGTGCTAGCAGGGAATTCTCTGCCTGCCTTTCCCCAGTGCTCTGCAAGCTCTCCAGGACAACATAAAATCTGGGGCTCTGTGCTTTCTTTCCTTCTGAACAAGTGTTAGTGTTTTCTGCACAAAAGCGATTCTTGCGAAGCAATGTGAACACTTCTGCTTCCCAGGCACAGAGAAGGTGCTAGCAAGGAATTCTCTGCCTGCCTTTCCCCAGTGCTCTGCAAGCTCTCCAGGACAACATAAAATCTGGGGCTCTGTGCTTTCTTTCCTTCTGAACAAGTGTTACTGTTTTCTGCACAAAAGCGATTCTGCGAAGCAATGTGAACACTTCTGCTTCCCAGGCACAGAGAAGGTGCTAGCAGGGAATTCTCTGCCTGCCTTTCCCCAGTGCTCTGCAAGCTCTCGAGGACAACATAGAATCTGGGGCTCTGTGCTTTCTTTCGTTCTGAACAAGTGTTAGTGTTTTCTGCACAAAAGCGATTCTGCGAAACAATGTGAACACTTCTGCTTCCCAGGCACAGAGAAGGTGCTAGCAGGGAATTCTCTGCCTGCCTTTCCCCAGTGCTCTGCAAGCTCTCCAGGACAACATAAAATCTGGGGCTCTGTGCTTTCTTTCCTTCTGAACAAGTGTTAGTGTTTTCTGCACAAAAGCGATTCTGCGAAGCAATGTGAACACTTCTGCTTCCCAGGCACAGAGAAGGTGCTAGCAGGGAATTCTCTGCCTGCCTTTCCCCAGTGCTCTGCAAGCTCTCCAGGACAACATAGAATCTGGGGCTCTGTGCTTTCTTTCCTTCTGAACAAGTGTTACTGTTTTCTGCACAAAAGCGATTCTGCGAAGCAATGTGAACAGGCACAGAGAAGGTGCTAGCAGGGAATTTTCTGCCTGCCTTTCCCCAGTGCTCTGCAAGCTCTCCAGGACAACATAAAATCTGGGGCTCTGTGCTGTCTTTCGTTCTGAACAAGTGTTAGTGTTTTCTGCACAAAAGCGATTCTTGCGAAGCAATGTGAACACTTCTGCTTCCCAGGCACAGAGAAGGTGCTAGCAAGGAATTCTCTGCCTGCCTTTCCCCAGTGCTCTGCAAGTTCTCCAGGACAACATAAAATCTGGGGCTCTGTGCTTTCTTTCCTTCTGAACAAGTGTTACTGTTTTCTGCACAAAAGCGATTCTGCGAAGCAATGTGAACAGGCACAGAGAAGGTGCTATCAGGGAATTCTCTGCCTGCCTTTCCCCAGTGCTCTGCAAGCTCTCCAGGACAACATAAAATCTGGGGCTCTGTGCTTTCTTTCCTTCTGAACAAGTGTTACTGTTTTCTGCACAAAAGCGATTCTGCGAAGCAATGTGAACAGGCACAGAGAAGGTGCTATCAGGGAATTCTCTGCCTGCTTTTCCCCAGTGCTCTGCAAGCTCTCCAGGACAACATAAAATCTGGGGCTCTGTGCTTTCTTTCCTTCTGAACAAGTGTTAGTGTTTTCTGCACAAAAGCGATTCTTGCGAAGCAATGTGAACACTTCTGCTTCCCAGGCACAGAGAAGGTGCTAGCAAGGAATTCTCTGCCTGCCTTTCCCCAGTGCTCTGCAAGCTCTCCAGGACAACATAAAATCTGGGGCTCTGTGCTTTCTTTCCTTCTGAACAAGTGTTAGTGTTTTCTGCACAAAAGCGATTCTGCGAAGCAATGTGAACACTTCTGCTTCCCAGGCACAGAGAAGGTGCTAGCAGGGAATTCTCTGCCTGCCTTTCCCCAGTGCTCTGCAAGCTCTCGAGGACAACATAGAATCTGGGGCTCTGTGCTTTCTTTCGTTCTGAACAAGTGTTAGTGTTTTCTGCACAAAAGCGATTCTGCGAAACAATGTGAACACTTCTGCTTCCCAGGCACAGAGAAGGTGCTAGCAGGGAATTCTCTGCCTGCCTTTCCCCAGTGCTCTGCAAGCTCTCCAGGACAACATAAAATATGGGGCTCTGTGCTTTCTTTCGTTCTGAACAAGTGTTACTGTTTTCTGCACAAAAGAGATTCTTGCGAAGCAATGTGAACACTTCTGCTTCCCAGGCACAGAGAAGGTGCTAGCAAGGAATTCTCTGCCTGCCTTTCCCCAGTGCTCTGCAAGCTCTCGAGGACAACATAGAATCTGGGGCTCTGTGCTTTCTTTCCTTCTGAACAAGTGTTACTGTTTTCTGCACAAAAGCGATTCTGCGAAGCAATGTGAACAGGCACAGAGAAGGTGCTAGCAGGGAATTCTCTGCCTGCCTTTCCCCAGTGCTCTGCAAGCTCTCCAGGACAACATCAAATCTGGGGCTCTGTGCTTTCTTTCCTTCTGAACAAGTGTTACTGTTTTCTGCACAAAAGCGATTCTGCGAAGCAATGTGAACACTTCTGCTTCCCAGGCACAGAGAAGGTGCTAGCAAGGAATTCTCTGCCTGCCTTTCCCCAGTGCTCTGCAAGCTCTCCAGTACAACATAAAATCTGGGGCTCTGTGCTTTCTTTCGTTCTGAACAAGTGTTACTGTTTTCTGCACAAAAGCGTTTCTTGCGAAGCAATGTGAACACTTCTGCTTCCCAGGCACAGAGAAGGTGCTAGCAGGGAATTCTCTGCCTGCCTTTCCCCAGTGCTCTGCAAGCTCTCCAGGACAACATAAAATCTGGGGCTCTGTGCTTTCTTTCCTTCTGAACAAGTGTTACTGTTTTCTGCACAAAAGCGATTCTGCGAAGCAATGTGAACAGGCACAGAGAAGGTGCTATCAGGGAATTCTCTGCCTGCCTTTCCCCAGTGCTCTGCAAGCTCTCCAGGACAACATAAAATCTGGGGCTCTGTGCTTTCTTTCCTTCTGAACAAGTGTTACTGTTTTCTGCACAAAAGCGATTCTGCGAAGCAATGTGAGCAGGCACAGAGAAGGTGCTATCAGGGAATTCTCTGCCTGCCTTTCCCCAGTGCTCTGCAAGCTCTCCAGGACAACATAAAATCTGGGGATCTGTGCTTTCTTTCGTTCTGAACAATTGTTAGTGTTTTCTGCACAAAAGCGATTCTTGCGAAGCAATGTGAACACTTCTGCTTCCCAGGCACAGAGAAGGTGCTAGCAAGGAATTCTCTGCCTGCCTTTCCCCAGTGCTCTGCAAGCTCTCCAGGACAACATAAAATCTGGGGCTCTGTGCTTTCTTTCCTTCTGAACAAGTGTTACTGTTTTCTGCACAAAAGCGATTCTGCGAAGCAATGTGAACACTTCTGCTTCCCAGGCACAGAGAAGGTGCTAGGAAGGAATTCTCTGCCTGCCTTTCCCCAGTGCTCTGCAAGCTCTCCAGGACAACATAAAATCTGGGGCTCTGTGCTTTCTTTCCTTCTGAACAAGTGTAACTGTTTTCTGCACAAAAGCGATTCTGCGAAACAATGTGAACAGGCACAGAGAAGGTGCTATCAGGGAATTCTCTGCCTGCCTTTCCCCAGTGCTCTGCAAGCTCTCCAGGACAACATAAAATCTGGGGCTCTGTGCTTTCTTTCCTTCTGAACAAGTGTTACTGTTTTCTGCACAAAAGCGATTCTGCGAAGCAATGTGAACAGGCACAGAGAAGGTGCTATCAGGGAATTCTCTGCCTGCTTTTCCCCAGTGCTCTGCAAGCTCTCCAGGACAACATAAAATCTGGGGCTCTGTGCTTTCTTTCCTTCTGAACAAGTGTTACTGTTTTCTGCACAAAAGCGATTCTGCGAAGCAATGTGAACACTTCTGCTTCCCAGGCACAGAGAAGGTGCTAGCAAGGAATTCTCTGCCTGCCTTTCCCCAGTGCTCTGCAAGTTCTCGAGGACAACATAAAATCTGGGGCTCTGTGCTTTCTTTCGTTCTGAACAAGTGTTACTGTTTTCTGCACAAAAGCGATTCTGCGAAGCAATGTGAACAGGCACAGAGAAGGTGCTATCAGGGAATTCTCTGCCTGTCTTTCCCCAGTGCTCTGCAAGCTCTCGAGGACAACATAGAATCTGGGGCTCTGTGCTTTCTTTCGTTCTGAACAAGTGTTAGTGTTTTCTGCACAAAAGCGATTCTGCGAAACAATGTGAACACTTCTGCTTCCCAGGCACAGAGAAGGTGCTATCAGGGAATTCTCTGCCTGCCTTTCCCCAGTGCTCTGCAAGCTCTCCAGGACAACATAAAATCTGGGGCTCTGTGCTTTCTTTCGTTCTGAACAAGTGTTACTGTTTTCTGCACAAAAGCGATTCTGCGAAGCAATGTGAACAGGCACAGAGAAGGTGCTATCAGGGAATTCTCTGCCTGCTTTTCCCCAGTGCTCTGCAAGCTCTCCAGGACAACATAAAATCTGGGGCTCTGTGCTTTCTTTCCTTCTGAACAAGTGTTACTGTTTTCTGCACAAAAGCGATTCTGCGAAGCAATGTGAACACTTCTGCTTCTCAGGCACAGAGAAGGTGCTAGCAGGGAATTCTCTGCCTGCCTTTCCCCAGTGCTCTGCAAGCTCTCCAGGACAACATAGAATCTGGGGCTCTGTGCTTTCTTTCCTTCTGAACAAGTGTTACTGTTTTCTGCACAAAAGCGATTCTGCGAAGCAATGTGAACAGGCACAGAGAAGGTGCTAGCAGGGAATTCTCTGCCTGCCTTTCCCCAGTGCTCTGCAAGCTCTCCAGGACAACATAAAATCTGGGGCTCTGTGCTTTCTTTCCTTCTGAACAATTGTTAGTGTTTTCTGCACAAAAGCGATTCTTGCGAAGCAATGTGAACACTTCTGCTTCCCAGGCACAGAGAAGGTGCTAGCAAGGAATTCTCTGCCTGCCTTTCCCCAGTGCTCTGCAAGCTCTCCAGGACAACATAAAATCTGGGGCTCTGTGCTTTCTTTCCTTCTGAACAAGTGTTACTGTTTTCTGCACAAAAGCGATTCTGCGAAGCAATGTGAACACTTCTGCTTCCCAGGCACAGAGAAGGTGCTAGGAAGGAATTCTCTGCCTGCCTTTCCCCAGTGCTCTGCAAGCTCTCCAGGACAACATAAAATCTGGGGCTCTGTGCTTTCTTTCCTTCTGAACAAGTGTAACTGTTTTCTGCACAAAAGCGATTCTGCGAAACAATGTGAACAGGCACAGAGAAGGTGCTATCAGGGAATTCTCTGCCTGCCTTTCCCCACTGCTCTGCAAGCTCTCCAGGACAACATAAAATCTGGGGCTCTGTGCTTTCTTTCCTTCTGAACAAGTGTTACTGTTTTCTGCACAAAAGCGATTCTGCGAAGCAATGTGAACAGGCACAGAGAAGGTGCTATCAGGGAATTCTCTGCCTGCCTTTCCCCAGTGCTCTGCAAGCTCTCCAGGACAACATAAAATCTGGGGCTCTGTGCTTTCTTTCCTTCTGAACAAGTGTTACTGTTTTCTGCACAAAAGCGATTTTGCGAAGCAATGTGAACACTTCTGCTTCCCAGGCACAGAGAAGGTGCTAGCAAGGAATTCTCTGCCTGCCTTTCCCCAGTGCTCTGCAAGCTCTCGAGGACAACATAGAATCTGGGGCTCTGTGCTTTCTTTCGTTCTGAACAAGTGTTAGTGTTTTCTGCACAAAAGCGATTCTGCGAAGCAATGTGAACACTTCTGCTTCCCAGGCACAGAGAAGGTGCTAGCAGGGAATTCTCTGCCTGCCTTTCCCCAGTGCTCTGCAAGCTCTCCAGGACAACATAAAATCTGGGGCTCTGTGCTTTCTTTCCTTCTGAACAAGTGTTACTGTTTTCTGCACAAAAGCGATTCTGCGAAGCAATGTGAACACTTCTGCTTCCCAGGCACAGAGAAGGTGCTAGCAAGGAATTCTCTGCCTGCCTTTCCCCAGTGCTCTGCAAGCTCTCCAGGACAACATAAAATCTGGGGCTCTGTGCTTTCTTTCGTTCTGAACAAGTGTTACTGTTTTCTGCACAAAAGCGATTCTGCGAAGCAATGTGAACAGGCACAGAGAAGGTGCTATCAGGGAATTCTCTGCCTGCCTTTCCCCAGTGCTCTGCAAGCTCTCCAGGACAACATAAAATCTGGGGCTCTGTGCTTTCTTTCGTTCTGAACAAGTGTTACTGTTTTCTGCACAAAAGCGATTCTGCGAAGCAATGTGAACAGGCACAGAGAAGGTGCTATCAGGGAATTCTCTGCCTGCTTTTCCCCAGTGCTCTGCAAGCTCTCCAGGACAACATAAAATCTGGGGCTCTGTGCTTTCTTTCCTTCTGAACAAGTGTTAGTGTTTTCTGCACAAAAGCGATTCTGCGAAGCAATGTGAACACTTCTGCTTCCCAGGCACAGAGAAGGTGCTAGCAGGGAATTCTCTGCCTGCCTTTCCCCAGTGCTCTGCAAGCTCTCCAGGACAACATAGAATCTGGGGCTCTGTGCTTTCTTTCCTTCTGAACAAGTGTTAATGTTTTCTGCACAAAAGCGATTCTGCGAAGCAATGTGAACAGGCACAGAGAAGGTGCTAGCAGGGAATTCTCTGCCTGCCTTTCCCCAGTGCTCTGCAAGCTCTCCAGGACAACATAAAATCTGGGGCTCTGTGCTTTCTTTCCTTCTGAACAAGTGTTACTGTTTTCTGCACAAAAGCGATTCTGCGAAGCAATGTGAACACTTCTGCTTCCCAGGCACAGAGAAGGTGCTAGCAGGGAATTCTCTGCCTGCCTTTCCCCAGTGCTCTGCAAGCTCTCCAGGACAACATAAAATCTGGGGCTCTGTGCTTTCTTTCCTTCTGAACAAGTGTTACTGTTTTCTGCACAAAAGCGATTCTGCGAAGCAATGTGAACACTTCTGCTTCCCAGGCACAGAGAAGGTGCTAGCAGGGAATTCTCTGCCTGCCTTTCCCCAGTGCTCTGCAAGCTCTCCAGGACAACATAAAATCTGGGGCTCTGTGCTTTCTTTCGTTCTGAACAAGTGTTACTGTTTTCTGCACAAAAGCGATTCTGCGAAGCAATGTGAACAGGCACAGAGAAGGTGCTATCAGGGAATTCTCTGCCTGCCTTTCTCCAGTGCTCTGCAAGCTCTCCAGGACAACATAAAATCTGGGGCTCTGTGCTTTCTTTCCTTCTGAACAAGTGTTACTGTTTTCTGCACAAAAGCGATTCTGCGAAGCAATGTGAACTGGCACAGAGAAGGTGCTATCAGGGAATTCTCTGCCTGCTTTTCCCCAGTGCTCTGCAAGCTCTCCAGGACAACATAAAATCTGGGGCTCTGTGCTTTCTTTCCTTCTGAACAAGTGTTACTGTTTTCTGCACAAAAGCGATTCTGCGAAGCAATGTGAACACTTCTGCTTCCCAGGCACAGAGAAGGTGCTAGCAGGGAATTCTCTGCCTGCCTTTCCCCAGTGCTCTGCAAGCTCTCCAGGACAACAGCAAATCTGGGGCTCTGTGCTTTCTTTCGTTCTGAACAAGTGTTAATGTTTTCTGCACAAAAGCGATTCTGCGAAGCAATGTGAACAGGCACAGAGAAGGTGCTAGCAGGGAATTCTCTGCCTGCCTTTCCCCAGTGCTCTGCAAGCTCTCCAGGACAACATAAAATCTGGGGCTCTGTGCTTTCTTTCGTTCTGAACAAGTGTTAGTGTTTTCTGCACAAAAGCGATTCTTGCGAAGCAATGTGAACACTACTGCTTCCCAGGCACAGAGAAGGTGCTAGCAAGGAATTCTCTGCCTGCCTTTCCCCAGTGCTCTGCAAGCTCTCCAGGACAACATAAAATCTGGGGCTCTGTGCTTTCTTTCCTTCTGAACAAGTGTTACTGTTTTCTGCACAAAAGCGATTCTGCGAAGCAATGTGAACACTTCTGCTTCCCAGGCACAGAGAAGGTGCTAGCAGGGAATTCTCTGCCTGCCTTTCCCCAGTGCTCTGCAAGCTCTCCAGGACAACAGAGAATCTGGGGCTCTGTGCTTTCTTTCCTTCTGAACAAGTGTTACTGTTTTCTGCACAAAAGCGATTCTGCGAAGCAATGTGAACACTTCTGCTTCCCAGGCACAGAGAAGGTGCTAGGAAGGAATTCTCTGCCTGTCTTTCCCCAGTGCTCTGCAAGCTCTCGAGGACAACATAGAATCTGGGGCTCTGTGCTTTCTTTCGTTCTGAACAAGTGTTAGTGTTTTCTGCACAAAAGCGATTCTGCGAAACAATGTGAACACTTCTGCTTCCCAGGCACAGAGAAGGTGCTATCAGGGAATTCTCTGCCTGCCTTTCCCCAGTGCTCTGCAAGCTCTCCAGGACAACATAAAATCTGGGGCTCTGTGCTTTCTTTCGTTCTGAACAAGTGTTAGTGTTTTCTGCACAAAAGCGATTCTGCGAAGCAATGTGAACACTTCTGCTTCCCAGGCACAGAGAAGGTGCTATCAGGGAATTCTCTGCCTGCCTTTCCCCAGTGCTCTGCAAGCTCTCCAGGACAACATAAAATCTGGGGCTCTGTGCTTTCTTTCGTTCTGAACAAGTGTTACTGTTTTCTGCACAAAAGCGATTCTGCGAAGCAATGTGAACAGGCACAGAGAAGGTGCTATCAGGGAATTCTCTGCCTGCTTTTCCCCAGTGCTCTGCAAGCTCTCCAGGACAACATAAAATCTGGGGCTCTGTGCTTTCTTTCCTTCTGAACAAGTGTTACTGTTTTCTGCACAAAAGCGATTCTGCGAAGCAATGTGAACACTTCTGCTTCCCAGGCACAGAGAAGGTGCTAGCAGGGAATTCTCTGCCTGCCTTTCCCCAGTGCTCTGCAAGCTCTCCAGGACAACATAGAATCTGGGGCTCTGTGCTTTCTTTCGTTCTGAACAAGTGTTACTGTTTTCTGCACAAAAGCGATTCTGCGAAGCAATGTGAACACTTCTGCTTCCCAGGCACAGAGAAGGTGCTAGGAAGGAATTCTCTGCCTGCCTTTCCCCAGTGCTCTGCAAGTTCTCGAGGACAACATAAAATCTGGGGCTCTGTGCTTTCTTTCGTTCTGAACAAGTGTTACTGTTTTCTGCACAAAAGCGATTCTGCGAAGCAATGTGAACAGGCACAGAGAAGGTGCTATCAGGGAATTCTCTGCCTGTCTTTCCCCAGTGCTCTGCAAGCTCTCGAGGACAACATAGAATCTGGGGCTCTGTGCTTTCTTTCGTTCTGAACAAGTGTTAGTGTTTTCTGCACAAAAGCGATTCTGCGAAACAATGTGAACACTTCTGCTTCCCAGGCACAGAGAAGGTGCTATCAGGGAATTCTCTGCCTGCCTTTCCCCAGTGCTCTGCAAGCTCTCCAGGACAACATAAAATCTGGGGCTCTGTGCTTTCTTTGCTTCTGAACAAGTGTTACTGTTTTCTGCACAAAAGCGATTCTGCGAAGCAATGTGAACACTTCTGCTTCCCAGGCACAGAGAAGGTGCTAGCAGGGAATTCTCTGCCTGCCTTTCCCCAGTGCTCTGCAAGCTCTCCAGGACAACATAAAATCTGGGGCTCTGTGCTTTCTTTCGTTCTGAACAAGTGTTACTGTTTTCTGCACAAAAGCGATTCTGCGAAGCAATGTGAACAGGCACAGAGAAGGTGCTATCAGGGAATTCTCTGCCTGCCTTTCCCCAGTGCTCTGCAAGCTCTCCAGGACAACATAAAATCTGGGGCTCTGTGCTTTCTTTCCTTCTGAACAAGTGTTACTGTTTTCTGCACAAAAGCGATTCTGCGAAGCAATGTGAACAGGCACAGAGAAGGTGCTATCAGGGAATTCTCTGCCTGCTTTTCCCCAGTGCTCTGCAAGCTCTCCAGGACAACATAAAATCTGGGGCTCTGTGCTTTCTTTCCTTCTGAACAAGTGTTACTGTTTTCTGCACAAAAGCGATTCTGCGAAGCAATGTGAACACTTCTGCTTCCCAGGCACAGAGAAGGTGCTAGCAGGGAATTCTCTGCCTGCCTTTCCCCAGTGCTCTGCAAGCTCTCCAGGACAACATAGAATCTGGGGCTCTGTGCATTCTTTCCTTCTGAACAAGTGTTAATGTTTTCTGCACAAAAGCGATTCTGCGAAGCAATGTGAACAGGCACAGAGAAGGTGCTAGCAAGGAATTCTCTGCCTGCCTTTCCCCAGTGCTCTGCAAGCTCTCCAGGACAACATAAAATCTGGGGCTCTGTGCTTTCTTTCCTTCTGAACAAGTGTTAGTGTTTTCTGCACAAAAGCGATTCTGCGAAGCAATGTGAACACTTCTGCTTCCCAGGCACAGAGAAGGTGCTAGCAAGGAATTCTCTGCCTGCCTTTCCCCAGTGCTCTGCAAGCTCTCCAGGACAACATAAAATCTGGGGCTCTGTGCTTTCTTTCGTTCTGAACAAGTGTTACTGTTTTCTGCACAAAAGCGATTCTGCGAAGCAATGTGAACAGGCACAGAGAAGGTGCTAGCAGGGAATTCTCTGCCTGCCTTTCCCCAGTGCTCTGCAAGCTGTCCAGGACAACATAAAATCTGGGGCTCTGTGCTTTCTTTCGTTCTGAACAAGTGTTACTGTTTTCTGCACAAAAGTGATTCTGCGAAGCAATGTGAACAGGCACAGAGAAGGTGCTATCAGGGAATTCTCTGCCTGCCTTTCTCCAGTGCTCTGCAAGCTCTCCAGGACAACATAAAATCTGGGGCTCTGTGCTTTCTTTCCTTCTGAACAAGTGTTACTGTTTTCTGCACAAAAGCGATTCTGCGAAGCAATGTGAACACTTCTGCTTCCCAGGCACAGAGAAGGTGCTAGCAAGGAATTCTCTGCCTGCCTTTCCCCAGTGCTCTGCAAGCTCTCCAGGACAACATCAAATCTGGGGCTCTGTGCTTTCTTTCCTTCTGAACAAGTGTTACTGTTTTCTGCACAAAAGCGATTCTGCGAAGCAATGTGAACAGGCACAGAGAAGGTGCTAGCAGGGAATTCTCTGCCTGCCTTTCCCCAGTGCTCTGCAAGCTCTCCAGGACAACATAAAATCTGGGGCTCTGTGCTTTCTTTCCTTCTGAACAAGTGTTACTGTTTTCTGCACAAAAGCGATTCTGCGAAGCAATGTGAACACTTCTGCTTCCCAGGCACAGAGAAGGTGCTAGCAAGGAATTCTCTGCCTGCTTTTCCCCAGTGCTCTGCAAGCTCTCCAGGACAACATAAAATCTGGGGCTCTGTGCTTTCTTTCCTTCTGAACAAGTGTTACTGTTTTCTGCACAAAAGCGATTCTGCGAAGCAATGTGAACAGGCACAGAGAAGGTGCTATCAGGGAATTCTCTGCCTGCCTTTCCCCAGTGCTCTGCAAGCTCTCCAGGACAACATAAAATCTGGGGCTCTGTGCTTTCTTTCCTTCTGAACAAGTGTTACTGTTTTCTGCACAAAAGCGATTCTGCGAAGCAATGTGAACACTTCTGCTTCCCAGGCACAGAGAAGGTGCTAGCAGGGAATTCTCTGCCTGCCTTTCCCCAGTGCTCTGCAAGCTCTCCAGGACAACATAGAATCTGGGGCTCTGTGCTTTCTTTCCTTCTGAACAAGTGTTAATGTTTTCGGCACAAAAGCGATTCTGCGAAGCAATGTAAACAGGCACAGAGAAGGTGCTATCAGGGAATTCTCTGCCTGCCTTTCCCCAGTGCTCTGCAAGCTCTCCAGGACAACATAAAATCTGGGGCTCTGTGCTTTCTTTCCTTCTGAACAAGTGTTAGTGTTTTCTGCACAAAAGCGATTCTGCGAAGCAATGTGAACACTTCTGCTTCCCAGGCACAGAGAAGGTGCTAGCAGGGAATTCTCTGCCTGCCTTTCCCCAGTGCTCTGCAAGCTCTCCAGGACAACAGCAAATCTGGGGCTCTGTGCTTTCTTTCGTTCTGAACAAGTGTTACTGTTTTCTGCACAAAAGCGATTCTGCGAAGCAATGTGAACAGGCACAGAGAAGGTGCTATCAGGGAATTCTCTGCCTGCCTTTCCCCAGTGCTCTGCAAGCTCTCCAGGACAACATAAAATCTGGGGATCTGTGCTTTCTTTCGTTCTGAACAAGTGTTACTGTTTTCTGCACAAAAGCGATTCTGCGAAGCAATGTGAACAGGCACAGAGAAGGTGCTAGCAGGGAATTCTCTGCCTGCCTTTCCCCAGTGCTCTGCAAGCTCTCCAGGACAACATAAAATCTGGGGCTCTGTGCTTTCTTTCCTTCTGAACAAGTGTTAGTGTTTTCTGCACAAAAGCGATTCTTGCGAAGCAATGTGAACACTTCTGCTTCCCAGGCACAGAGAAGGTGCTAGCAAGGAATTCTCTGCCTGCCTTTCCCCAGTGCTCTGCAAGCTCTCCAGGACAACATAGAATCTGGGGCTCTGTGCTTTCTTTCCTTCTGAACAAGTGTTACTGTTTTCTGCACAAAAGCGATTCTGCGAAGCAATGTGAACACTTCTGCTTCCCAGGCACAGAGAAGGTGCTAGGAAGGAATTCTCTGCCTGCCTTTCCCCAGTGCTCTGCAAGCTCTCCAGGACAACATAAAATCTGGGGCTCTGTGCTTTCTTTCGTTCTGAACAAGTGTTACTGTTTTCTGCACAAAAGCGATTCTGCGAAGCAATGTGAACAGGCACAGAGAAGGTGCTAGCAAGGAATTCTCTGCCTGCCTTTCCCCAGTGCTCTGCAAGCTCTCCAGGACAACATAAAATCTGGGGCTCTGTGCTTTCTTTCCTTCTGAACAAGTGTTACTGTTTTCTGCACAAAAGCGATTCTGCGAAGCAATGTGAACACTTCTGCTTCCCAGGCACAGAGAAGGTGCTAGCAAGGAATTCTCTGCCTGCCTTTCCCCAGTGCTCTGCAAGCTCTCGAGGACAACATAGAATCTGGGGCTCTGTGCTTTCTTTCCTTCTGAACAAGTGTTACTGTTTTCTGCACAAAAGCGATTCTGCGAAGCAATGTGAACAGGCACAGAGAAGGTGCTATCAGGGAATTCTCTGCCTGCCTTTCCCCAGTGCTCTGCAAGCTCTCCAGGACAACATAAAATCTGGGGCTCTGTGCTTTCTTTCCTTCTGAACAAGTGTTAGTGTTTTCTGCACAAAAGCGATTCTGCGAAGCAATGTGAACACTTCTGCTTCCCAGGCACAGAGAAGGTGCTAGCAAGGAATTCTCTGCCTGCCTTTCCCCAGTGCTCTGCAAGCTCTCCAGTACAACATAAAATCTGGGGCTCTGTGCTTTCTTTCGTTCTGAACAAGTGTTACTGTTTTCTGCACAAAAGCGATTCTTGCGAAGCAATGTGAACACTTCTGCTTCCCAGGCACAGAGAAGGTGCTAGCAGGGAATTCTCTGCCTGCCTTTCCCCAGTGCTCTGCAAGCTCTCCAGGACAACATAAAATCTGGGGCTCTGTGCTTTCTTTCCTTCTGAACAAGTGTTAGTGTTTTCTGCACAAAAGCGATTCTGCGAAGCAATGTGAACACTTCTGCTTCCCAGGCACAGAGAAGGTGCTAGGAAGGAATTCTCTGCCTGCCTTTCCCCAGTGCTCTGCAAGTTCTCCAGGACAACATAAAATCTGGGGCTCTGTGCTTTCTTTCCTTCTGAACAAGTGTTACTGTTTTCTGCACAAAAGCGATTCTGCGAAGCAATGTGAACAGGCACAGAGAAGGTGCTATCAGGGAATTCTCTGCCTGCCTTTCCCCAGTGCTCTGCAAGCTCTCCAGGACAACATAAAATCTGGGGCTCTGTGCTTTCTTTCCTTCTGAACAAGTGTTACTGTTTTCTGCACAAAAGCGATTCTGCGAAGCAATGTGAACAGGCACAGAGAAGGTGCTATCAGGGAATTCTCTGCCTGCTTTTCCCCAGTGCTCTGCAAGCTCTCCAGGACAACATAAAATCTGGGGCTCTGTGCTTTCTTTCCTTCTGAACAAGTGTTAGTGTTTTCTGCACAGAAGCGATTCTGCGAAACAATGTGAACACTTCTGCTTCCCAGGCACAGAGAAGGTGCTAGCAGGGAATTCTCTGCCTGCCTTTCCCCAGTGCTCTGCAAGCTCTCCAGGACAACATAAAATCTGGGGCTCTGTGCTTTCTTTCCTTCTGAACAAGTGTTAGTGTTTTCTGCACAAAAGCGATTCTGCGAAGCAATGTGAACACTTCTGCTTCCCAGGCACAGAGAAGGTGCTAGCAGGGAATTCTCTGCCTGCCTTTCCCCAGTGCTCTGCAAGCTCTCCAGGACAACATAGAATCTGGGGCTCTGTGCTTTCTTTCGTTCTGAACAAGTGTTACTGTTTTCTGCACAAAAGCGATTCTGCGAAGCAATGTGAGCAGGCACAGAGAAGGTGCTATCAGGGAATTCTCTGCCTGCCTTTCCCCAGTGCTCTGCAAGCTCTCCAGGACAACATAAAATCTGGGGATCTGTGCTTTCTTTTGTTCTGAACAATTGTTAGTGTTTTCTGCACAAAAGCGATTCTTGCGAAGCAATGTGAACACTTCTGCTTCCCAGGCACAGAGAAGGTGCTAGCAAGGAATTCTCTGCCTGCCTTTCCCCAGTGCTCTGCAAGCTCTCCAGGACAACATAAAATCTGGGGCTCTGTGCTTTCTTTCCTTCTGAACAAGTGTTACTGTTTTCTGCACAAAAGCGATTCTGCGAAGCAATGTGAACACTTCTGCTTCCCAGGCACAGAGAAGGTGCTAGGAAGGAATTCTCTGCCTGCCTTTCCCCAGTGCTCTGCAAGCTCTCCAGGACAACATAAAATCTGGGGCTCTGTGCTTTCTTTCCTTCTGAACAAGTGTTACTGTTTTCTGCACAAAAGCGATTCTGCGAAGCAATGTGAACAGGCACAGAGAAGGTGCTATCAGGGAATTCTCTGCCTGCCTTTCCCCAGTGCTCTGCAAGCTCTCCAGGACAACATAAAATCTGGGGCTCTGTGCTTTCTTTCCTTCTGAACAAGTGTTACTGTTTTCTGCACAAAAGCGATTCTGCGAAGCAATGTGAACAGGCACAGAGAAGGTGCTAGCAAGGAATTCTCTGCCTGCCTTTCCCCAGTGCTCTGCAAGCTCTCCAGGACAACATAAAATCTGGGGCTCTGTGCTTTCTTTCCTTCTGAACAAGTGTTACTGTTTTCTGCACAAAAGCGATTCTGCGAAGCAATGTGAACACTTCTGCTTCCCAGGCACAGAGAAGGTGCTAGCAGGGAATTCTCTGCCTGCCTTTCCCCAGTGCTCTGCAAGCTCTCCAGGACAACATAGAATCTGGGGCTCTGTGCTTTCTTTCCTTCTGAACAAGTGTTACTGTTTTCTGCACAAAAGCGATTCTGCGAAGCAATGTGAACAGGCACAGAGAAGGTGCTATCAGGGAATTCTCTGCCTGCCTTTCCCCAGTGCTCTGCAAGCTCTCCAGGACAACATAAAATCTGGGGCTCTGTGCTTTCTTTCCTTCTGAACAAGTGTTACTGTTTTCTGCACAAAAGCGATTCTTGCGAAGCAATGTGAACACTTCTGCTTCCCAGGCACAGAGAAGGTGCTATCAGGGAATTCTCTGCCTGCCTTTCCCCAGTGCTCTGCAAGCTCTCCAGGACAACATAAAATCTGGGGCTCTGTGCTTTCTTTCCTTCTGAACAAGTGTTACTGTTTTCTGCACAAAAGCGATTCTGCGAAGCAATGTGAACAGGCACAGAGAAGGTGCTATCAGGGAATTCTCTGCCTGCTTTTCCCCAGTGCTCTGCAAGCTCTCCAGGACAACATAAAATCTGGGGCTCTGTGCTTTCTTTCCTTCTGAACAAGTGTTAGTGTTTTCTGCACAAAAGCGATTCTTGCGAAGCAATGTGAACACTTCTGCTTCCCAGGCACAGAGAAGGTGCTAGCAAGGAATTCTCTGCCTGCCTTTCCCCAGTGCTCTGCAAGCTCTCCAGGACAACATAAAATCTGGGGCTCTGTGCTTTCTTTCCTTCTGAACAAGTGTTAGTGTTTTCTGCACAAAAGCGATTCTGCGAAGCAATGTGAACACTTCTGCTTCCCAGGCACAGAGAAGGTGCTAGCAGGGAATTCTCTGCCTGCCTTTCCCCAGTGCTCTGCAAGCTCTCGAGGACAACATAGAATCTGGGGCTCTGTGCTTTCTTTCGTTCTGAACAAGTGTTAGTGTTTTCTGCACAAAAGCGATTCTGCGAAACAATGTGAACACTTCTGCTTCCCAGGCACAGAGAAGGTGCTAGCAGGGAATTCTCTGCCTGCCTTTCCCCAGTGCTCTGCAAGCTCTCCAGGACAACATAAAATCTGGGGCTCTGTGCTTTCTTTCCTTCTGAACAAGTGTTAGTGTTTTCTGCACAAAAGCGATTCTGCGAAGCAATGTGAACACTTCTGCTTCCCAGGCACAGAGAAGGTGCTAGCAGGGAATTCTCTGCCTGCCTTTCCCCAGTGCTCTGCAAGCTCTCCAGGACAACATAAAATCTGGGGCTCTGTGCTTTCTTTCGTTCTGAACAAGTGTTACTGTTTTCTGCACAAAAGCGATTCTTGCGAAGCAATGTGAACACTTCTGCTTCCCAGGCACAGAGAAGGTGCTAGCAAGGAATTCTCTGCCTGCCTTTCCCCAGTGCTCTGCAAGCTCTCGAGGACAACATAGAATCTGGGGCTCTGTGCTTTCTTTCCTTCTGAACAAGTGTTACTGTTTTCTGCACAAAAGCGATTCTGCGAAGCAATGTGAACAGGCACAGAGAAGGTGCTATCAGGGAATTCTCTGCCTGCCTTTCCCCAGTGCTCTGCAAGCTCTCCAGGACAACATAAAATCTGGGGCTCTGTGCTTTCTTTCCTTCTGAACAAGTGTTACTGTTTTCTGCACAAAAGCGATTCTGCGAAGCAATGTGAACACTTCTGCTTCCCAGGCACAGAGAAGGTGCTAGGAAGGAATTCTCTGCCTGCCTTTCCCCAGTGCTCTGCAAGCTCTCCAGTACAACATAAAATCTGGGGCTCTGTGCTTTCTTTCGTTCTGAACAAGTGTTACTGTTTTCTGCACAAAAGCGATTCTTGCGAAGCAATGTGAACACTTCTGCTTCCCAGGCACAGAGAAGGTGCTAGCAGGGAATTCTCTGCCTGCCTTTCCCCAGTGCTCTGCAAGCTCTCCAGGACAACATAAAATCTGGGGCTCTGTGCTTTCTTTCCTTCTGAACAAGTGTTAGTGTTTTCTGCACAAAAGCGATTCTGCGAAGCAATGTGAACACTTCTGCTTCCCAGGCACAGAGAAGGTGCTAGGAAGGAATTCTCTGCCTGCCTTTCCCCAGTGCTCTGCAAGTTCTCCAGGACAACATAAAATCTGGGGCTCTGTGCTTTCTTTCCTTCTGAACAAGTGTTACTGTTTTCTGCACAAAAGCGATTCTGCGAAGAAATGTGAACAGGCACAGAGAAGGTGCTATCAGGGAATTCTCTGCCTGCCTTTCCCCAGTGCTCTGCAAGCTCTCCAGGACAACATAAAATCTGGGGCTCTGTGCTTTCTTTCCTTCTGAACAAGTGTTACTGTTTTCTGCACAAAAGCGATTCTGCGAAGCAATGTGAACAGGCACAGAGAAGGTGCTATCAGGGAATTCTCTGCCTGCTTTTCCCCAGTGCTCTGCAAGCTCTCCAGGACAACATAAAATCTGGGGCTCTGTGCTTTCTTTCCTTCTGAACAAGTGTTAGTGTTTTCTGCACAGAAGCGATTCTGCGAAACAATGTGAACACTTCTGCTTCCCAGGCACAGAGAAGGTGCTAGCAGGGAATTCTCTGCCTGCCTTTCCCCAGTGCTCTGCAAGCTCTCCAGGACAACATCAAATCTGGGGCTCTGTGCTTTCTTTCCTTCTGAACAAGTGTTAGTGTTTTCTGCACAAAAGCGATTCTGCGAAGCAATGTGAACACTTCTGCTTCCCAGGCACAGAGAAGGTGCTAGCAGGGAATTCTCTGCCTGCCTTTCCCCAGTGCTCTGCAAGCTCTCCAGGACAACATAGAATCTGGGGCTCTGTGCTTTCTTTCGTTCTGAACAAGTGTTACTGTTTTCTGCACAAAAGCGATTCTGCGAAGCAATGTGAGCAGGCACAGAGAAGGTGCCATCAGGGAATTCTCTGCCTGCCTTTCCCCAGTGCTCTGCAAGCTCTCCAGGACAACATAAAATCTGGGGATCTGTGCTTTCTTTCGTTCTGAACAATTGTTAGTGTTTTCTGCACAAAAGCGATTCTTGCGAAGCAATGTGAACACTTCTGCTTCCCAGGCACAGAGAAGGTGCTAGCAAGGAATTCTCTGCCTGCCTTTCCCCAGTGCTCTGCAAGCTCTCCAGGACAACATAAAATCTGGGGCTCTGTGCTTTCTTTCCTTCTGAACAAGTGTTACTGTTTTCTGCACAAAAGCGATTCTGCGAAGCAATGTGAACACTTCTGCTTCCCAGGCACAGAGAAGGTGCTAGGAAGGAATTCTCTGCCTGCCTTTCCCCAGTGCTCTGCAAGCTCTCCAGGACAACATAAAATCTGGGGCTCTGTGCTTTCTTTCCTTCTGAACAAGTGTAACTGTTTTCTGCACAAAAGCGATTCTGCGAAGCAATGTGAACAGGCACAGAGAAGGTGCTATCAGGGAATTCTCTGCCTGCCTTTCCCCAGTGCTCTGCAAGCTCTCCAGGACAACATAAAATCTGGGGCTCTGTGCTTTCTTTCCTTCTGAACAAGTGTTACTGTTTTCTGCACAAAAGCGATTCTGCGAAGCAATGTGAACAGGCACAGAGAAGGTGCTATCAGGGAATTCTCTGCCTGCTTTTCCCCAGTGCTCTGCAAGCTCTCCAGGACAACATAAAATCTGGGGCTCTGTGCTTTCTTTCCTTCTGAACAAGTGTTACTGTTTTCTGCACAAAAGCGATTCTGCGAAGCAATGTGAACACTTCTGCTTCCCAGGCACAGAGAAGGTGCTAGCAAGGAATTCTCTGCCTGCCTTTCCCCAGTGCTCTGCAAGCTCTCGAGGACAACATAGAATCTGGGGCTCTGTGCTTTCTTTCCTTCTGAACAAGTGTTAGTGTTTTCTGCACAAAAGCGATTCTGCGAAGCAATGTGAACACTTCTGCTTCCCAGGCACAGAGAAGGTGCTAGCAGGGAATTCTCTGCCTGCCTTTCCCCAGTGCTCTGCAAGCTCTCCAGGACAACATAAAATCTGGGGCTCTGTGCTTTCTTTCCTTCTGAACAAGTGTTAGTGTTTTCTGCACAAAAGCGATTCTGCGAAGCAATGTGAACACTTCTGCTTCCCAGGCACAGAGAAGGTGCTAGGAAGGAATTCTCTGCCTGCCTTTCCCCAGTGCTCTGCAAGCTCTCCAGGCCAACATAAAATCTGGGGCTCTGTGCTTTCTTTCGTTCTGAACAAGTGTTACTGTATTCTACACAAAAGCGATTCTGCGAAGCAATGTGAACACTTCTGCTTCCCAGGCACAGAGAAGGTGCTAGCAGGGAATTCTCTGCCTGCCTTTCCCCAGTGCTCTGCAAGCTCTCCAGGACAACATAGAATCTGGGGCTCTGTGCTTTCTTTCGTTGTGAACAAGTGTTACTGTTTTCTGCACAAAAGCGATTCTGCGAAGCAATGTGAACACTTCTGCTTCCCAGACACAGAGAAGGTGCTAGCAGGGAATTCTCTGCCTGCCTTTCCCCAGTGCTCTGCAAGCTCTCCAGGACAACATAGAATCTGGGGCTCTGTGCTTTCTTTCGTTCTGAACAAGTGTTAGTGTTTTCTGCACAAAAGCGATTCTGCGAAGCAATGTGAACACTTCTGCTTCCCAGGCACAGAGAAGGTGCTAGCAGGGAATTCTCTGCCTGCCTTTCCCCAGTGCTCTGCAAGCTCTCCAGGACAACATAGAATCTGGCGCTCTGTGCTTTCTTTCGTTCTGAACAAGTGTTACTGTTTTCTGCACAAAAGCGATTCTGCGAAGCAATGTGAACACTTCTGCTTCCCAGGCACAGAGAAGGTGCTAGCAGGGAATTCTCTGCCTGCCTTTCCCCAGTGCTCTGCAAGCTCTCCAGGACAACATAGAATCTGGGGCTCTGTGCTTTCTTTCGTTCTGAACAAGTGTTAGTGTTTTCTGCACAAAAGCGATTCTGCGAAGCAATGTGAACACTTCTGCTTCCCAGGCACAGAGAAGGTGCTAGCAGGGAATTCTCTGCCTGCCTTTCCCCAGTGCTCTGCAAGCTCTCCAGGACAACATCAAATCTGGGGCTCTGTGCTTTCTTTCGTTCTGAACAAGTGTTACTGTTTTCTGCACAAAAGCGATTCTGCGAAGCAATGTGAACACTTCTGCTTCCCAGGCACAGAGAATGTGCTAGCAAGGAATTCTCTGCCTGCCTTTCCCCAGTGCTCTGCAAGCTCTCCAGGACAACATAAAATCTGGGGCTCTGTGCTTTCTTTCGTTCTGAACAAGTGTTAGTGTTTTCTGCACAAAAGTGATTCTGCGAAGCAATGTGAACACTTCTGCTTCCCAGGCACAGAGAAGGTGCTAGCTGGGAATTCTCTGACTGCCTTTCCCCAGTGCTCTGAAAGCTCTCCAGGACAACACAGAATCTGGGGCTCTGTGCTTTCTTTTGTTCTGAACAAGTGTTAGTGTTTTCTGCACAAAAGCGATTCTGCGAAGCAATGTGAACACTTCTGCTTCCCAGGCACAGAGAAGGTGCTATCAGGGAATTCTCTGCCTGCCTTTCCCCAGTGCTCTGCAAGCTCTCGAGGACAACATAGAATCTGGGGCTCTGTGCTTTCTTTCGTTCTGAACAAGTGTTAGTGTTTTCTGCACAAAAGCGATTCTGCGAAGCAATGTGAACAGGCACAGAGAAGGTGCTAGCAGGGAATTCTCTGCCTGCCTTTCCCCAGTGCTCTGCACGCTCTCCAGGACAACATAAAATCTGGGGCTCTGTGCTTTCTTTCGTTCTGAACAAGTGTTAGTGTTTTGTGCACAAAAGCGATTCTGCGAAGCAATGTGAACACTTCTGCTTCCCAGGCACAGAGAAGGTGCTAGCAGGGAATTCTCTGCCTGCCTTTCCCCAGTGCTCTGCAAGCTCTCCAGGACAACATAGAATCTGGGGCTCTGTGCTTTCTTTCGTTCTGAACAAGTGTTAGTGTTTTCTGCACAAAAGCGATTCTGCGAAGCAATGTGAACACTTCTGCTTCCCAGGCACAGAGAAGGTGCTAGCAGGGAATTCTCTGCGTGCCTTTCCCCAGTGCTCTGCAAGCTCTCCAGGACACAGCAAATCTGGGGCTCTGTGCTTTCTTTCGTTCTGAACAAGTGTTACTGTTTTCTGCACAAAAGCGATTCTGCGAAGCAATGTAAACACTTCTGCTTCCCAGGCACAGAGAAGGTGCTAGCAGGGAATTCTCTGCCTGCCTTTCCCCAGTGCTCGGCAAGCTCTCCAGGACAACATAGAATCTGGATCTCTGTGCTTTCTTTCGTTCTGAACAAGTGTTAGTGTTTTCTGCACAAAAGCGATTCTGCGAAGCAATGTGAACACTTCTGCTTCCCAGGCACAGAGAGGGTGCTAGCAGGGAATTCTCTGCCTGCCTTTCCCCAGTGCTCTGCAAGCTCTCCAGGACAACATAGAATCTGGGGCTCTGTGCTTTCTTTCGTTCTGAACAAGTGTTAGTGTTTTCTGCACAAAAGCGATTCTGCGAAGCAATGTGAACTCTTCTGCTTCCCAGGCACAGAGAAGGTGCTAGGAGGGAATTCTCTGCCTGCCTTTCCCCAGTGCTCTGCAAGCTCTCCAGGACAACATAGAATCTGGGGCTCTGTGCTTTCTTTCGTTCTGAACAAGTTTTAGTGTTTTCTGCACAAAAGCGATTCTGCGAAGTAATGTGAACACTTCTGCTTCCCAGGCACAGAGAAGGTGCTAGCAGGGAATTCTCTGCCTGCCTTTCCCCAGTGCTCTGCAAGCTCTCCAGGACAACAGCAAATCTGGGGCTCTGTGCTTTCTTTCGTTCTGAACAAGTGTTACTGTTTTCTGCACAAAAGCGATTCTGCGAAGCAATGTGAACAGGCACAGAGAAGGTGCTAGCAGGGAATTCTCTGCCTGCCTTTCCCCAGTGCTCTGCAAGCTCTCCAGGACAACATAGAATCTGGGGCTCTGTGCTTTCTTTCGTTCTGAACAAGTGTTAGTGTTTTCTGCACAAAAGCGATTCTGCGAAGCAATGTGAACACTTCTGCTTCCCAGGCACAGAGAGGGTGCTAGCAGGGAATTCTCTGCCTGCCTTTCCCCAGTGCTCTGCAAGCTCTCCAGGACAACATAGAATCTGGGGCTCCGTGCTTTCTTTCGTTCTGAACAAGTGTTAGTGTTTTCTGCACAAAAGCGATTCTGCGAAGCAATGTGAACACTTCTGCTTCCCAGGCACAGAGAGGGTGCTAGCAGGGAATTCTCTGCCTGCCTTTCCCCAGTGCTCGGCAAGCTCTCCAGGACAACATAGAATCTGGATCTCTGTGCTTTCTTTCGTTCTGAACAAGTGTTAGTGTTTTCTGCACAAAAGCGATTCTGCGAAGCAATGTGAACACTTCTGCTTCCCAGGCACAGAGAGGGTGCTAGCAGGGAATTCTCTGCCTGCCTTTCCCCAGTGCTCTGCAAGCTCTCCAGGACAACATAGAATCTGGGGCTCTGTGCTTTCTTTCGTTCTGAACAAGTGTTAGTGTTTTCTGCACAAAAGCGATTCTGCGAAGCAATGTGAACACTTCTGCTTCCCAGGCACAGAGAAGGTGCTAGCAGGGAATTCTCTGCCTGCCTTTCCCCAGTGCTCGGCAAGCTCTCCAGGACAACATAGAATCTGGGGCTCTGTGCTTTCTTTCGTTCTGAACAAGTGTTAGTGTTTTCTGCACAAAAGCGATTCTGCGAAGCAATGTGAACACTTCTCCTTCCCAGGCACAGAGAGGGTGCTAGCAGGGAATTCTCTGCCTGCCTTTCCCCAGTGCTCTGCAAGCTCTCCAGGACAACATAGAATCTGGGGCTCTGTGCTTTCTTTCGTTCTGAACAAGTGTTAGTGTTTTCTGCACAAAAGCGATTCTGCGAAGCAATGTGAACTCTTCTGCTTCCCAGGCACAGAGAAGGTGCTAGGAGGGAATTCTCTGCCTGCCTTTCCCCAGTGCTCTGCAAGCTCTCCAGGACAACATAGAATCTGGGGCTCTGTGCTTTCTTTCGTTCTGAACAAGTGTTAGTGTTTTCTGCACAAAAGCGATTCTGCGAAGCAATGTGAACACTTCTGCTTCCCAGGCACAGAGAGGGTGCTAGCAGGGAATTCTCTGCCTGCCTTTCCCCAGTGCTCTGCAAGCTCTCCAGGACAACATAGAATCTGGGGCTCCGTGCTTTCTTTCGTTCTGAACAAGTGTTAGTGTTTTCTGCACAAAAGCGATTCTGCGAAGCAATGTGAACACTTCTGCTTCCCAGGCACAGAGAGGGTGCTAGCAGGGAATTCTCTGCCTGCCTTTCCCCAGTGCTCGGCAAGCTCTCCAGGACAACATAGAATCTGGATCTCTGTGCTTTCTTTCGTTCTGAACAAGTGTTAGTGTTTTCTGCACAAAAGCGATTCTGCGAAGCAATGTGAACACTTCTGCTTCCCAGGCACAGAGAGGGTGCTAGCAGGGAATTCTCTGCCTGCCTTTCCCCAGTGCTCTGCAAGCTCTCCAGGACAACATAGAATCTGGGGCTCTGTGCTTTCTTTCGTTCTGAACAAGTGTTAGTGTTTTCTGCACAAAAGCGATTCTGCGAAGCAATGTGAACACTTCTGCTTCCCAGGCACAGAGAAGGTGCTAGCAGGGAATTCTCTGCCTGCCTTTCCCCAGTGCTCGGCAAGCTCTCCAGGACAACATAGAATCTGGGGCTCTGTGCTTTCTTTCGTTCTGAACAAGTGTTAGTGTTTTCTGCACAAAAGCGATTCTGCGAAGCAATGTGAACACTTCTGCTTCTCAGGCACAGAGAGGGTGCTAGCAGGGAATTCTCTGCCTGCCTTTCCCCAGTGCTCTGCAAGCTCTCCAGGACAACATAGAATCTGGGGCTCTGTGCTTCCTTTCGTTCTGAACAAGTGTTACTGTTTTCTGCACAAAAGCGATTCTGCGAAGCAATGTGAACACTTCTGCTTCCCAGGCACAGAGAAGGTGCTAGCAGGGAATTCTCTGCCTGCCTTTCCCCAGTGCTCTGCAAGCTCTCCAGGACAACATAGAATCTGGGGCTCTGTGCTTTCTTTCGTTGTGAACAAGTGTTACTGTTTTCTGCACAAAAGCGATTCTGCGAAGCAATGTGAACACTTCTGCTTCCCAGACACAGAGAAGGTGCTAGCAGGGAATTCTCTGCCTGCCTTTCCCCAGTGCTCTGCAAGCTCTCCAGGACAACATAGAATCTGGGGCTCTGTGCTTTCTTTTGTTCTGAACAAGTGTTAGTGTTTTCTGCAGAAAAGCGATTCTGCGAAGCAATGTGAACACTTCTGCTTCCCAGGCACAGAGAAGGTGCTAGCAGTGAATTCTCTGCCTGCCTTTCCCCAGTGCTCTGCAAGCTCTCCAGGACAACATAGAATCTGGCGCTCTGTGCTTTCTTTCGTTCTGAACAAGTGTTAGTGTTTTCTGCACAAAAGCGATTCTGCGAAGCAATGTGAACACTTCTGCTTCCCAGGCACAGAGAAGGTGCTAGCAGGGAATTCTCTGCCTGCCTTTCCCCAGTGCTCTGCAAGCTCTCCAGGACAACATAGAATCTGGGGCTCTGTGCTTTCTTTCGTTCTGAACAAGTGTTAGTGTTTTCTGCACAAAAGCGACTCTGCGAAGCAATGTGAACACTTCTGCTTCCCAGGCACAGAGAAGGTGCTAGCAGGGAATTCTCTGCCTGCCTTTCCCCAGTGCTCTGCAAGCTCTCCAGGACAACATAGAATCTGGGGCTCTGTGCTTTCTTTCGTTCTGAACAAGTGTTAGTGTTTTCTGCACAAAAGCGATTCTGCGAAGCAATGTGAACACTTCTGCTTCCCAGGCACAGAGAGGGTGCTAGCAGGGAATTCTCTGCCTGCCTTTCCCCAGTGCTCTGCAAGCTCTCCAGGACAACATAGAATCTGGGGCTCTGTGCTTCCTTTCGTTCTGAACAAGTGTTACTGTTTTCTGCACAAAAGCGATTCTGCGAAGCAATGTGAACACTTCTGCTTCCCAGGCACAGAGAAGGTGCTAGCAGGGAATTCTCTGCCTGCCTTTCCCCAGTGCTCTGCAAGCTCTCCAGGACAACATAGAATCTGGGGCTCTGTGCTTTCTTTCGTTGTGAACAAGTGTTACTGTTTTCTGCACAAAAGCGATTCTGCGAAGCAATGTGAACACTTCTGCTTCCCAGACACAGAGAAGGTGCTAGCAGGGAATTCTCTGCCTGCCTTTCCCCAGTGCTCTGCAAGCTCTCCAGGACAACATAGAATCTGGGGCTCTGTGCTTTCTTTCGTTCTGAACAAGTGTTAGTGTTTTCTGCACAAAAGCGATTCTGCGAAGCAATGTGAACACTTCTGCTTCCCAGGCACAGAGAAGGTGCTAGCAGTGAATTCTCTGCCTGCCTTTCCCCAGTGCTCTGCAAGCTCTCCAGGACAACATAGAATCTGGCGCTCTGTGCTTTCTTTCGTTCTGAACAAGTGTTACTGTTTTCTGCACAAAAGCGACTCTGCGAAGCAATGTGAACACTTCTGCTTCCCAGGCACAGAGAAGGTGCTAGCAGGGAATTCTCTGCCTGCCTTTCCCCAGTGCTCTGCAAGCTCTCCAGGACAACATAGAATCTGGGGCTCTGTGCTTTCTTTCGTTCTGAACAAGTGTTACTGTTTTCTGCACAAAAGCGATTCTGCGAAGCAATGTGAACACTTCTGCTTCCCAGGCACAGAGAATGTGCTAGCAAGGAATTCTCTGCCTGCCTTTCCCCAGTGCTCTGCAAGCTCTCCAGGAGAACATAAAATCTGGGGCTCTGTGCTTTCTTTCATTCTGAACAAGTGTTAGTGTTTTCTGCACAAAAGTGATTCTGCGAAGCAATGTGAACACTTCTGCTTCCCAGGCACAGAGAAGGTGCTAGCTGGGAATTCTCTGCCTGCCTTTCCCCAGTGCTCTGCAAGCTCTCCAGGACAACAGCAAATCTGGGGCTCTGTGCTTTCTTTCGTTCTGAACAAGTGTTACTGTTTTCTGCACAAAAGCGATTCTGCGAAGCAATGTAAACACTTCTGCTTCCCAGGCACAGAGAAGGTGCTAGGAAGGAATTCTCTGCCTGCCTTTCCCCAGTGCTCGGCAAGCTCTCCAGGACAACATAGAATCTGGATCTCTGTGCTTTCTTTCGTTCTGAACAAGTGTTAGTGTTTTCTGCACAAAAGCGATTCTGCGAAGCAATGTGAACACTTCTGCTTCCCAGGCACAGAGAGGGTGCTAGCAGGGAATTCTCTGCCTGCCTTTCCCCAGTGCTCTGCAAGCTCTCCAGGACAACATAGAATCTGGGGCTCTGTGCTTTCTTTCGTTCTGAACAAGTGTTAGTGTTTTCTGCACAAAAGCGATTCTGCGAAGCAATGTGAACTCTTCTGCTTCCCAGGCACAGAGAAGGTGCTAGGAGGGAATTCTCTGCCTGCCTTTCCCCAGTGCTCTGCAAGCTCTCCAGGACAACATAGAATCTGGGGCTCTGTGCTTTCTTTCGTTCTGAACAAGTGTTAGTGTTTTCTGCACAAAAGCGATTCTGCGAAGTAATGTGAACACTTCTGCTTCCCAGGCACAGAGAGGGTGCTAGCAGGGAATTCTCTGCCTGCCTTTCCCCAGTGCTCTGCAAGCTCTCCAGGACAACATCAAATCTGGGGCTCTGTGCTTCCTTTCGTTCTGAACAAGTGTTACTGTTTTCTGCACAAAAGCGATTCTGCGAAGCAATGTGAACACTTCTGCTTCCCAGGCACAGAGAAGGTGCTAGCAGGGAATTCTCTGCCTGCCTTTCCCCAGTGCTCTGCAAGCTCTCCAGGACAACATAGAATCTGGGGCTCTGTGCTTTCTTTCGTTCTGAACAAGTGTTACTGTTTTCTGCACAAAAGTGATTCTGCGAAGCAATGTGAACAGGCACAGAGAAGGTGCTAGCAGGGAATTCTCTGCCTGCCTTTCCCCAGTGCTCTGCAAGCTCTCCAGGACAACATAGAATCTGGGGCTCTGTGCTTTCTTTCGTTGTGAACAAGTGTTACTGTTTTCTGCACAAAAGCGATTCTGCGAAGCAATGTGAACACTTCTGCTTCCCAGACACAGAGAAGGTGCTAGCAGGGAATTCTCTGCCTGCCTTTCCCCAGTGCTCTGCAAGCTCTCCAGGACAACAGCAAATCTGGGGCTCTGTGCTTCCTTTTGTTCTGAACAAGTGTTAGTGTTTTCTGCACAAAAGCGATTCTGCGAAGAAATGTGAACACTTCTGCTTCCCAGGCACAGAGAAGGTGCTAGCAGGGAATTCTCTGCCTGCCTTTCCCCAGTGCTCTGCAAGCTCTCCAGGACAACATAGAATCTGGAACTCTGTGCTTTCTTTCGTTCTGAACAAGTGTTAGTGTTTTCTGCACAAAAGCGATTCTGCGAACAAATGAGAACACTTCTGCTTCCCAGGCACAGAGAAGGTGCTAGCAGGGAATTCTCTGCCTGCCTTTCCCCAGTGCTCTGCAAGCTCTCCAGGACAACATAGAATCTGGGGCTCTGTGCTTTCTTTCGTTCTGAACAAGTGTTAGTGTTTTCTGCACAAAAGCGATTCTGCGAAGCAATGTGAACACTTCTGCTTCCCAGGCACAGAGAAGGTGCTAGCAGTGAATTCTCTGCCTGCCTTTCCCCAGTGCTCTGCAAGCTCTCCAGGACAACATAGAATCTGGCGCTCTGTGCTTTCTTTCCTTCTGAACAAGTGTTACTGTTTTCTGCACAAAAGCGACTCTGCGAAGCAATGTGAACACTTCTGCTTCCCAGGCACAGAGAAGGTGCTAGCAGGGAATTCTCTGCCTGCCTTTCCCCAGTGCTCTGCAAGCTCTCCAGGACAACATAGAATCTGGGGCTCTGTGCTTTCTTTCGTTCTGAACAAGTGTTACTGTTTTCTGCACAAAAGCGATTCTGCGAAGCAATGTGAACACTTCTGCTTCCCAGGCACAGAGAATGTGCTAGCAAGGAATTCTCTGCCTGCCTTTCCCCAGTGCTCTGCAAGCTCTCCAGGACAACATAAAATCTGGGGCTCTGTGCTTTCTTTCGTTCTGAACAAGTGTTACTGTTTTCTGCACAAAAGCGATTCTGCGAAGCAATGTAAACACTTCTGCTTCCCAGGCACAGAGAAGGTGCTAGCAGGGAATTCTCTGCCTGCCTTTCCCCAGTGCTCAGCAAGCTCTCCAGGACAACATAGAATCTGGATCTCTGTGCTTTCTTTCGTTCTGAACAAGTGTTAGTGTTTTCTGCACAAAAGCGATTCTGCGAAGCAATGTGAACACTTCTGCTTCCCAGGCACAGAGAGGGTGCTAGCAGGGAATTCTCTGCCTGCCTTTCCCCAGTGCTCTGCAAGCTCTCCAGGACAACATAGAATCTGGGGCTCTGTGCTTTCTTTCGTTCTGAACAAGTGTTAGTGTTTTCTGCACAAAAGCGATTCTGCGAAGCAATGTGAACTCTTCTGCTTCCCAGGCACAGAGAAGGTGCTAGCAGGGAATTCTCTGCCTGCCTTTCCCCAGTGCTCTGCAAGCTCTCCAGGACAACATCAAATCTGGGGCTCTGTGCTTCCTTTCGTTCTGAACAAGTGTTACTGTTTTCTGCACAAAAGCAATTCTGCGAAGCAATGTGAACACTTCTGCTTCCCAGGCACAGAGAAGGTGCTAGCAGGGAATTCTCTGCCTGCCTTTCCCCAGTGCTCTGCAAGCTCTCCAGGACAACATAGAATCTGGGGCTCTGTGCTTTCTTTCGTTCTGAACAAGTGTTAGTGTTTTCTGCACAAAAGCGATTCTGCGAAGCAATGTGAACAGGCACAGAGAAGGTGCTAGCAGGGAATTCTCTGCCTGCCTTTCCCCAGTGCTCTGCAAGCTCTCCAGGACAACATAAAATCTGGGATCTGTGCTTTCTTTCGTTCTGAACAAGTGTTACTGTTTTCTGCACAAAAGCGATTCTGCGAAGCAATGTAAACACTTCTGCTTCCCAGACACAGAGAAGGTGCTAGCAGGGAATTCTCTGCCTGCCTTTCCCCAGTGCTCTGCAAGCTCTCCAGGACAACAGCAAATCTGGGGCTCTGTGCTTTCTTTCGTTCTGAACAAGTGTTACTGTTTTCTGCACAAAAGCGATTCTGCGAAGCAATGTGAACACTTCTGCTTCCCAGGCACAGAGAAGGTGCTAGCAGGGAATTCTCTGCCTGCCTTTCCCCAGTGCTCGGCAAGCTCTCCAGGACAACATAGAATCTGGAACTCTGTTCTTTCTTTCGTTCTGAACAAGTGTTAGTGTTTTCTGCACAAAAGCGATTCTGCGAACAAATGAGAACACTTCTGCTTCCCAGGCACAGAGAAGGTGCTAGCAGGGAATTCTCTGCCTGCCTTTCCCCAGTGCTCTGCAAGCTCTCCAGGACAACATAAAATCTGGGGCTCTGTGCTTTCTTTCATTCTGAACAAGTGTTACTGTTTTCTGCACAAAAGCGATTCTGCGAAGCAATGTGAACACTTCTGCTTCCCAGGCACAGAGAAGGTGCTAGCTGGGAATTCTCTGCCTGCCTTTCCCCAGTGCTCTGCAAGCTCTCCAGGACAACACAGAATCTGGGGCTCTGTGCTTTCTTTTGTTCTGAACAAGTGTTAGTGTTTTCTGCACAAAAGCGATTCTGCGAAGCAATGTGAACACTTCTGCTTCCCAGGCACAGAGAAGGTGCTAGCAGGGAATTCTCTGCCTGCCTTTCCCCAGTGCTCGGCAAGCTCTCCAGGACAACATAGAATCTGGATCTCTGTGCTTTCTTTCGTTCTGAACATGTGTTAGTGTTTTCTGCACAAAAGCGATTCTGCGAAGCAATGTGAACACTTCTGCTTCCCAGGCACAGAGAGGGTGCTAGCAGGGAATTCTCTGCCTGCCTTTCCCCAGTGCTCTGCAAGCTCTCCAGGACAACATAGAATCTGGGGCTCTGTGCTTTCTTTCGTTCTGAACAAGTGTTACTGTTTTCTGCACAAAAGCGATTCTGCGAAGCAATGTGAACACTTCTGCTTCCCAGGCACAGAGAAGGTGCTAGCAGGGAATTCTCTGCCTGCCTTTCCCCAGTGCTCTGCAAGCTCTCCAGGACAACATAGAATCTGGGGCTCTGTGCTTTCTTTCGTTCTGAACAAGTGTTAGTGTTTTCTGCACAAAAGCGATTCTGCGAAGCAATGTGAACTCTTCTGCTTCCCAGGCACAGAGAAGGTGCTAGCAGGGAATTCTCTGCCTGCCTTTCCCCAGTGCTCTGCAAGCTCTCCAGGACAACATAGAATCTGGGGCTCTGTGCTTTCTTTCGTTCTGAACAAGTGTTAGTGTTTTCTGCACAAAAGCGATTCTGCGAAGTAATGTGAACACTTCTGCTTCCCAGGCACAGAGAAGGTGCTAGCAGGGAATTCTCTGCCTGCCTTTCCCCAGTGCTCTGCAAGCTCTCCAAGACAACATCAAATCTGGGGCTCTGTGCTTCCTTTCGTTCTGAACAAGTGTTAGTGTTTTCTGCACAAAAGCGATTCTGCGAAGCAATGTGAACACTTCTGCTTCCCAGGCACAGAGAAGGTGCTAGCAGGGAATTCTCTGCCTGCCTTTCCCCAGTGCTCTGCAACCTCTCCAGGACAACATAGAATCTGGGGCTCTGTGCTTTCTTTCGTTCTGAACAAGTGTTAGTGTTTTCTGCACAAAAGCGATTCTGCGAAGTAATGTGAACACTTCTGCTTCCCAGGCACAGAGAGGGTGCTAGCAGGGAATTCTCTGCCTGCCTTTCCCCAGTGCTCTGCAAGCTCTCCAAGACAACATCAAATCTGGGGCTCTGTGCTTCCTTTCGTTCTGAACAAGTGTTAGTGTTTTCTGCACAAAAGCGATTCTGCGAAGCAATGTGAACACTTCTGCTTCCCAGGCACAGAGAAGGTGCTAGCAGGGAATTCTCTGCCTGCCTTTCCCCAGTGCTCTGCAAGCTCTCCAGGACAACATCAAATCTGGGGCTCTGTGCTTCCTTTCGTTCTGAACAAGTGTTAGTGTTTTCTGCACAAAAGCGATTCTGCGAAGCAATGTGAACACTTCTGCTTCCCAGGCACAGAGAAGGTGCTAGCAGGGAATTCTCTGCCTGCCTTTCCCCAGTGCTCTGCAAGCTCTCCAGGACAACAGCAAATCTGGGGCTCTGTGCTTTCTTTCGTTCTGAACAAGTGTTACTGTTTTCTGCACAAAAGCGATTCTGCGAAGCAATGTAAACACTTCTGCTTCCCAGGCACAGAGAAGGTGCTAGCAGGGAATTCTCTGCCTGCCTTTCCCCAGTGCTCGGCAAGCTCTCCAGGACAACATAGAATCTGGATCTCTGTGCTTTCTTTCGTTCTGAACAAGTGTTAGTGTTTTCTGCACAAAAGCGATTCTGCGAAGCAATGTGAACACTTCTGCTTCCCAGGCACAGAGAGGGTGCTAGCAGGGAATTCTCTGCCTGCCTTTCCCCAGTGCTCTGCAAGCTCTCCAGGACAACATAGAATCTGGGGCTCTGTGCTTTCTTTCGTTCTGAACAAGTGTTAGTGTTTTCTGCACAAAAGCGATTCTGCGAAGCAATGTGAACTCTTCTGCTTCCCAGGCACAGAGAAGGTGCTAGGAGGGAATTCTCTGCCTGCCTTTCCCCAGTGCTCTGCAAGCTCTCCAGGACAACATAAAATCTGGGGCTCTGTGCTTTCTTTCGTTCTGAACAAGTGTTACTGTTTTCTGCACAAAAGCGATTCTGCGAAGCAATGTGAACACTTCTGCTTCCCAGGCACAGAGAAGGTGCTAGCAGGGAATTCTCTGCCTGCCTTTCCCCAGTGCTCTGCAAGCTCTCCAGGACAACATAGAATCTGGGGCTCTGTGCTTTCTTTCGTTCTGAACAAGTGTTACTGTTTTCTGCACAAAAGCGATTCTGCGAAGCAATGTAAACACTTCTGCTTCCCAGACACAGAGAAGGTGCTAGCAGGGAATTCTCTGCCTGCCTTTCCCCAGTGCTCTGCAAGCTCTCCAGGACAACATAAAATCTGGGGCTCTGTGCTTCCTTTTGTTCTGAACAAGTGTTAGTGTTTTCTGCACAAAAGCGATTCTGCGAAGAAATGTGAACACTTCTGCTTCCCAGGCACAGAGAAGGTGCTAGCAGGGAATTCTCTGCCTGCCTTTCCCCAGTGCTCGGCAAGCTCTCCAGGACAACATAGAATCTGGAACTCTGTGCTTTCTTTCGTTCTGAACAAGTGTTAGTGTTTTCTGCACAAAAGCGATTCTGCGAACAAATGAGAACACTTCTGCTTCCCAGGCACAGAGAAGGTGCTAGCAGGGAATTCTCTGCCTGCCTTTCCCCAGTGCTCTGCAAGCTCTCCAGGACAACATAAAATCTGGGGCTCTGTGCTTTCTTTCATTCTGAACAAGTGTTACTGTTTTCTGCACAAAAGTGATTCTGCGAAGCAATGTGAACACTTCTGCTTCCCAGGCACAGAGAAGGTGCTAGCTGGGAATTCTCTGCCTGCCTTTCCCCAGTGCTCTGCAAGCTCTCCAGGACAACACAGAATCTGGGGCTCTGTGCTTTCTTTCGTTCTGAACAAGTGTTAGTGTTTTCTGCACAAAAGCGATTCTGCGAAGCAATGTGAACACTTCTGCTTCCCAGGCACAGAGAAGGTGCTAGCAGGGAATTCTCTGCCTGCCTTTCCCCAGTGCTCGGCAAGCTCTCCAGGACAACATAGAATCTGGATCTCTGTGCTTTCTTTCGTTCTGAACATGTGTTAGTGTTTTCTGCACAAAAGCGATTCTGCGAAGCAATGTGAACACTTCTGCTTCCCAGGCACAGAGAGGGTGCTAGCAGGGAATTCTCTGCCTGCCTTTCCCCAGTGCTCTGCAAGCTCTCCAGGACAACATAGAATCTGGGGCTCTGTGCTTTCTTTCGTTCTGAACAAGTGTTAGTGTTTTCTGCACAAAAGCGATTCTGCGAAGCAATGTGAACACTTCTGCTTCCCAGGCACAGAGAAGGTGCTAGCAGGGAATTCTCTGCCTGCCTTTCCCCAGTGCTCTGCAAGCTCTCCAGGACAACATAGAATCTGGGGCTCTGTGCTTTCTTTCGTTCTGAACAAGTGTTACTGTTTTCTGCACAAAAGCGATTCTGCGAAGCAATGTGAACTCTTCTGCTTCCCAGGCACAGAGAAGGTGCTAGCAGGGAATTCTCTGCCTGCCTTTCCCCAGTGCTCTGCAAGCTCTCCAGGACAACATAGAATCTGGGGCTCTGTGCTTTCTTTCGTTCTGAACAAGTGTTAGTGTTTTCTGCACAAAAGCGATTCTGCGAAGTAATGTGAACACTTCTGCTTCCCAGGCACAGAGAAGGTGCTAGCAGGGAATTCTCTGCCTGCCTTTCCCCAGTGCTCTGCAAGCTCTCCAAGACAACATCAAATCTGGGGCTCTGTGCTTCCTTTCGTTCTGAACAAGTGTTAGTGTTTTCTGCACAAAAGCGATTCTGCGAAGCAATGTGAACACTTCTGCTTCCCAGGCACAGAGAAGGTGCTAGCAGGGAATTCTCTGCCTGCCTTTCCCCAGTGCTCTGCAAGCTCTCCAGGACAACATAGAATCTGGGGCTCTGTGCTTTCTTTCGTTCTGAACAAGTGTTAGTGTTTTCTGCACAAAAGCGATTCTGCGAAGTAATGTGAACACTTCTGCTTCCCAGGCACAGAGAGGGTGCTAGCAGGGAATTCTCTGCCTGCCTTTCCCCAGTGCTCTGCAAGCTCTCCAAGACAACATCAAATCTGGGGCTCTGTGCTTCCTTTCGTTCTGAACAAGTGTTAGTGTTTTCTGCACAAAAGCGATTCTGCGAAGCAATGTGAACACTTCTGCTTCCCAGGCACAGAGAAGGTGCTAGCAGGGAATTCTCTGCCTGCCTTTCCCCAGTGCTCTGCAAGCTCTCCAGGACAACATAGAATCTGGGGCTCTGTGCTTTCTTTCGTTCTGAACAAGTGTTAGTGTTTTCTGCACAAAAGCGATTCTGCGAAGTAATGTGAACAGGCACAGAGAGGGTGCTAGCAGGGAATTCTCTGCCTGCCTTTCCCCAGTGCTCTGCAAGCTCTCCAGGACAACATCAAATCTGGGGCTCTGTGCTTCCTTTCGTTCTGAACAAGTGTTACTGTTTTCTGCACAAAAGCGATTCTGCGAAGCAATGTGAACACTTCTGCTTCCCAGGCACAGAGAAGGTGCTAGCAGGGAATTCTCTGCCTGCCTTTCCCCAGTGCTCTGCAAGCTCTCCAGGACAACATAGAATCTGGGGCTCTGTGCTTTCTTTCGTTCTGAACAAGTGTTACTGTTTTCTGCACAAAAGTGATTCTGCGAAGCAATGTGAACAGGCACAGAGAAGGTGCTAGCAGGGAATTCTCTGCCTGCCTTTCCCCAGTGCTCTGCAAGCTCTCCAGGACAACATAAAATCTGGGGCTCTGTGCTTTCTTTCCTTCTGAACAAGTGTTACTGTTTTCTGCACAAAAGCGATTCTGCGAAGCAATGTGAACACTTCTGCTTCCCAGGCACAGAGAAGGTGCTAGCAGTGAATTCTCTGCCTGCCTTTCCCCAGTGCTCTGCAAGCTCTCCAGGACAACATAGAATCTGGGGCTCTGTGCTTTCTTTCGTTCTGAACAAGTGTTACTGTTTTCTGCACAAAAGCGATTCTGCGAAGCAATGTAAACACTTCTGCTTCCCAGACACAGAGAAGGTGCTAGCAGGGAATTCTCTGCCTGCCTTTCCCCAGTGCTCTGCAAGCTCTCCAGGACAACAGCAAATCTGGGGCTCTGTGCTTCCTTTTGTTCTGAACAAGTGTTAGTGTTTTCTGCACAAAAGCGATTCTGCGAAGAAATGTGAACACTTCTGCTTCCCAGGCACAGAGAAGGTGCTAGCAGGGAATTCTCTGCCTGCCTTTCCCCAGTGCTCTGCAAGCTCTCCAGGACAACATAGAATCTGGAACTCTGTGCTTTCTTTCGTTCTGAACAAGTGTTAGTGTTTTCTGCACAAAAGCGATTCTGCGAACAAATGAGAACACTTCTGCTTCCCAGGCACAGAGAAGGTGCTAGCAGGGAATTCTCTGCCTGCCTTTCCCCAGTGCTCTGCAAGCTCTCCAGGACAACATAGAATCTGGGGCTCTGTGCTTTCTTTCGTTCTGAACAAGTGTTAGTGTTTTCTGCACAAAAGCGATTCTGCGAAGCAATGTGAACACTTCTGCTTCCCAGGCACAGAGAAGGTGCTAGCAGTGAATTCTCTGCCTGCCTTTCCCCAGTGCTCTGCAAGCTCTCCAGGACAACATAGAATCTGGCGCTCTGTGCTTTCTTTCGTTCTGAACAAGTGTTAGTGTTTTCTGCACAAAAGCGACTCTGCGAAGCAATGTGAACACTTCTGCTTCCCAGGCACAGAGAAGGTGCTAGCAGGGAATTCTCTGCCTGCCTTTCCCCAGTGCTCTGCAAGCTCTCCAGGACAACATAGAATCTGGGGCTCTGTGCTTTCTTTCATTCTGAACAAGTGTTAGTGTTTTCTGCACAAAAGTGATTCTGCGAAGCAATGTGAACACTTCTGCTTCCCAGGCACAGAGAAGGTGCTAGTTGGGAATTCTCTGACTGCCTTTCCCCAGTGCTCTGAAAGCTCTCCAGGACAACACAGAATCTGGGGCTCTGTGCTTTCTTTTGTTCTGAACAAGTGTTAGTGTTTTCTGCACAAAAGCGATTCTGCGAAGCAATGTGAACACTTCTGCTTCCCAGGCACAGAGAAGGTGCTAGCAGGGAATTCTCTGCCTGCCTTTCCCCAGTGCTCTGCAAGCTCTCCAGGACAACAGCAAATCTGGGGCTCTGTGCTTTCTTTCGTTCTGAACAAGTGTTACTGTTTTCTGCACAAAAGCGATTCTGCAAAGCAATGTAAACACTTCTGCTTCCCAGGCACAGAGAAGGTGCTAGCAGGGAATTCTCTGCCTGCCTTTCCCCAGTGCTCGGCAAGCTCTCCAGGACAACATAGAATCTGGATCTCTGTGCTTTCTTTCGTTCTGAACAAGTGTTAGTGTTTTCTGCACAAAAGCGATTCTGCGAAGCAATGTGAACTCTTCTGCTTCCCAGGCACAGAGAAGGTGCTAGGAGGGAATTCTCTGCCTGCCTTTCCCCAGTGCTCTGCAAGCTCTCCAGGACAACATAGAATCTGGGGCTCTGTGCTTTCTTTCGTTCTGAACAAGTGTTAGTGTTTTCTGCACAAAAGCGATTCTGCGAAGTAATGTGAACACTTCTGCTTCCCAGGCACAGAGAGGGTGCTAGCAGGGAATTCTCTGCCTGCCTTTCCCCAGTGCTCTGCAAGCTCTCCAGGACAACATCAAATCTGGGGCTCTGTGCTTCCTTTCGTTCTGAACAAGTGTTACTGTTTTCTGCACAAAAGCGATTCTGCGAAGCAATGTGAACACTTCTGCTTCCCAGGCACAGAGAAGGTGCTAGCAGGGAATTCTCTGCCTGCCTTTCCCCAGTGCTCTGCACGCTCTCCAGGACAACATAGAATCTGGGGCTCTGTGCTTTCTTTCGTTCTGAACAAGTGTTAGTGTTTTCTGCACAAAAGCGATTCTGCGAAGCAATGTGAACAGGCACAGAGAAGGTGCTAGCAGGGAATTCTCTGCCTGCCTTTCCCCAGTGCTCTGCAAGCTCTCCAGGACAACATAAAATCTGGGGCTCTGTGCTTTCTTTCGTTCTGAACAAGTGTTACTGTTTTCTGCACAAAAGCGATTCTGCGAAGCAATGTGAACACTTCTGCTTCCCAGGCACAGAGAAGGTGCTAGCAGTGAATTCTCTGCCTGCCTTTCCCCAGTGCTCTGCAAGCTCTCCAGGACAACATAGAATCTGGGGCTCTGTGCTTTCTTTCGTTCTGAACAAGTGTTACTGTTTTCTGCACAAAAGCGATTCTGCGAAGCAATGTAAACACTTCTGCTTCCCAGACACAGAGAAGGTGCTAGCAGGGAATTCTCTGCCTGCCTTTCCCCAGTGCTCTGCAAGCTCTCCAGGACAACAGCAAATCTGGGGCTCTGTGCTTCCTTTTGTTCTGAACAAGTGTTAGTGTTTTCTGCACAAAAGCGATTCTGCGAAGAAATGTGAACACTTCTGCTTCCCAGGCACAGAGAAGGTGCTAGCTGGGAATTCTCTGCCTGCCTTTCCCCAGTGCTCGGCAAGCTCTCCAGGACAACATAGAATCTGGAACTCTGTGCTTTCTTTCGTTCTGAACAAGTGTTAGTGTTTTCTGCACAAAAGCGATTCTGCGAACAAATGAGAACACTTCTGCTTCCCAGGCACAGAGAAGGTGCTAGCAGGGAATTCTCTGCCTGCCTTTCCCCAGTGCTCTGCAAGCTCTCCAGGACAACATAAAATCTGGGGCTCTGTGCTTTCTTTCATTCTGAACAAGTGTTACTGTTTTCTGCACAAAAGTGATTCTGCGAAGCAATGTGAACACTTCTGCTTCCCAGGCACAGAGAAGGTGCTAGCTGGGAATTCTCTGCCTGCCTTTCCCCAGTGCTCTGCAAGCTCTCCAGGACAACACAGAATCTGGGGCTCTGTGCTTTCTTTTGTTCTGAACAAGTGTTAGTGTTTTCTGCACAAAAGCGATTCTGCGAAGCAATGTGAACACTTCTGCTTCCCAGGCACAGAGAAGGTGCTAGCAGGGAATTCTCTGCCTGCCTTTCCCCAGTGCTCGGCAAGCTCTCCAGGACAACATAGAATCTGGATCTCTGTGCTTTCTTTCGTTCTGAACATGTGTTAGTGTTTTCTGCACAAAAGCGATTCTGCGAAGCAATGTGAACACTTCTGCTTCCCAGGCACAGAGAGGGTGCTAGCAGGGAATTCTCTGCCTGCCTTTCCCCAGTGCTCTGCAAGCTCTCCAGGACAACATAGAATCTGGGGCTCTGTGCTTTCTTTCGTTCTGAACAAGTGTTAGTGTTTTCTGCACAAAAGCGATTCTGCGAAGCAATGTGAACACTTCTGCTTCCCAGGCACAGAGAAGGTGCTAGCAGGGAATTCTCTGCCTGCCTTTCCCCAGTGCTCTGCAAGCTCTCCAGGACAACATAGAATCTGGGGCTCTGTGCTTTCTTTCGTTCTGAACAAGTGTTAGTGTTTTCTGCACAAAAGCGATTCTGCGAAGCAATGTGAACTCTTCTGCTTCCCAGGCACAGAGAAGGTGCTAGCAGGGAATTCTCTGCCTGCCTTTCCCCAGTGCTCTGCAAGCTCTCCAGGACAACATAGAATCTGGGGCTCTGTGCTTTCTTTCGTTCTGAACAAGTGTTAGTGTTTTCTGCACAAAAGCGATTCTGCGAAGTAATGTGAACACTTCTGCTTCCCAGGCACAGAGAGGGTGCTAGCAGGGAATTCTCTGCCTGCCTTTCCCCAGTGCTCTGCAAGCTCTCCAAGACAACATCAAATCTGGGGCTCTGTGCTTCCTTTCGTTCTGAACAAGTGTTAGTGTTTTCTGCACAAAAGCGAATCTGCGAAGCAATGTGAACACTTCTGCTTCCCAGGCACAGAGAAGGTGCTAGCAGGGCATTCTCTGCCTGCCTTTCCCCAGTGCTCTGCAAGCTCTCCAGGACAACATAGAATCTGGGGCTCTGTGCTTTCTTTCGTTCTGAACAAGTGTTAGTGTTTTGTGCACAAAAGCGATTCTGCGAAGTAATGTGAACACTTCTGCTTCCCAGGCACAGAGAGGGTGCTAGCAGGGAATTCTCTGCCTGCCTTTCCCCAGTGCTCTGCAAGCTCTCCAAGACAACATCAAATCTGGGGCTCTGTGCTTCCTTTCGTTCTGAACAAGTGTTAGTGTTTTCTGCACAAAAGCGATTCTGCGAAGCAATGTGAACACTTCTGCTTCCCAGGCACAGAGAAGGTGCTAGCAGGGAATTCTCTGCCTGCCTTTCCCCAGTGCTCTGCAAGCTCTCCAGGACAACATAGAATCTGGGGCTCTGTGCTTTCTTTCGTTCTGAACAAGTGTTAGTGTTTTCTGCACAAAAGCGATTCTGCGAAGTAATGTGAACAGGCACAGAGAGGGTGCTAGCAGGGAATTCTCTGCCTGCCTTTCCCCAGTGCTCTGCAAGCTCTCCAGGACAACATCAAATCTGGGGCTCTGTGCTTTCTTTCGTTCTGAACAAGTGTTACTGTTTTCTGCACAAAAGCGATTCTGCGAAGCAATGTGAACACTTCTGCTTCCCAGGCACAGAGAAGGTGCTAGCAGGGAATTCTCTGCCTGCCTTTCCCCAGTGCTCTGCAAGCTCTCCAGGACAACATAGAATCTGGGGCTCTGTGCTTTCTTTCGTTCTGAACAAGTGTTACTGTTTTCTGCACAAAAGTGATTCTGCGAAGCAATGTGAACAGGCACAGAGAAGGTGCTAGCAGGGAATTCTCTGCCTGCCTTTCCCCAGTGCTCTGCAAGCTCTCCAGGACAACATAAAATCTGGGGCTCTGTGCTTTCTTTCGTTCTGAACAAGTGTTACTGTTTTCTGCACAAAAGCCATTCTGCGAAGCAATGTGAACACTTCTGCTTCCCAGGCACAGAGAAGGTGCTAGCAGTGAATTCTCTGCCTGCCTTTCCCCAGTGCTCTGCAAGCTCTCCAGGACAACATAGAATCTGGGGCTCTGTGCTTTCTTTCGTTCTGAACAAGTGTTACTGTTTTCTGCACAAAAGCGATTCTGCGAAGCAATGTAAACACTTCTGCTTCCCAGACACAGAGAAGGTGCTAGCAGGGAATTCTCTGCCTGCCTTTCCCCAGTGCTCTGCAAGCTCTCCAGGACAACAGCAAATCTGGGGCTCTGTGCTTCCTTTTGTTCTGAACAAGTGTTAGTGTTTTCTGCACAAAAGCGATTCTGCGAAGAAATGTGAACACTTCTGCTTCCCAGGCACAGAGAAGGTGCTAGCAGGGAATTCTCTGCCTGCCTTTCCCCAGTGCTCTGCAAGCTCTCCAGGACAACATAGAATCTGGAACTCTGTGCTTTCTTTCGTTCTGAACAAGTGTTAGTGTTTTCTGCACAAAAGCGATTCTGCGAACAAATGAGAACACTTCTGCTTCCCAGGCACAGAGAAGGTGCTAGCAGGGAATTCTCTGCCTGCCTTTCCCCAGTGCTCTGCAAGCTCTCCAGGACAACATAGAATCTGGGGCTCTGTGCTTTCTTTCGTTCTGAACAAGTGTTAGTGTTTTCTGCACAAAAGCGATTCTGCGAAGCAATGTGAACACTTCTGCTTCCCAGGCACAGAGAAGGTGCTAGCAGTGAATTCTCTGCCTGCCTTTCCCCAGTGCTCTGCAAGCTCTCCAGGACAACATAGAATCTGGCGCTCTGTGCTTTCTTTCGTTCTGAACAAGTGTTAGTGTTTTCTGCACAAAAGCGACTCTGCGAAGCAATGTGAACACTTCTGCTTCCCAGGCACAGAGAAGGTGCTAGCAGGGAATTCTCTGCCTGCCTTTCCCCAGTGCTCTGCAAGCTCTCGAGGACAACAGAGAATCTGGGGCTCTGTGCTTTCTTTCGTTCTGAACAAGTGTTACTGTTTTCTGCACAAAAGCGATTCTGCGAAGCAATGTGAACACTTCTGCTTCCCAGGCACAGAGAATGTGCTAGCAAGGAATTCTCTGCCTGCCTTTCCCCAGTGCTCTGCAAGCTCTCCAGGACAACATAAAATCTGGGGCTCTGTGCTTTCTTTCATTCTGAACAAGTGTTAGTGTTTTCTGCACAAAAGTGATTCTGCGAAGCAATGTGAACACTTCTGCTTCCCAGGCACAGAGAAGGTGCTAGTTGGGAATTCTCTGACTGCCTTTCCCCAGTGCTCTGAAAGCTCTCCAGGACAACACAGAATCTGGGGCTCTGTGCTTTCTTTTGTTCTGAACAAGTGTTAGTGTTTTCTGCACAAAAGCGATTCTGCGAAGCAATGTGAACACTTCTGCTTCCCAGGCACAGAGAAGGTGCTAGCAGGGAATTCTCTGCCTGCCTTTCCCCAGTGCTCTGCAAGCTCTCCAGGACAACATAGAATCTGGGGCTCTGTGCTTTCTTTCGTTCTGAACAAGTGTTACTGTTTTCTGCACAAAAGCGATTCTGCGAAGCAATGTAAACACTTCTGCTTCCCAGGCACAGAGAAGGTGCTAGCAGGGAATTCTCTGCCTGCCTTTCCCCAGTGCTCGGCAAGCTCTCCAGGACAACATAGAATCTGGATCTCTGTGCTTTCTTTCGTTCTGAACAAGTGTTAGTGTTTTCTGCACAAAAGCGATTCTGCGAAGCAATGTGAACACTTCTGCTTCCCAGGCACAGAGAGGGTGCTAGCAGGGAATTCTCTGCCTGCCTTTCCCCAGTGCTCTGCAAGCTCTCCAGGACAACATAGAATCTGGGGCTCTGTGCTTTCTTTCGTTCTGAACAAGTGTTAGTGTTTTCTGCACAAAAGCGATTCTGCGAAGCAATGTGAACTCTTCTGCTTCCCAGGCACAGAGAAGGTGCTAGGAGGGAATTCTCTGCCTGCCTTTCCCCAGTGCTCTGCAAGCTCTCCAGGACAACATAGAATCTGGGGCTCTGTGCTTTCTTTCGTTCTGAACAAGTGTTAGTGTTTTCTGCACAAAAGCGATTCTGCGAAGTAATGTGAACACTTCTGCTTCCCAGGCACAGAGAGGGTGCTAGCAGGGAATTCTCTGCCTGCCTTTCCCCAGTGCTCTGCAAGCTCTCCAGGACAACATCAAATCTGGGGCTCTGTGCTTCCTTTCGTTCTGAACAAGTGTTACTGTTTTCTGCACAAAAGCGATTCTGCGAAGCAATGTGAACACTTCTGCTTCCCAGGCACAGAGAAGGTGCTAGCAGGGAATTCTCTGCCTGCCTTTCCCCAGTGCTCTGCACGCTCTCCAGGACAACATAGAATCTGGGGCTCTGTGCTTTCTTTCGTTCTGAACAAGTGTTACTTTTTTCTGCACAAAAGCGATTCTGCGAAGCAATGTGAACAGGCACAGAGAAGGTGCTAGCAGGGAATTCTCTGCCTGCCTTTCCCCAGTGCTCTGCAAGCTCTCCAGGACAACATAAAATCTGGGGCTCTGTGCTTTCTTTCGTTCTGAACAAGTGTTACTGTTTTCTGCACAAAAGCGATTCTGCGAAGCAATGTGAACACTTCTGCTTCCCAGGCACAGAGAAGGTGCTAGCAGTGAATTCTCTGCCTGCCTTTCCCCAGTGCTCTGCAAGCTCTCCAGGACAACATAGAATCTGGGGCTCTGTGCTTTCTTTCGTTCTGAACAAGTGTTACTGTTTTCTGCACAAAAGCGATTCTGCGAAGCAATGTAAACACTTCTGCTTCCCAGACACAGAGAAGGTGCTAGCAGGGAATTCTCTGCCTGCCTTTCCCCAGTGCTCTGCAAGCTCTCCAGGACAACAGCAAATCTGGGGCTCTGTGCTTCCTTTTGTTCTGAACAAGTGTTAGTGTTTTCTGCACAAAAGCGATTCTGCGAAGAAATGTGAACACTTCTGCTTCCCAGGCACAGAGAAGGTGCTAGCAGGGAATTCTCTGCCTGCCTTTCCCCAGTGCTCGGCAAGCTCTCCAGGACAACATAGAATCTGGAACTCTGTGCTTTCTTTCGTTCTGAACAAGTGTTACTGTTTTCTGCACAAAAGCGATTCTGCGAAGCAATGTGAACACTTCTGCTTCCCAGGCACAGAGAAGGTGCTAGCAGGGAATTCTCTGCCTGCCTTTCCCCAGTGCTCTGCAAGCTCTCCAGGACAACATAGAATCTGGGGCTCTGTGCTTTCTTTCGTTCTGAACAAGTGTTACTGTTTTCTGCACAAAAGTGATTCTGCGAAGCAATGTGAACACTTCTGCTTCCCAGGCACAGAGAAGGTGCTAGCTGGGAATTCTCTGCCTGCCTTTCCCCAGTGCTCTGCAAGCTCTCCAGGACAACACAGAATCTGGGGCTCTGTGCTTTCTTTTGTTCTGAACAAGTGTTAGTGTTTTCTGCACAAAAGCGATTCTGCGAAGCAATGTGAACACTTCTGCTTCCCAGGCACAGAGAAGGTGCTAGCAGGGAATTCTCTGCCTGCCTTTCCCCAGTGCTCGGCAAGCTCTCCAGGACAACATAGAATCTGGAACTCTGTGCTTTCTTTCGTTCTGAACAAGTGTTAGTGTTTTCTGCACAAAAGCGATTCTGCGAACAAATGAGAACACTTCTGCTTCCCAGGCACAGAGAAGGTGCTAGCAGGGAATTCTCTGCCTGCCTTTCCCCAGTGCTCTGCAAGCTCTCCAGGACAACATAAAATCTGGGGCTCTGTGCTTTCTTTCATTCTGAACAAGTGTTAGTGTTTTCTGCACAAAAGTGATTCTGCGAAGCAATGTGAACACTTCTGCTTCCCAGGCACAGAGAAGGTGCTAGCTGGGAATTCTCTGCCTGCCTTTCCCCAGTGCTCTGCAAGCTCTCCAGGACAACACAGAATCTGGGGCTCTGTGCTTTCTTTTGTTCTGAACAAGTGTTAGTGTTTTCTGCACAAAAGCGATTCTGCGAAGCAATGTGAACACTTCTGCTTCCCAGGCACAGAGAAGGTGCTAGCAGGGAATTCTCTGCCTGCCTTTCCCCAGTGCTCGGCAAGCTCTCCAGGACAACATAGAATCTGGATCTCTGTGCTTTCTTTCGTTCTGAACATGTGTTAGTGTTTTCTGCACAAAAGCGATTCTGCGAAGCAATGTGAACACTTCTGCTTCCCAGGCACAGAGAGGGTGCTAGCAGGGAATTCTCTGCCTGCCTTTCCCCAGTGCTCTGCAAGCTCTCCAGGACAACATAGAATCTGGGGCTCTGTGCTTTCTTTCGTTCTGAACAAGTGTTAGTGTTTTCTGCACAAAAGCGATTCTGCGAAGCAATGTGAACACTTCTGCTTCCCAGGCACAGAGAAGGTGCTAGCAGGGAATTCTCTGCCTGCCTTTCCCCAGTGCTCTGCAAGCTCTCCAGGACAACATAGAATCTGGGGCTCTGTGCTTTCTTTCGTTCTGAACAAGTGTTAGTGTTTTCTGCACAAAAGCGATTCTGCGAAGCAATGTGAACTCTTCTGCTTCCCAGGCACAGAGAAGGTGCTAGCAGGGAATTCTCTGCCTGCCTTTCCCCAGTGCTCTGCAAGCTCTCCAGGACAACATAGAATCTGGGGCTCTGTGCTTTCTTTCGTTCTGAACAAGTGTTAGTGTTTTCTGCACAAAAGCGATTCTGCGAAGTAATGTGAACACTTCTGCTTCCCAGGCACAGAGAGGGTGCTAGCAGGGAATTCTCTGCCTGCCTTTCCCCAGTGCTCTGCAAGCTCTCCAAGACAACATCAAATCTGGGGCTCTGTGCTTCCTTTCGTTCTGAACAAGTGTTAGTGTTTTCTGCACAAAAGCGATTCTGCGAAGCAATGTGAACACTTCTGCTTCCCAGGCACAGAGAAGGTGCTAGCAGGGAATTCTCTGCCTGCCTTTCCCCAGTGCTCTGCAAGCTCTCCAGGACAACATAGAATCTGGGGCTCTGTGCTTTCTTTCGTTCTGAACAAGTGTTAGTGTTTTCTGCACAAAAGCGATTCTGCGAAGTAATGTGAACACTTCTGCTTCCCAGGCACAGAGAGGGTGCTAGCAGGGAATTCTCTGCCTGCCTTTCCCCAGTGCTCTGCAAGCTCTCCAAGACAACATCAAATCTGGGGCTCTGTGCTTCCTTTCGTTCTGAACAAGTGTTAGTGTTTTCTGCACAAAAGCGATTCTGCGAAGCAATGTGAACACTTCTGCTTCCCAGGCACAGAGAAGGTGCTAGCAGGGAATTCTCTGCCTGCCTTTCCCCAGTGCTCTGCAAGCTCTCCAGGACAACATAGAATCTGGGGCTCTGTGCTTTCTTTCGTTCTGAACAAGTGTTAGTGTTTTCTGCACAAAAGCGATTCTGCGAAGTAATGTGAACAGGCACAGAGAGGGTGCTAGCAGGGAATTCTCTGCCTGCCTTTCCCCAGTGCTCTGCAAGCTCTCCAGGACAACATCAAATCTGGGGCTCTGTGCTTTCTTTCGTTCTGAACAAGTGTTACTGTTTTCTGCACAAAAGCGATTCTGCGAAGCAATGTGAACACTTCTGCTTCCCAGGCACAGAGAAGGTGCTAGCAGGGAATTCTCTGCCTGCCTTTCCCCAGTGCTCTGCAAGCTCTCCAGGACAACATAGAATCTGGGGCTCTGTGCTTTCTTTCGTTCTGAACAAGTGTTACTGTTTTCTGCACAAAAGTGATTCTGCGAAGCAATGTGAACAGGCACAGAGAAGGTGCTAGCAGGGAATTCTCTGCCTGCCTTTCCCCAGTGCTCTGCAAGCTCTCCAGGACAACATAAAATCTGGGGCTCTGTGCTTTCTTTCGTTCTGAACAAGTGTTACTGTTTTCTGCACAAAAGCGATTCTGCGAAGCAATGTGAACACTTCTGCTTCCCAGGCACAGAGAAGGTGCTAGCAGTGAATTCTCTGCCTGCCTTTCCCCAGTGCTCTGCAAGCTCTCCAGGACAACATAGAATCTGGGGCTCTGTGCTTTCTTTCGTTCTGAACAAGTGTTACTGTTTTCTGCACAAAAGCGATTCTGCGAAGCAATGTAAACACTTCTGCTTCCCAGACACAGAGAAGGTGCTAGCAGGGAATTCTCTGCCTGCCTTTCCCCAGTGCTCTGCAAGCTCTCCAGGACAACAGCAAATCTGGGGCTCTGTGCTTCCTTTTGTTCTGAACAAGTGTTAGTGTTTTCTGCACAAAAGCGATTCTGCGAAGCAATGTGAACACTTCTGCTTCCCAGGCACAGAGAAGGTGCTAGCAGGGAATTCTCTGCCTGCCTTTCCCCAGTGCTCTGCAAGCTCTCCAGGACAACATAGAATCTGGAACTCTGTGCTTTCTTTCGTTCTGAACAAGTGTTACTGTTTTCTGCACAAAAGCGATTCTGCGAACAAATGAGAACACTTCTGCTTCCCAGGCACAGAGAAGGTGCTAGCAGGGAATTCTCTGCCTGCCTTTCCCCAGTGCTCTGCAAGCTCTCCAGGACAACATAGAATCTGGGGCTCTGTGCTTTCTTTCGTTCTGAACAAGTGTTAGTGTTTTCTGCACAAAAGCGATTCTGCGAAGCAATGTGAACACTTCTGCTTCCCAGGCACAGAGAAGGTGCTAGCAGGGAATTCTCTGCCTGCCTTTCCCCAGTGCTCTGCAAGCTCTCCAGGACAACATCAAATCTGGGGCTCTGTGCTTTCTTTCGTTCTGAACAAGTGTTACTGTTTTCTGCACAAAAGCGATTCTGCGAAGCAATGTGAACACTTCTGCTTCCCAGGCACAGAGAAGGTGCTAGCAGGGAATTCTCTGCCTGCCTTTCCCCAGTGCTCGGCAAGCTCTCCAGGACAACATAGAATCTGGATCTCTGTGCTTTCTTTCGTTCTGAACAAGTGTTAGTGTTTTCTGCACAAAAGCGATTCTGCGAAGCAATGTGAACACTTCTGCTTCCCAGGCACAGAGAGGGTGCTAGCAGGGAATTCTCTGCCTGCCTTTCCCCAGTGCTCTGCAAGCTCTCCAGGACAACATAGAATCTGGGGCTCTGTGCTTTCTTTCGTTCTGAACAAGTGTTAGTGTTTTCTGCACAAAAGCGATTCTGCGAAGCAATGTGAACTCTTCTGCTTCCCAGGCACAGAGAAGGTGCTAGGAGGGAATTCTCTGCCTGCCTTTCCCCAGTGCTCTGCAAGCTCTCCAGGACAACATAGAATCTGGGGCTCTGTGCTTTCTTTCGTTCTGAACAAGTGTTAGTGTTTTCTGCACAAAAGCGATTCTGCGAAGTAATGTGAACACTTCTGCTTCCCAGGCACAGAGAGGGTGCTAGCAGGGAATTCTCTGCCTGCCTTTCCCCAGTGCTCTGCAAGCTCTCCAGGACAACATAAAATCTGGGGCTCTGTGCTTCCTTTCGTTCTGAACAAGTGTTACTGTTTTCTGCACAAAAGCGATTCTGCGAAGCAATGTGAACACTTCTGCTTCCCAGGCACAGAGAAGGTGCTAGCAGGGAATTCTCTGCCTGCCTTTCCCCAGTGCTCTGCAAGCTCTCCAGGACAACATAGAATCTGGGGCTCTGTGCTTTCTTTCGTTCTGAACAAGTGTTAGTGTTTTCTGCACAAAAGCGATTCTGCGAAGCAATGTGAACAGGCACAGAGAAGGTGCTAGCAGGGAATTCTCTGCCTGCCTTTCCCCAGTGCTCTGCAAGCTCTCCAGGACAACATAAAATCTGGGGCTCTGTGCTTTCTTTCGTTCTGAACAAGTGTTACTGTTTTCTGCACAAAAGCGATTCTGCGAAGCAATGTGAACACTTCTGCTTCCCAGGCACAGAGAAGGTGCTAGCAGGGAATTCTCTGCCTGCCTTTCCCCAGTGCTCTGCAAGCTCTCCAGGACAACATAGAATCTGGGGCTCTGTGCTTTCTTTCGTTCTGAACAAGTGTTACTGTTTTCTGCACAAAAGCGATTCTGCGAAGCAATGTGAACACTTCTGCTTCCCAGGCACAGAGAATGTGCTAGCAAGGAATTCTCTGCCTGCCTTTCCCCAGTGCTCTGCAAGCTCTCCAGGACAACATAAAATCTGGGGCTCTGTGCTTTCTTTCATTCTGAACAAGTGTTAGTGTTTTCTGCACAAAAGCGATTCTTGTGAAGCAATGTGAACACTTCTGCTTCCCAGGCACAGAGAAGGTGCTAGCTGGGAATTCTCTGCCTGCCTTTCCCCAGTGCTCTGAAAGCTCTCCAGGACAACACAGAATCTGGGGCTCTGTGCTTTCTTTTGTTCTGAACAAGTGTTAGTGTTTTCTGCACAAAAGCGATTCTGCGAAGCAATGTGAACACTTCTGCTTCCCAGGCACAGAGAAGGTGCTATCAGGGAATTCTCTGCCTGCCTTTCCCCAGTGCTCTGCAAGCTCTCCAGGACAACAGCAAATCTGGGGCTCTGTGCTTTCTTTCGTTCTGAACAAGTGTTACTGTTTTCTGCACAAAAGCGATTCTGCGAAGCAATGTAAACACTTCTGCTTCCCAGGCACAGAGAAGGTGCTAGCAGGGAATTCTCTGCCTGCCTTTCCCCAGTGCTCGGCAAGCTCTCCAGGACAACATAGAATCTGGATCTCTGTGCTTTCTTTCGTTCTGAACAAGTGTTAGTGTTTTCTGCACAAAAGCGATTCTGCGAAGCAATGTGAACACTTCTGCTTCCCAGGCACAGAGAGGGTGCTAGCAGGGAATTCTCTGCCTGCCTTTCCCCAGTGCTCTGCAAGCTCTCCAGGACAACATAAAATCTGGGGCTCTGTGCTTCCTTTCGTTCTGAACAAGTGTTACTGTTTTCTGCACAAAAGCGATTCTGCGAAGCAATGTGAACACTTCTGCTTCCCAGGCACAGAGAAGGTGCTAGCAGGGAATTCTCTGCCTGCCTTTCCCCAGTGCTCTGCAAGCTCTCCAGGACAACATAGAATCTGGGGCTCTGTGCTTTCTTTCGTTCTGAACAAGTGTTAGTGTTTTCTGCACAAAAGCGATTCTGCGAAGCAATGTGAACAGGCACAGAGAAGGTGCTAGCAGGGAATTCTCTGCCTGCCTTTCCCCAGTGCTCGGCAAGCTCTCCAGGACAACATAAAATCTGGGGCTCTGTGCTTTCTTTCCTTCTGAACAAGTGTTACTGTTTTCTGCACAAAAGCGATTCTGCGAAGCAATGTGAACACTTCTGCTTCCCAGGCACAGAGAAGGTGCTAGCAGTGAATTCTCTGCCTGCCTTTCCCCAGTGCTCTGCAAGCTCTCCAGGACAACATAGAATCTGGAACTCTGTGCTTTCTTTCGTTCTGAACAAGTGTTAGTGTTTTCTGCACAAAAGCGATTCTGCGAACAAATGAGAACACTTCTGCTTCCCAGGCACAGAGAAGGTGCTAGCAGGGAATTCTCTGCCTGCCTTTCCCCAGTGCTCTGCAAGCTCTCCAGGACAACATAAAATCTGGGGCTCTGTGCTTTCTTTCATTCTGAACAAGTGTTACTGTTTTCTGCACAAAAGTGATTCTGCGAAGCAATGTGAACACTTCTGCTTCCCAGGCACAGAGAAGGTGCTAGCTGGGAATTCTCTGCCTGCCTTTCCCCAGTGCTCTGCAAGCTCTCCAGGACAACACAGAATCTGGGGCTCTGTGCTTTCTTTTGTTCTGAACAAGTGTTAGTGTTTTCTGCACAAAAGCGATTCTGCGAAGCAATGTGAACACTTCTGCTTCCCAGGCACAGAGAAGGTGCTAGCAGGGAATTCTCTGCCTGCCTTTCCCCAGTGCTCGGCAAGCTCTCCAGGACAACATAGAATCTGGATCTCTGTGCTTTCTTTCGTTCTGAACATGTGTTAGTGTTTTCTGCACAAAAGCGATTCTGCGAAGCAATGTGAACACTTCTGCTTCCCAGGCACAGAGAGGGTGCTAGCAGGGAATTCTCTGCCTGCCTTTCCCCAGTGCTCTGCAAGCTCTCCAGGACAACATAGAATCTGGGGCTCTGTGCTTTCTTTCGTTCTGAACAAGTGTTAGTGTTTTCTGCACAAAAGCGATTCTGCGAAGCAATGTGAACACTTCTGCTTCCCAGGCACAGAGAAGGTGCTAGCAGGGAATTCTCTGCCTGCCTTTCCCCAGTGCTCTACAAGCTCTCCAGGACAACATAGAATCTGGGGCTCTGTGCTTTCTTTCGTTCTGAACAAGTGTTAGTGTTTTCTGCACAAAAGCGATTCTGCGAAGCAATGTGAACTCTTCTGCTTCCCAGGCACAGAGAAGGTGCTAGCAGGGAATTCTCTGCCTGCCTTTCCCCAGTGCTCTGCAAGCTCTCCAGGACAACATAGAATCTGGGGCTCTGTGCTTTCTTTCGTTCTGAACAAGTGTTAGTGTTTTCTGCACAAAAGCGATTCTGCGAAGTAATGTGAACACTTCTGCTTCCCAGGCACAGAGAGGGTGCTAGCAGGGAATTCTCTGCCTGCCTTTCCCCAGTGCTCTGCAAGCTCTCCAAGACAACATCAAATCTGGGGCTCTGTGCTTCCTTTCGTTCTGAACAAGTGTTAGTGTTTTCTGCACAAAAGCGATTCTGCGAAGCAATGTGAACACTTCTGCTTCCCAGGCACAGAGAAGGTGCTAGCAGGGAATTCTCTGCCTGCCTTTCCCCAGTGCTCTGCAAGCTCTCCAGGACAACATAGAATCTGGGGCTCTGTGCTTTCTTTCGTTCTGAACAAGTGTTAGTGTTTTCTGCACAAAAGCGATTCTGCGAAGTAATGTGAACACTTCTGCTTCCCAGGCACAGAGAGGGTGCTAGCAGGGAATTCTCTGCCTGCCTTTCCCCAGTGCTCTGCAAGCTCTCCAAGACAACATCAAATCTGGGGCTCTGTGCTTCCTTTCGTTCTGAACAAGTGTTAGTGTTTTCTGCACAAAAGCGATTCTGCGAAGCAATGTGAACACTTCTGCTTCCCAGGCACAGAGAAGGTGCTAGCAGGGAATTCTCTGCCTGCCTTTCCCCAGTGCTCTGCAAGCTCTCCAGGACAACATAGAATCTGGGGCTCTGTGCTTTCTTTCGTTCTGAACAAGTGTTAGTGTTTTCTGCACAAAAGCGATTCTGCGAAGTAATGTGAACAGGCACAGAGAGGGTGCTAGCAGGGAATTCTCTGCCTGCCTTTCCCCAGTGCTCTGCAAGCTCTCCAGGACAACATCAAATCTGGGGCTCTGTGCTTTCTTTCGTTCTGAACAAGTGTTACTGTTTTCTGCACAAAAGCGATTCTGCGAAGCAATGTGAACACTTCTGCTTCCCAGGCACAGAGAAGGTGCTAGCAGGGAATTCTCTGCCTGCCTTTCCCCAGTGCTCTGCAAGCTCTCCAGGACAACATAGAATCTGGGGCTCTGTGCTTTCTTTCGTTCTGAACAAGTGTTACTGTTTTCTGCACAAAAGTGATTCTGCGAAGCAATGTGAACAGGCACAGAGAAGGTGCTAGCAGGGAATTCTCTGCCTGCCTTTCCCCAGTGCTCTGCAAGCTCTCCAGGACAACATAAAATCTGGGGCTCTGTGCTTTCTTTCGTTCTGAACAAGTGTTACTGTTTTCTGCACAAAAGCGATTCTGCGAAGCAATGTGAACACTTCTGCTTCCCAGGCACAGAGAAGGTGCTAGCAGTGAATTCTCTGCCTGCCTTTCCCCAGTGCTCTGCAAGCTCTCCAGGACAACATAGAATCTGGGGCTCTGTGCTTTCTTTCGTTCTGAACAAGTGTTACTGTTTTCTGCACAAAAGCGATTCTGCGAAGCAATGTAAACACTTCTGCTTCCCAGACACAGAGAAGGTGCTAGCAGGGAATTCTCTGCCTGCCTTTCCCCAGTGCTCTGCAAGCTCTCCAGGACAACAGCAAATCTGGGGCTCTGTGCTTCCTTTTGTTCTGAACAAGTGTTAGTGTTTTCTGCACAAAAGCGATTCTGCGAAGCAATGTGAACACTTCTGCTTCCCAGGCACAGAGAAGGTGCTAGCAGGGAATTCTCTGCCTGCCTTTCCCCAGTGCTCTGCAAGCTCTCCAGGACAACATAGAATCTGGAACTCTGTGCTTTCTTTCGTTCTGAACAAGTGTTAGTGTTTTCTGCACAAAAGCGATTCTGCGAAGCAATGTGAACACTTCTGCTTCCCAGGCACAGAGAAGGTGCTAGCAGTGAATTCTCTGCCTGCCTTTCCCCAGTGCTCTGCAAGCTCTCCAGGACAACATAGAATCTGGCGCTCTGTGCTTTCTTTCCTTCTGAACAAGTGTTACTGTTTTCTGCACAAAAGCGACTCTGCGAAGCAATGTGAACACTTCTGCTTCCCAGGCACAGAGAAGGTGCTAGCAGGGAATTCTCTGCCTGCCTTTCCCCAGTGCTCTGCAAGCTCTCCAGGACAACATAGAATCTGGGGCTCTGTGCTTTCTTTCGTTCTGAACAAGTGTTACTGTTTTCTGCACAAAAGCGATTCTGCGAAGCAATGTGAACACTTCTGCTTCCCAGGCACAGAGAATGTGCTAGCAAGGAATTCTCTGCCTGCCTTTCCCCAGTGCTCTGCAAGCTCTCCAGGACAACATAAAATCTGGGGCTCTGTGCTTTCTTTCGTTCTGAACAAGTGTTACTGTTTTCTGCACAAAAGCGATTCTGCGAAGCAATGTAAACACTTCTGCTTCCCAGGCACAGAGAAGGTGCTAGCAGGGAATTCTCTGCCTGCCTTTCCCCAGTGCTCGGCAAGCTCTCCAGGACAACATAGAATCTGGATCTCTGTGCTTTCTTTCGTTCTGAACAAGTGTTAGTGTTTTCTGCACAAAAGCGATTCTGCGAAGCAATGTGAACACTTCTGCTTCCCAGGCACAGAGAGGGTGCTAGCAGGGAATTCTCTGCCTGCCTTTCCCCAGTGCTCTGCAAGCTCTCCAGGACAACATAGAATCTGGGGCTCTGTGCTTTCTTTCGTTCTGAACAAGTGTTAGTGTTTTCTGCACAAAAGCGATTCTGCGAAGCAATGTGAACTCTTCTGCTTCCCAGGCACAGAGAAGGTGCTAGGAGGGAATTCTCTGCCTGCCTTTCCCCAGTGCTCTGCAAGCTCTCCAGGACAACATCAAATCTGGGGCTCTGTGCTTCCTTTCGTTCTGAACAAGTGTTACTGTTTTCTGCACAAAAGCGATTCTGCGAAGCAATGTGAACACTTCTGCTTCCCAGGCACAGAGAAGGTGCTAGGAGGGAATTCTCTGCCTGCCTTTCCCCAGTGCTCTGCAAGCTCTCCAGGACAACATAGAATCTGGGGCTCTGTGCTTTCTTTCGTTCTGAACAAGTGTTAGTGTTTTCTGCACAAAAGCGATTCTGCGAAGCAATGTGAACAGGCACAGAGAAGGTGCTAGCAGGGAATTCTCTGCCTGCCTTTCCCCAGTGCTCTGCAAGCTCTCCAGGACAACATAAAATCTGGGGCTCTGTGCTTTCTTTCGTTCTGAACAAGTGTTACTGTTTTCTGCACAAAAGCGATTCTGCGAAGCAATGTAAACACTTCTGCTTCCCAGACACAGAGAAGGTGCTAGCAGGGAATTCTCTGCCTGCCTTTCCCCAGTGCTCTGCAAGCTCTCCAGGACAACAGCAAATCTGGGGCTCTGTGCTTTCTTTCGTTCTGAACAAGTGTTACTGTTTTCTGCACAAAAGCGATTCTGCGAAGCAATGTGAACACTTCTGCTTCCCAGGCACAGAGAAGGTGCTAGCAGGGAATTCTCTGCCTGCCTTTCCCCAGTGCTCGGCAAGCTCTCCAGGACAACATAGAATCTGGAACTCTGTGCTTTCTTTCGTTCTGAACAAGTGTTAGTGTTTTCTGCACAAAAGCGATTCTGCGAACAAATGAGAACACTTCTGCTTCCCAGGCACAGAGAAGGTGCTAGCAGGGAATTCTCTGCCTGCCTTTCCCCAGTGCTCTGCAAGCTCTCCAGGACAACATAAAATCTGGGGCTCTGTGCTTTCTTTCATTCTGAACAAGTGTTACTGTTTTCTGCACAAAAGTGATTCTGCGAAGCAATGTGAACACTTCTGCTTCCCAGGCACAGAGAAGGTGCTAGCTGGGAATTCTCTGCCTGCCTTTCCCCAGTGCTCTGCAAGCTCTCCAGGACAACACAGAATCTGGATCTCTGTGCTTTCTTTCGTTCTGAACATGTGTTAGTGTTTTCTGCACAAAAGCGATTCTGCGAAGCAATGTGAACACTTCTGCTTCCCAGGCACAGAGAGGGTGCTAGCAGGGAATTCTCTGCCTGCCTTTCCCCAGTGCTCTGCAAGCTCTCCAGGACAACATAGAATCTGGGGCTCTGTGCTTTCTTTCGTTCTGAACAAGTGTTACTGTTTTCTGCACAAAAGCGATTCTGCGAAGCAATGTGAACACTTCTGCTTCCCAGGCACAGAGAAGGTGCTAGCAGGGAATTCTCTGCCTGCCTTTCCCCAGTGCTCTGCAAGCTCTCCAGGACAACATAGAATCTGGGGCTCTGTGCTTTCTTTCGTTCTGAACAAGTGTTAGTGTTTTCTGCACAAAAGCGATTCTGCGAAGCAATGTGAACTCTTCTGCTTCCCAGGCACAGAGAAGGTGCTAGCAGGGAATTCTCTGCCTGCCTTTCCCCAGTGCTCTGCAAGCTCTCCAGGACAACATAGAATCTGGGGCTCTGTGCTTTCTTTCGTTCTGAACAAGTGTTAGTGTTTTCTGCACAAAAGCGATTCTGCGAAGTAATGTGAACACTTCTGCTTCCCAGGCACAGAGAGGGTGCTAGCAGGGAATTCTCTGCCTGCCTTTCCCCAGTGCTCTGCAAGCTCTCCAAGACAACATCAAATCTGGGGCTCTGTGCTTCCTTTCGTTCTGAACAAGTGTTAGTGTTTTCTGCACAAAAGCGATTCTGCGAAGCAATGTGAACACTTCTGCTTCCCAGGCACAGAGAAGGTGCTAGCAGGGAATTCTCTGCCTGCCTTTCCCCAGTGCTCTGCAAGCTCTCCAGGACAACATAGAATCTGGGGCTCTGTGCTTTCTTTCGTTCTGAACAAGTGTTACTGTTTTCTGCACAAAAGTGATTCTGCGAAGCAATGTGAACAGGCACAGAGAAGGTGCTAGCAGGGAATTCTCTGCCTGCCTTTCCCCAGTGCTCGGCAAGCTCTCCAGGACAACATAAAATCTGGGGCTCTGTGCTTTCTTTCGTTCTGAACAAGTGTTACTGTTTTCTGCACAAAAGCGATTCTGCGAAGCAATGTGAACACTTCTGCTTCCCAGGCACAGAGAAGGTGCTAGCAAGGAATTCTCTGCCTGCCTTTCCCCAGTGCTCTGCAAGCTCTCCAGGACAACATAAAATCTGGGGCTCTGTGCTTTCTTTTGTTCTGAACAAGTGTTACTGTTTTCTGCACAAAAGCGATTCTGCGAAGCAATGTGAACACTTCTGCTTCCCAGGCACAGAGAAGGTGCTAGCAGGGAATTCTCTGCCTGCCTTTCCCCAGTGCTCTGCAAGCTCTCCAGGACAACATAAAATCTGGGGCTCTGTGCTTTCTTTTGTTCTGAACAAGTGTTAGTGTTTTCTGCACAAAAGCGATTCTGCGAAGCAATGTGAACTCTTCTGCTTCCCAGGCACAGAGAAGGTGCTAGGAGGGAATTCTCTGCCTGCCTTTCCCCAGTGCTCTGCAAGCTCTCCAGGACAACATAGAATCTGGGGCTCTGTGCTTTCTTTTGTTCTGAACAAGTGTTAGTGTTTTCTGCACAAAAGCGATTCTGCGAAGCAATGTAAACACTTCTGCTTCCCAGACACAGAGAAGGTGCTAGCAGGGAATTCTCTGCCTGCCTTTCCCCAGTGCTCTGCAAGCTCTCCAGGACAACAGCAAATCTGGGGCTCTGTGCTTCCTTTTGTTCTGAACAAGTGTTAGTGTTTTCTGCACAAAAGCGATTCTGCGAAGAAATGTGAACACTTCTGCTTCCCAGGCACAGAGAAGGTGCTAGCAGGGAATTCTCTGCCTGCCTTTCCCCAGTGCTCTGCAAGCTCTCCAGGACAACATAGAATCTGGAACTCTGTGCTTTCTTTCGTTCTGAACAAGTGTTAGTGTTTTCTGCACAAAAGCGATTCTGCGAAGCAATGTGAACACTTCTGCTTCCCAGGCACAGAGAAGGTGCTAGCAGGGAATTCTCTGCCTGCCTTTCCCCAGTGCTCTGCAAGCTCTCCAGGACAACATCAAATCTGGGGCTCTGTGCTTTCTTTCGTTCTGAACAAGTGTTAGTGTTTTCTGCACAAAAGCGATTCTGCGAAGCAATGTGAACACTTCTGCTTCCCAGGCACAGAGAAGGTGCTAGAAGGGAATTCTCTGCCTGCCTTTCCCCAGTGCTCTGCAAGCTCTCCAGGACAACAGCAAATCTGGGGCTCTGTGCTTTCTTTCGTTCTGAACAAGTGTTACTGTTTTCTGCACAAAAGTGATTCTGCGAAGCAATGTGAACAGGCACAGAGAAGGTGCTAGCAGGGAATTCTCTGCCTGCCTTTCCCCAGTGCTCTGCAAGCTCTCCAGGACAACATAAAATCTGGGGCTCTGTGCTTTCTTTCGTTCTGAACAAGTGTTACTGTTTTCTGCACAAAAGCGATTCTGCGAAGCAATGTGAACACTTCTGCTTCCCAGGCACAGAGAAGGTGCTAGCAGGGAATTCTCTGCCTGCCTTTCCCCAGTGCTCTGCAAGCTCTCCAGGACAACATCAAATCTGGGGCTCTGTGCTTTCTTTTGTTCTGAACAAGTGTTAGTGTTTTCTGCACAAGAGCGATTCTGCGAAGCAATGTGAACTCTTCTGCTTCCCAGGCACAGAGAAGGTGCTAGGAGGGAATTCTCTGCCTGCCTTTCCCCAGTGCTCTGCAAGCTCTCCAGGACAACATAGAATCTGGGGCTCTGTGCTTTCTTTCGTTCTGAACAAGTGTTACTGTTTTCTGCAGAAAAGCAATTCTGCGAAGCAATGTGAACACTTCTGCTTCACAGGCACAGAGAAGGTGCTAGCAGGGAATTCTCTGCCTGCCTTTCCCCAGTGCTCTGCAAGCTCTCCAGGACAACATAAAATCTGGGGCTCTGTGCTTTCTTTCATTCTGAACAAGTGTTACTGTTTTCTGCACAAAAGCGATTCTGCGAAGCAATGTGAACACTTCTGCTTCCCAGACACAGAGAAGGTGCTAGCAGGGAATTCTCTGCCTGCCTTTCCCCAGTGCTCTGCAAGCTCTCCAGGACAACATAAAATCTGGGGCTCTGTGCTTTCTTTTGTTCTGAACAAGTGTTAGTGTTTTCTGCACAAAAGCGATTCTGTGAACCAATGTGAACACTTCTGCTTCCCAGGCACAGAGAGGGTGCTAGCAGGGAATTCTCTGCCTGCCTTTCCCCAGTGCTCTGCAAGCTCTCCAGGACAACAGCAAATCTGGGGCTCTGTGCTTCCTTTTGTTCTGAACAAGTGTTAGTGTTTTCTGCACAAAAGCGATTCTGCGAAGAAATGTGAACACTTCTGCTTCCCAGGCACAGAGAAGGTGCTAGCAGGGAATTCTCTGCCTGCCTTTCCCCAGTGCTCTGCAAGCTCTCCAGGACAACATAAAATCTGGGGCTCTGTGCTTTCTTTCGTTCTGAACAAGTGTTACTGTTTTCTGCACAAAAGCGATTCTGCGAAGCAATGTGAACACTTCTGCTTCCCAGGCACAGAGAGGGTGCTAGCAGGGAATTCTCTGCCTGCCTTTCCCCAGTGCTCGGCAAGCTCTCCAGGACAACATAGAATCTGGGGCTATGTGCTTTCTTTCGTTCTGAACAAGTGTTAGTGTTTTCTGCACAAAAGCGATTCTGCGAACCAATGTGAACACTTCTGCTTCCCAGGCACAGAGAAGGTGCTAGCAGGGAATTCTCTGCCTGCCTTTCCCCAGTGCTCTGTAAGCTCTCCAGGACAACATAAAATCTGGGGCTCTGTGCTTTCTTTCGTTCTGAACAAGTGTTAGTGTTTTCTGCACAAAAGCGATTCTGCGAAGCAATGTGAACACTTCTGCTTCCCAGGCACAGAGAAGGTGCTAGCAGGGAATTCTCTGCCTGCCTTTCCCCAGTGCTCTGCAAGCTCTCCAGGACAACATAGAATCTGGGGCTCTGTGCTTTCTTTCGTTCTGAACAAGTGTTACTGTTTTCTGCACAAAAGTGATTCTGCGAAGCAATGTGAACAGGCACAGAGAAGGTGCTAGCAGGGAATTCTCTGCCTGCCTTTCCCCAGTGCTCCGCAAGCTCTCCAGGACAACATAAAATCTGGGGCTCTGTGCTTTCTTTCGTTCTGAACAAGTGTTACTGTTTTCTGCACAAAAGCGATTCTGCGAAGCAATGTGAACACTTCTGCTTCCCAGGCACAGAGAAGGTGCTAGCAAGGAATTCTCTGCCTGCCTTTCCCCAGTGCTCTGCAAGCTCTCCAGGACAACATAAAATCTGGGGCTCTGTGCTTTCTTTCGTTCTGAACAAGTGTTACTGTTTTCTGCACAAAAGTGATTCTGCGAAGCAATGTGAACACTTCTGCTTCCCAGGCACAGAGAAGGTGCTAGCTGGGAATTCTCTGACTGCCTTTCCCCAGTGCTCTGCAAGCTCTCCAGGACAACAGCAAATCTGGGGCTCTGTGCTTTCTTTTGTTCTGAACAAGTGTTAGTGTTTTCTGCACAAAAGCGATTCTGCGAAGCAATGTGAACACTTCTGCTTCCCAGGCACAGAGAAGGTGCTAGCTGGGAATTCTCTGCCTGCCTTTCCCCAGTGCTCTGCAAGCTCTCCAGGACAACACAGAATCTGGGGCTCTGTGCTTTCTTTTGTTCTGAACAAGTGTTAGTGTTTTCTGCACAAAAGCGATTCTGCGAAGCAATGTGAACACTTCTGCTTCCCAGGCACAGAGAAGGTGCTAGCAGGGAATTCTCTGCCTGCCTTTCCCCAGTGCTCTGCAAGCTCTCCAGGACAACAGCAAATCTGGGGCTCTGTGCTTTCTTTCGTTCTGAACAAGTGTTACTGTTTTCTGCACAAAAGCGATTCTGCGAAGCAATGTGAACAGGCACAGAGAAGGTGCTAGCAGGGAATTCTCTGCCTGCCTTTCCCCAGTGCTCCGCAAGCTCTCCAGGACAACATAAAATCTGGGGCTCTGTGCTTTCTTTCGTTCTGAACAAGTGTTACTGTTTTCTGCACAAAAGCGATTCTGCGAAGCAATGTGAACACTTCTGCTTCCCAGGCACAGAGAAGGTGCTAGCAAGGAATTCTCTGCCTGCCTTTCCCCAGTGGTCTGCAAGCTCTCCAGGACAACATCAAATCTGGGGCTCTGTGCTTTCTTTCGTTCTGAACAAGTGTTACTGTTTTCTGCACAAAAGTGATTCTGCGAAGCAATGTGAACACTTCTGCTTCCCAGGCACAGAGAAGGTGCTAGCTGGGAATTCTCTGACTGCCTTTCCCCAGTGCTCTGCAAGCTCTCCAGGACAACAGCAAATCTGGGGCTCTGTGCTTTCTTTTGTTCTGAACAAGTGTTAGTGTTTTCTGCACAAAAGCGATTCTGCGAAGCAATGTGAACACTTCTGCTTCCCAGGCACAGAGAAGGTGCTAGCTGGGAATTCTCTGCCTGCCTTTCCCCAGTGCTCTGCAAGCTCTCCAGGACAACACAGAATCTGGGGCTCTGTGCTTTCTTTTGTTCTGAACAAGTGTTAGTGTTTTCTGCACAAAAGCGATTCTGCGAAGCAATGTGAACACTTCTGCTTCCCAGGCACAGAGAAGGTGCTAGCAGGGAATTCTCTGCCTGCCTTTCACCAGTGCTCTGCAAGCTCTCCAGGACAACACAGAATCTGGGGCTCTGTGCTTTCTTTTGTTCTGAACAAGTGTTAGTGTTTTCTGCACAAAAGTGATTCTGCGAAGCAATGTGAACACTTCTGCTTCCCAGGCACAGAGAAGGTGCTAGCAGGGAATTCTCTGCCTGCCTTTCCCCAGTGCTCTGCAAGCTCTCCAGGACAACAGCAAATCTGGGGCTCTGTGCTTTCTTTCGTTCTGAACAAGTGTTACTGTTTTCTGCACAAAAGTGATTCTGCGAAGCAATGTGAACAGGCACAGAGAAGGTGCTAGCAGGGAATTCTCTGCCTGCCTTTCCCCAGTGCTCTGCAAGCTCTCCAGGACAACATAAAATCTGGGGCTCTGTGCTTTCTTTCGTTCTGAACAAGTGTTACTGTTTTCTGCACAAAAGCGATTCTGCGAAGCAATGTGAACACTTCTGCTTCCCAGGCACAGAGAAGGTGCTAGCAGGGAATTCTCTGCCTGCCTTTCCCCAGTGCTCTGCAAGCTCTCCAGGACAACATCAAATCTGGGGCTCTGTGCTTTCTTTTGTTCTGAACAAGTGTTAGTGTTTTCTGCACAAGAGCGATTCTGCGAAGCAATGTGAACTCTTCTGCTTCCCAGGCACAGAGAAGGTGCTAGGAGGGAATTCTCTGCCTGCCTTTCCCCAGTGCTCTGCAAGCTCTCCAGGACAACATAGAATCTGGGGCTCTGTGCTTTCTTTCGTTCTGAACAAGTGTTACTGTTTTCTGCACAAAAGCGATTCTGCGAAGCAATGTGAACACTTCTGCTTCACAGGCACAGAGAAGGTGCTAGCAGGGAATTCTCTGCCTGCCTTTCCCCAGTGCTCTGCAAGCTCTCCAGGACAACAGCAAATCTGGGGCTCTGTGCTTCCTTTTGTTCTGAACAAGTGTTAGTGTTTTCTGCACAAAAGCGATTCTGCGAAGAAATGTGAACACTTCTGCTTCCCAGGCACAGAGAAGGTGCTAGCAGGGAATTCTCTGCCTGCCTTTCCCCAGTGCTCTGCAAGCTCTCCAGGACAACATAAAATCTGGGGCTCTGTGCTTTCTTTCGTTCTGAACAAGTGTTACTGTTTTCTGCACAAAAGCGATTCTGCGAAGCAATGTGAACACTTCTGCTTCCCAGGCACAGAGAGGGTGCTAGCAGGGAATTCTCTGCCTGCCTTTCCCCAGTGCTCGGCAAGCTCTCCAGGACAACATAGAATCTGGGGCTATGTGCTTTCTTTCGTTCTGAACAAGTGTTAGTGTTTTCTGCACAAAAGCGATTCTGCGAACCAATGTGAACACTTCTGCTTCCCAGGCACAGAGAAGGTGCTAGCAGGGAATTCTCTGCCTGCCTTTCCCCAGTGCTCTGTAAGCTCTCCAGGACAACATAAAATCTGGGGCTCTGTGCTTTCTTTCGTTCTGAACAAGTGTTAGTGTTTTCTGCACAAAAGCGATTCTGCGAAGCAATGTGAACACTTCTGCTTCCCAGGCACAGAGAAGGTGCTAGCAGGGAATTCTCTGCCTGCCTTTCCCCAGTGCTCTGCAAGCTCTCCAGGACAACATAGAATCTGGGGCTCTGTGCTTTCTTTCGTTCTGAACAAGTGTTACTGTTTTCTGCACAAAAGTGATTATGCGAAGCAATGTGAACAGGCACAGAGAAGGTGCTAGCAGGGAATTCTCTGCCTGCCTTTCCCCAGTGCTCCGCAAGCTCTCCAGGACAACATAAAATCTGGGGCTCTGTGCTTTCTTTCGTTCTGAACAAGTGTTACTGTTTTCTGCACAAAAGCGATTCTGCGAAGCAATGTGAACACTTCTGCTTCCCAGGCACAGAGAAGGTGCTAGCAAGGAATTCTCTGCCTGCCTTTCCCCAGTGGTCTGCAAGCTCTCCAGGACAACATCAAATCTGGGGCTCTGTGCTTTCTTTCGTTCTGAACAAGTGTTACTGTTTTCTGCACAAAAGTGATTCTGCGAAGCAATGTGAACAATTCTGCTTCCCAGGCACAGAGAAGGTGCTAGCTGGGAATTCTCTGACTGCCTTTCCCCAGTGCTCTGCAAGCTCTCCAGGACAACAGCAAATCTGGGGCTCTGTGCTTTCTTTTGTTCTGAACAAGTGTTAGTGTTTTCTGCACAAAAGCGATTCTGCGAAGCAATGTGAACACTTCTGCTTCCCAGGCACAGAGAAGGTGCTAGCTGGGAATTCTCTGCCTGCCTTTCCCCAGTGCTCTGCAAGCTCTCCAGGACAACACAGAATCTGGGGCTCTGTGCTTTCTTTTGTTCTGAACAAGTGTTAGTGTTTTCTGCACAAAAGCGATTCTGCGAAGCAATGTGAACACTTCTGCTTCCCAGGCACAGAGAAGGTGCTAGCAGGGAATTCTCTGCCTGCCTTTCCCCAGTGCTCTGCAAGCTCTCCAGGACAACAGCAAATCTGGGGCTCTGTGCTTTCTTTCGTTCTGAACAAGTGTTACTGTTTTCTGCACAAAAGCGATTCTGCGAAGCAATGTGAACAGGCACAGAGAAGGTGCTAGCAGGGAATTCTCTGCCTGCCTTTCCCCAGTGCTCTGCAAGCTCTCCAGGACAACATAGAATCTGGGGCTCTGTGCTTTCTTTCGTTCTGAACAAGTGTTAGTGTTTTCTGCACAAAAGCGATTCTGCGAAGCAATGTGAACTCTTCTGCTTCCCAGGCACAGAGAAGGTGCTAGGAGGGAATTCTCTGCCTGCCTTTCCCCAGTGCTCTGCAAGCTCTCCAGGACAACATAGAATCTGGGGCTCTGTGCTTTCTTTCGTTCTGAACAAGTGTTAGTGTTTTCTGCACAAAAGCGATTCTGCGAAGTAATGTGAACACTTCTGCTTCCCAGGCACAGAGAAGGTGCTAGCAGGGAATTCTCTGCCTGCCTTTCCCCAGTGCTCTGCAAGCTCTCCAGGACAACATCAAATCTGGGGCTCTGTGCTTCCTTTCGTTCTGAACAAGTGTTACTGTTTTCTGCACAAAAGCGATTCTGTGAACCAATGTGAACACTTCTGCTTCCCAGGCACAGAGAAGGTGCTAGCAGGGAATTCTCTGCCTGCCTTTCCCCAGTGCTCTGCAAGCTCTCCAGGACAACATAAAATCTGGGGCTCTGTGCTTTCTTTTGTTCTGAACAAGTGTTAGTGTTTTCTGCACAAAAGCGATTCTGTGAACCAATGTGAACACTTCTGCTTCACAGGCACAGAGAAGGTGCTAGCAGGGAATTCTCTGCCTGCCTTTCCCCAGTGCTCTGCACGCTCTCCAGGACAACATAAAATCTGGGGCTCTGTGCTTTCTTTCGTTCTGAACAAGTGTTACTGTTTTCTGCACAAAAGCGATTCTGCGAAGCAATGTGAACACTTCTGCTTCCCAGGCACAGAGAAGGTGCTAGGAGGGAATTCTCTGCCTGACTTTCCCCAGTGCTCGGCAAGCTCTCCAGGACAACATAGAATCTGGGGCTCTGTGCTTTCTTTCGTTCTGAACAAGTGTTAGTGTTTTCTGCACAAAAGCGATTCTGCGAACCAATGTGAACACTTCTGCTTCCCAGGCACAGAGAAGGTGCTAGCAGGGAATTCTCTGCCTGCCTTTCCCCAGTGCTCTGCAAGCTCTCCAGGACAACATAAAATCTGGGGCTCTGTGCTTTCTTTCGTTCTGAACAAGTGTTACTGTTTTCTGCACAAAAGCGATTCTGCGAAGCAATGTGAACACTTCTGCTTCCCAGGCACAGAGAAGGTGCTAGCAGGGAATTCTCTGCCTGCCTTTCCCCAGTGCTCTGCAAGCTCTCCAGGACAACATAGAATCTGGGGCTCTGTGCTTTCTTTCGTTCTGAACAAGTGTTACTGTTTTCTGCACAAAAGTGATTCTGCGAAGCAATGTGAACAGGCACAGAGAAGGTGCTAGCAGGGAATTCTCTGCCTGCCTTTCCCCAGTGCTCTGCAAGCTCTCCAGGACAACATAAAATCTGGGGCTCTGTGCTTTCTTTCGTTCTGAACAAGTGTTACTGTTTTCTGCACAAAAGCGATTCTGCGAAGCAATGTGAACACTTCTGCTTCCCAGGCACAGAGAAGGTGCTAGCAAGGAATTCTCTGCCTGCCTTTCCCCAGTGCTCTGCAAGCTCTCCAGGACAACATCAAATCTGGGGCTCTGTGCTTTCTTTCATTCTGAACAAGTGTTAGTGTTTTCTGCACAAAAGTGATTCTGCGAAGCAATGTGAACACTTCTGCTTCCCAGGCACAGAGAAGGTGCTAGCTGGGAATTCTCTGACTGCCTTTCCCCAGTGCTCTGCAAGCTCTCCAGGACAACACAGAATCTGGGGCTCTGTGCTTTCTTTTGTTCTGAACAAGTGTTAGTGTTTTCTGCACAAAAGCGATTCTGCGAAGCAATGTGAACACTTCTGCTTCCCAGGCACAGAGAGGGTGCTAGCAGGGAATTCTCTGCCTGCCTTTCCCCAGTGCTCTGCAAGCTCTCCAGGACAACAGCAAATCTGGGGCTCTGTGCTTTCTTTCGTTCTGAACAAGTGTTACTGTTTTCTGCACAAAAGCGATTCTGCGAAGCAATGTGAACACTTCTGCTTCCCAGGCACAGAGAAGGTGCTAGCAGGGAATTCTCTGCCTGCCTTTCCCCAGTGCTCGGCAAGCTCTCCAGGACAACATAAAATCTGGGGCTCTGTGCTTTCTTTCGTTCTGAACAAGTGTTAGTGTTTTCTGCACAAAAGCGATTCTGCGAACCAATGTGAACACTTCTGCTTCCCAGGCACAGAGAAGGTGCTAGCAGGGAATTCTCTGCCTGCCTTTCCCCAGTGCTCTGCAAGCTCTCCAGGACAACATAAAATCTGGGGCTCTGTGCTTTCTTTCGTTCTGAACAAGTGTTACTGTTTTCTGCACAAAAGCGATTCTGCGAAGCAATGTGAACATTTCTGCTTCCCAGGCACAGAGAAGGTGCTAGCAGGGAATTCTCTGCCTGCCTTTCCCCAGTGCTCTGCAAGCTCTCCAGGACAACATAGAATCTGGGGCTCTGTGCTTTCTTTCGTTCTGAACAAGTGTTACTGTTTTCTGCACAAAAGTGATTCTGCGAAGCAATGTGAACTCTTCTGCTTCCCAGGCACAGAGAAGGTGCTAGGAGGGAATTCTCTGCCTGCCTTTCCCCAGTGCTCTGCAAGCTCTCCAGGACAACATAGAATCTGGGGCTCTGTGCTTTCTTTCGTTCTGAACAAGTGTTACTGTTTTCAGCAGAAAAGCAATTCTGCGAAGCAATGTGAACACTTCTGCTTCACAGGCACAGAGAAGGTGCTAGCAGGGAATTCTCTGCCTGCCTTTCCCCAGTGCTCTGCAAGCTCTCCAGGACAACATAAAATCTGGGGCTCTGTGCTTTCTTTCATTCTGAACAAGTGTTACTGTTTTCTGCACAAAAGCGATTCTGCGAAGCAATGTGAACACTTCTGCTTCCCAGACACAGAGAAGGTGCTAGCAGGGAATTCTCTGCCTGCCTTTCCCCAGTGCTCTGCAAGCTCTCCAGGACAACATAAAATCTGGGGCTCTGTGCTTTCTTTTGTTCTGAACAAGTGTTAGTGTTTTCTGCACAAAAGCGATTCTGTGAACCAATGTGAACACTTCTGCTTCCCAGGCACAGAGAGGGTGCTAGCAGGGAATTCTCTGCCTGCCTTTCCCCAGTGCTCTGCAAGCTCTCCAGGACAACAGCAAATCTGGGGCTCTGTGCTTCCTTTTGTTCTGAACAAGTGTTAGTGTTTTCTGCACAAAAGCGATTCTGCGAAGAAATGTGAACACTTCTGCTTCCCAGGCACAGAGAAGGTGCTAGCAGGGAATTCTCTGCCTGCCTTTCCCCAATGCTCTGCAAGCTCTCCAGGACAACATAAAATCTGGGGCTCTGTGCTTTCTTTCGTTCTGAACAAGTGTTACTGTTTTCTGCACAAAAGCGATTCTGCGAAGCAATGTGAACACTTCTGCTTCCCAGGCACAGAGAGGGTGCTAGCAGGGAATTCTCTGCCTGCCTTTCCCCAGTGCTCGGCAAGCTCTCCAGGACAACATAGAATCTGGGGCTATGTGCTTTCTTTCGTTCTGAACAAGTGTTAGTGTTTTCTGCACAAAAGCGATTCTGCGAACCAATGTGAACACTTCTGCTTCCCAGGCACAGAGAAGGTGCTAGCAGGGAATTCTCTGCCTGCCTTTCCCCAGTGCTCTGTAAGCTCTCCAGGACAACATAAAATCTGGGGCTCTGTGCTTTCTTTCGTTCTGAACAAGTGTTAGTGTTTTCTGCACAAAAGCGATTCTGCGAAGCAATGTGAACACTTCTGCTTCCCAGGCACAGAGAAGGTGCTAGCAGGGAATTCTCTGCCTGCCTTTCCCCAGTGCTCTGCAAGCTCTCCAGGACAACATAGAATCTGGGGCTCTGTGCTTTCTTTCGTTCTGAACAAGTGTTACTGTTTTCTGCACAAAAGTGATTCTGCGAAGCAATGTGAACAGGCACAGAGAAGGTGCTAGCAGGGAATTCTCTGCCTGCCTTTCCCCAGTGCTCCGCAAGCTCTCCAGGACAACATAAAATCTGGGGCTCTGTGCTTTCTTTCGTTCTGAACAAGTGTTACTGTTTTCTGCACAAAAGCGATTCTGCGAAGCAATGTGAACACTTCTGCTTCCCAGGCACAGAGAAGGTGCTAGCAAGGAATTCTCTGCCTGCCTTTCCCCAGTGGTCTGCAAGCTCTCCAGGACAACATCAAATCTGGGGCTCTGTGCTTTCTTTCGTTCTGAACAAGTGTTACTGTTTTCTGCACAAAAGTGATTCTGCGAAGCAATGTGAACACTTCTGCTTCCCAGGCACAGAGAAGGTGCTAGCTGGGAATTCTCTGACTGCCTTTCCCCAGTGCTCTGCAAGCTCTCCAGGACAACAGCAAATCTGGGGCTCTGTGCTTTCTTTTGTTCTGAACAAGTGTTAGTGTTTTCTGCACAAAAGCGATTCTGCGAAGCAATGTGAACACTTCTGCTTCCCAGGCACAGAGAAGGTGCTAGCTGGGAATTCTCTGCCTGCCTTTCCCCAGTGCTCTGCAAGCTCTCCAGGACAACACAGAATCTGGGGCTCTGTGCTTTCTTTTGTTCTGAACAAGTGTTAGTGTTTTCTGCACAAAAGCGATTCTGCGAAGCAATGTGAACACTTCTGCTTCCCAGGCACAGAGAAGGTGCTAGCAGGGAATTCTCTGCCTGCCTTTCCCCAGTGCTCTGCAAGCTCTCCAGGACAACAGCAAATCTGGGGCTCTGTGCTTTCTTTCGTTCTGAACAAGTGTTACTGTTTTCTGCACAAAAGCGATTCTGCGAAGCAATGTGAACAGGCACAGAGAAGGTGCTAGCAGGGAATTCTCTGCCTGCCTTTCCCCAGTGCTCTGCAAGCTCTCCAGGACAACATAGAATCTGGGGCTCTGTGCTTTCTTTCGTTCTGAACAAGTGTTAGTGTTTTCTGCACAAAAGCGATTCTGCGAAGCAATGTGAACTCTTCTGCTTCCCAGGCACAGAGAAGGTGCTAGGAGGGAATTCTCTGCCTGCCTTTCCCCAGTGCTCTGCAAGCTCTCCAGGACAACATAGAATCTGGGGCTCTGTGCTTTCTTTCGTTCTGAACAAGTGTTAGTGTTTTCTGCACAAAAGCGATTCTGCGAAGCAATGTGAACACTTCTGCTTCCCAGGCACAGAGAGGGTGCTAGCAGGGAATTCTCTGCCTGCCTTTCCCCAGTGCTCTGCAAGCTCTCCAGGACAACATCAAATCTGGGGCTCTGTGCTTCCTTTCGTTCTGAACAAGTGTTACTGTTTTCTGCACAAAAGCGATTCTGTGAACCAATGTGAACACTTCTGCTTCCCAGGCACAGAGAAGGTGCTAGCAGGGAATTCTCTGCCTGCCTTTCCCCAGTGCTCTGCAAGCTCTCCAGGACAACATAAAATCTGGGGCTCTGTGCTTTCTTTTGTTCTGAACAAGTGTTAGTGTTTTCTGCACAAAAGCGATTCTGTGAACCAATGTGAACACTTCTGCTTCCCAGGCACAGAGAAGGTGCTAGCAGGGAATTCTCTGCCTGCCTTTCCCCAGTGCTCTGCACGCTCTCCAGGACAACATAAAATCTGGGGCTCTGTGCTTTCTTTCGTTCTGAACAAGTGTTACTGTTTTCTGCACAAAAGCGATTCTGCGAAGCAATGTGAACACTTCTGCTTCCCAGGCACAGAGAAGGTGCTAGGAGGGAATTCTCTGCCTGACTTTCCCCAGTGCTCGGCAAGCTCTCCAGGACAACATAGAATCTGGGGCTCTGTGCTTTCTTTCGTTCTGAACAAGTGTTAGTGTTTTCTGCACAAAAGCGATTCTGCGAACCAATGTGAACACTTCTGCTTCCCAGGCACAGAGAAGGTGCTAGCAGGGAATTCTCTGCCTGCCTTTCCCCAGTGCTCTGCAAGCTCTCCAGGACAACATAAAATCTGGGGCTCTGTGCTTTCTTTCGTTCTGAACAAGTGTTACTGTTTTCTGCACAAAAGCGATTCTGCGAAGCAATGTGAACACTTCTGCTTCCCAGGCACAGAGAAGGTGCTAGCAGGGAATTCTCTGCCTGCCTTTCCCCAGTGCTCTGCAAGCTCTCCAGGACAACATAGAATCTGGGGCTCTGTGCTTTCTTTCGTTCTGAACAAGTGTTACTGTTTTCTGCACAAAAGTGATTCTGCGAAGCAATGTGAACAGGCACAGAGAAGGTGCTAGCAGGGAATTCTCTGCCTGCCTTTCCCCAGTGCTCTGCAAGCTCTCCAGGACAACATAAAATCTGGGGCTCTGTGCTTTCTTTCGTTCTGAACAAGTGTTACTGTTTTCTGCACAAAAGCGATTCTGCGAAGCAATGTGAACACTTCTGCTTCCCAGGCACAGAGAAGGTGCTAGCAAGGAATTCTCTGCCTGCCTTTCCCCAGTGCTCTGCAAGCTCTCCAGGACAACATCAAATCTGGGGCTCTGTGCTTTCTTTCATTCTGAACAAGTGTTAGTGTTTTCTGCACAAAAGTGATTCTGCGAAGCAATGTGAACACTTCTGCTTCCCAGGCACAGAGAAGGTGCTAGCTGGGAATTCTCTGACTGCCTTTCCCCAGTGCTCTGCAAGCTCTCCAGGACAACACAGAATCTGGGGCTCTGTGCTTTCTTTTGTTCTGAACAAGTGTTAGTGTTTTCTGCACAAAAGCGATTCTGCGAAGCAATGTGAACACTTCTGCTTCCCAGGCACAGAGAGGGTGCTAGCAGGGAATTCTCTGCCTGCCTTTCCCCAGTGCTCTGCAAGCTCTCCAGGACAACAGCAAATCTGGGGCTCTGTGCTTTCTTTCGTTCTGAACAAGTGTTACTGTTTTCTGCACAAAAGCGATTCTGCGAAGCAATGTGAACACTTCTGCTTCCCAGGCACAGAGAAGGTGCTAGCAGGGAATTCTCTGCCTGCCTTTCCCCAGTGCTCGGCAAGCTCTCCAGGACAACATAGAATCTGGGGCTCTGTGCTTTCTTTCGTTCTGAACAAGTGTTAGTGTTTTCTGCACAAAAGCGATTCTGCGAACCAATGTGAACACTTCTGCTTCCCAGGCACAGAGAAGGTGCTAGCAGGGAATTCTCTGCCTGCCTTTCCCCAGTGCTCTGCAAGCTCTCCAGGACAACATAAAATCTGGGGCTCTGTGCTTTCTTTCGTTCTGAACAAGTGTTACTGTTTTCTGCACAAAAGCGATTCTGCGAAGCAATGTGAACATTTCTGCTTCCCAGGCACAGAGAAGGTGCTAGCAGGGAATTCTCTGCCTGCCTTTCCCCAGTGCTCTGCAAGCTCTCCAGGACAACATAGAATCTGGGGCTCTGTGCTTTCTTTCGTTCTGAACAAGTGTTACTGTTTTCTGCACAAAAGTGATTCTGCGAAGCAATGTGAACAGGCACAGAGAAGGTGCTAGCAGGGAATTCTCTGCCTGCCTTTCCCCAGTGCTCTGCAAGCTCTCCAGGACAACATCAAATCTGGGGCTCTGTGCTTTCTTTCATTCTGAACAAGTGTTAGTGTTTTCTGCACAAAAGTGATTCTGCGAAGCAATGTGAACACTTCTGCTTCCCAGGCACAGAGAAGGTGCTAGCTGGGAATTCTCTGACTGCCTTTCCCCAGTGCTCTGCAAGCTCTCCAGGACAACAGCAAATCTGGGGCTCTGTGCTTTCTTTCGTTCTGAACAAGTGTTACTGTTTTCTGCACAAAAGCGATTCTTGCGAAGCAATGTGAACACTTCTGCTTCCCAGGCACAGAGAAGGTGCTAGCAAGGAATTCTCTGCCTGCCTTTCCCCAGTGCTCTGCAAGCTCTCGAGGACAACATAGAATCTGGGGCTCTGTGCTTTCTTTCCTTCTGAACAAGTGTTACTGTTTTCTGCACAAAAGCGATTCTGCGAAGCAATGTGAACAGGCACAGAGAAGGTGCTAGCAGGGAATTCTCTGCCTGCTTTTCCCCAGTGCTCTGCAAGCTCTCCAGGACAACATAAAATCTGGGGCTCTGTGCTTTCTTTCCTTCTGAACAAGTGTTACTGTTTTCTGCACAAAAGCGATTCTGCGAAGCAATGTGAACACTTCTGCTTCCCAGGCACAGAGAAGGTGCTAGCAGGGAATTCTCTGCCTGCCTTTCCCCAGTGCTCTGCAAGCTCTCCAGGACAACAGAGAATCTGGGGCTCTGTGCTTTCTTTCCTTCTGAACAAGTGTTACTGTTTTCTGCACAAAAGCGATTCTGCGAAGCAATGTGAACACTTCTGCTTCCCAGGCACAGAGAAGGTGCTAGCAAGGAATTCTCTGCCTGCCTTTCCCCAGTGCTCTGCAAGCTCTCCAGGACAACATCAAATCTGGGGCTCTGTGCTTTCTTTCGTTCTGAACAAGTGTTACTGTTTTCTGCACAAAAGCGATTCTTGCGAAGCAATGTGAACACTTCTGCTTCCCAGGCACAGAGAAGGTGCTAGCAGGGAATTCTCTGCCTGCCTTTCCCCAGTGCTCTGCAAGCTCTCCAGGACAACATAAAATCTGGGGCTCTGTGCTTTCTTTCGTTCTGAACAAGTGTTACTGTTTTCTGCACAAAAGCGATTCTGCGAAGCAATGTGAGCAGGCACAGAGAAGGTGCTATCAGGGAATTCTCTGCCTGCCTTTCCCCAGTGCTCTGCAAGCTCTCCAGGACAACATAAAATCTGGGGATCTGTGCTTTCTTTCGTTCTGAACAAGTGTTACTGTTTTCTGCACAAAAGCGATTCTTGCGAAGCAATGTGAACACTTCTGCTTCCCAGGCACAGAGAAGGTGCTAGCAAGGAATTCTCTGCCTGCCTTTCCCCAGTGCTCTGCAAGCTCTCGAGGACAACATAAAATCTGGGGCTCTGTGCTTTCTTTCGTTCTGAACAAGTGTTACTTTTTTCTGCACAAAAGCGATTCTGCGAAGCAATGTGAACAGGCACAGAGAAGGTGCTATCAGGGAATTCTCTGCCTGCCTTTCCCCAGTGCTCTGCAAGCTCTCCAGGACAACATAAAATCTGGGGCTCTGTGCTTTCTTTCCTTCTGAACAAGTGTTACTGTTTTCTGCACAAAAGCGATTCTGCGAAGCAATGTGAACAGGCACAGAGAAGGTGCTATCAGGGAATTCTCTGCCTGCTTTTCCCCAGTGCTCTGCAAGCTCTCCAGGACAACATAAAATCTGGGGCTCTGTGCTTTCTTTCCTTCTGAACAAGTGTTACTGTTTTCTGCACAAAAGCGATTCTGCGAAGCAATGTGAACACTTCTGCTTCCCAGGCACAGAGAAGGTGCTAGCAGGGAATTCTCTGCCTGCCTTTCCCCAGTGCTCTGCAAGCTCTCCAGGACAACATAGAATCTGGGGCTCTGTGCTTTCTTTCCTTCTGAACAAGTGTTAATGTTTTCGGCACAAAAGCGATTCTGCGAAGCAATGTGAACAGGCACAGAGAAGGTGCTAGCAGGGAATTCTCTGCCTGCCTTTCCCCAGTGCTCGGCAAGCTCTCCAGGACAACATAAAATCTGGGGCTCTGTGCTTTCTTTCCTTCTGAACAAGTGTTACTGTTTTCTGCACAAAAGCGATTCTGCGAAGCAATGTGAACACTTCTGCTTCCCAGGCACAGAGAAGGTGCTAGCAAAGAATTCTCTGCCTGCCTTTCCCCAGTGCTCTGCAAGCTCTCGAGGACAACATAGAATCTGGGGCTCTGTGCTTTCTTTCCTTCTGAACAAGTGTTAGTGTTTTCTGCACAAAAGCGATTCTGCGAAACAATGTGAACACTTCTGCTTCCCAGGCACAGAGAAGGTGCTAGCAGGGAATTCTCTGCCTGCCTTTCCCCAGTGCTCTGCAAGCTCTCCAGGACAACATAAAATCTGGGGCTCTGTGCTTTCTTTCCTTCTGAACAAGTGTTACTGTTTTCTGCACAAAAGCGATTCTGCGAAGCAATGTGAACACTTCTGCTTCCCAGGCACAGAGAAGGTGCTAGCAGGGAATTCTCTGCCTGCCTTTCCCCAGTGCTCTGCAAGCTCTCCAGGACAACATAAAATCTGGGGCTCTGTGCTTTCTTTCCTTCTGAACAAGTGTTACTGTTTTCTGCACAAAAGCGATTCTGCGAAGCAATGTGAACAGGCACAGAGAAGGTGCTATCAGGGAATTCTCTGCCTGCTTTTCCCCAGTGCTCTGCAAGCTCTCCAGGACAACATAAAATCTGGGGCTCTGTGCTTTCTTTCCTTCTGAACAAGTGTTACTGTTTTCTGCACAAAAGCGATTCTGCGAAGCAATGTGAACACTTCTGCTTCCCAGGCACAGAGAAGGTGCTAGCAAGGAATTCTCTGCCTGCCTTTCCCCAGTGCTCTGCAAGCTCTCGAGGACAACATAGAATCTGGGGCTCTGTGCTTTCTTTCGTTCTGAACAAGTGTTAGTGTTTTCTGCACAAAAGCGATTCTGCGAAGCAATGTGAACACTTCTGCTTCCCAGGCACAGAGAAGGTGCTAGCAGGGAATTCTCTGCCTGCCTTTCCCCAGTGCTCTGCAAGCTCTCCAGGACAACATAAAATCTGGGGCTCTGTGATTTCTTTCCTTCTGAACAAGTGTTACTGTTTTCTGCACAAAAGCGATTCTGCGAAGCAATGTGAACAGGCACAGAGAAGGTGCTATCAGGGAATTCTCTGCCTGCCTTTCCCCAGTGCTCTGCAAGCTCTCCAGGACAACATAAAATCTGGGGCTCTGTGCTTTCTTTCCTTCTGAACAAGTGTTACTGTTTTCTGCACAAAAGCGATTCTGCGAAGCAATGTGAACACTTCTGCTTCCCAGGCACAGAGAAGGTGCTAGCAAGGAATTCTCTGCCTGCCTTTCCCCAGTGCTCTGCAAGCTCTCCAGGACAACATAAAATCTGGGGCTCTGTGCTTTCTTTCGTTCTGAAAAAGTGTTACTGTTTTCTGCACAAAAGCGATTCTGCGAAGCAATGTGAACACTTCTGCTTCCCAGGCACAGAGAAGGTGCTAGCAGGGAATTCTCTGCCTGCCTTTCCCCAGTGCTCTGCAAGCTCTCCAGGACAACAGAGAATCTGGGGCTCTGTGCTTTCTTTCCTTCTGAACAAGTGTTACTGTTTTCTGCACAAAAGCGATTCTGCGAAGCAATGTGAACACTTCTGCTTCCCAGGCACAGAGAAGGTGCTAGCAAGGAATTCTCTGCCTGCCTTTCCCCAGTGCTCTGCAAGCTCTCCAGGACAACATAAAATCTGGGGCTCTGTGCTTTCTTTCGTTCTGAACAAGTGTTACTGTTTTCTGCACAAAAGCGATTCTTGCGAAGCAATGTGAACACATCTGCTTCCCAGGCACAGAGAAGGTGCTAGCAGGGAATTCTCTGCCTGCCTTTCCCCAGTGCTCTGCAAGCTCTCCAGGACAACATAAAATCTGGGGCTCTGTGCTTTCTTTCGTTCTGAACAAGTGTTACTGTTTTCTGCACAAAAGCGATTCTGCGAAGCAATGTGAGCAGGCACAGAGAAGGTGCTATCAGGGAATTCTCTGCCTGCCTTTCCCCAGTGCTCTGCAAGCTCTCCAGGACAACATAAAATCTGGGGATCTGTGCTTTCTTTCGTTCTGAACAAGTGTTACTGTTTTCTGCACAAAAGCGATTCTTGCGAAGCAATGTGAACACTTCTGCTTCCCAGGCACAGAGAAGGTGCTAGCAAGGAATTCTCTGCCTGCCTTTCCCCAGTGCTCTGCAAGCTCTCGAGGACAACATAAAATCTGGGGCTCTGTGCTTTCTTTCGTTCTGAACAAGTGTTACTTTTTTCTGCACAAAAGCGATTCTGCGAAGCAATGTGAACAGGCACAGAGAAGGTGCTATCAGGGAATTCTCTGCCTGCCTTTCCCCAGTGCTCTGCAAGCTCTCCAGGACAACATAAAATCTGGGGCTCTGTGCTTTCTTTCCTTCTGAACAAGTGTTACTGTTTTCTGCACAAAAGCGATTCTGCGAAGCAATGTGAACAGGCACAGAGAAGGTGCTAGCAGGGAATTCTCTGCCTGCTTTTCCCCAGTGCTCTGCAAGCTCTCCAGGACAACATAAAATCTGGGGCTCTGTGCTTTCTTTCCTTCTGAACAAGTGTTACTGTTTTCTGCACAAAAGCGATTCTGCGAAGCAATGTGAACACTTCTGCTTCCCAGGCACAGAGAAGGTGCTAGCAGGGAATTCTCTGCCTGCCTTTCCCCAGTGCTCTGCAAGCTCTCCAAGACAACATAGAATCTGGGGCTCTGTGCTTTCTTTCCTTCTGAACAAGTGTTAATGTTTTCGGCACAAAAGCGATTCTGCGAAGCAATGTAAACAGGCACAGAGAAGGTGCTATCAGGGAATTCTCTGCCTGCCTTTCCCCAGTGCTCTGCAAGCTCTCCAGGACAACATAAAATCTGGGGCTCTGTGCTTTCTTTCGTTCTGAACAAGTGTTACTGTTTTCTGCACAAAAGCGATTCTGCGAAGCAATGTGAACAGGCACAGAGAAGGTGCTAGCAGGGAATTCTCTGCCTGCCTTTCCCCAGTGCTCGGCAAGCTCTCCAGGACAACATAAAATCTGGGGCTCTGTGCTTTCTTTCCTTCTGAACAAGTGTTACTGTTTTCTGCACAAAAGCGATTCTGCGAAGCAATGTGAACACTTCTGCTTCCCAGGCACAGAGAAGGTGCTAGCAAAGAATTCTCTGCCTGCCTTTCCCCAGTGCTCTGCAAGCTCTCGAGGACAACATAGAATCTGGGGCTCTGTGCTTCCTTTCGTTCTGAACAAGTGTTAGTGTTTTCTGCACAAAAGCGATTCTGCGAAACAATGTGAACACTTCTGCTTCCCAGGCACAGAGAAGGTGCTAGCAGGGAATTCTCTGCCTGCCTTTCCCCAGTGCTCTGCAAGCTCTCCAGGACAACATAAAATCTGGGGCTCTGTGCTTTCTTTCCTTCTGAACAAGTGTTACTGTTTTCTGCACAAAAGCGATTCTGCGAAGCAATGTGAACACTTCTGCTTCCCAGGCACAGAGAAGGTGCTAGCAGGGAATTCTCTGCCTGCCTTTCCCCAGTGCTCTGCAAGCTCTCCAGGACAACATAAAATCTGGGGCTCTGTGCTTTCTTTCCTTCTGAACAAGTGTTACTGTTTTCTGCACAAAAGCGATTCTGCGAAGCAATGTGAACAGGCACAGAGAAGGTGCTATCAGGGAATTCTCTGCCTGCTTTTCCCCAGTGCTCTGCAAGCTCTCCAGGACAACATAAAATCTGGGGCTCTGTGCTTTCTTTCCTTCTGAACAAGTGTTACTGTTTTCTGCACAAAAGCGATTCTGCGAAGCAATGTGAACACTTCTGCTTCCCAGGCACAGAGAAGGTGCTAGCAAGGAATTCTCTGCCTGCCTTTCCCCAGTGCTCTGCAAGCTCTCGAGGACAACATAGAATCTGGGGCTCTGTGCTTTCTTTCGTTCTGAACAAGTGTTAGTGTTTTCTGCACAAAAGCGATTCTGCGAAGCAATGTGAACACTTCTGCTTCCCAGGCACAGAGAAGGTGCTAGCAGGGAATTCTCTGCCTGCCTTTCCCCAGTGCTCTGCAAGCTCTCCAGGACAACATAAAATCTGGGGCTCTGTGATTTCTTTCCTTCTGAACAAGTGTTACTGTTTTCTGCACAAAAGCGATTCTGCGAAGCAATGTGAACAGGCACAGAGAAGGTGCTATCAGGGAATTCTCTGCCTGCCTTTCCCCAGTGCTCTGCAAGCTCTCCAGGACAACATAAAATCTGGGGCTCTGTGCTTTCTTTCCTTCTGAACAAGTGTTACTGTTTTCTGCACAAAAGCGATTCTGCGAAGCAATGTGAACACTTCTGCTTCCCAGGCACAGAGAAGGTGCTAGCAGGGAATTCTCTGCCTGCCTTTCCCCAGTGCTCTGCAAGCTCTCCAGGACAACATAGAATCTGGGGCTCTGTGCTTTCTTTCGTTCTGAACAAGTGTTACTGTTTTCTGCACAAAAGTGATTCTGCGAAGCAATGTGAACAGGCACAGAGAAGGTGCTAGCAGGGAATTCTCTGCCTGCCTTTCCCCAGTGCTCTGCAAGCTCTCCAGGACAACATCAAATCTGGGGCTCTGTGCTTTCTTTCCTTCTGAACAAGTGTTACTGTTTTCTGCACAAAAGCGATTCTGCGAAGCAATGTGAACACTTCTGCTTCCCAGGCACAGAGAAGGTGCTAGCAAGGAATTCTCTGCCTGCCTTTCCCCAGTGCTCTGCAAGCTCTCCAGGACAACATCAAATCTGGGGCTCTGTGCTTTCTTTCATTCTGAACAAGTGTTAGTGTTTTCTGCACAAAAGTGATTCTGCGAAGCAATGTGAACACTTCTGCTTCCCAGGCACAGAGAAGGTGCTAGCTGGGAATTCTCTGACTGCCTTTCCCCAGTGCTCTGCAAGCTCTCCAGGACAACACAGAATCTGGGGCTCTGTGCTTTCTTTTGTTCTGAACAAGTGTTAGTGTTTTCTGCACAAAAGCGATTCTGCGAAGCAATGTGAACACTTCTGCTTCCCAGGCACAGAGAGGGTGCTAGCAGGGAATTCTCTGCCTGCCTTTCCCCAGTGCTCTGCAAGCTCTCCAGGACAACAGCAAATCTGGGGCTCTGTGCTTTCTTTCGTTCTGAACAAGTGTTACTGTTTTCTGCACAAAAGCGATTCTGCGAAGCAATGTGAACACTTCTGCTTCCCAGGCACAGAGAAGGTGCTAGCAGGGAATTCTCTGCCTGCCTTTCCCCAGTGCTCGGCAAGCTCTCCAGGACAACATAGAATCTGGGGCTCTGTGCTTTCTTTCGTTCTGAACAAGTGTTAGTGTTTTCTGCACAAAAGCGATTCTGCGAACCAATGTGAACACTTCTGCTTCCCAGGCACAGAGAAGGTGCTAGCAGGGAATTCTCTGCCTGCCTTTCCCCAGTGCTCTGCAAGCTCTCCAGGACAACATAGAATCTGGGGCTCTGTGCTTTCTTTCGTTCTGAACAAGTGTTACTGTTTTCTGCACAAAAGCGATTCTGCGAAGCAATGTGAACATTTCTGCTTCCCAGGCACAGAGAAGGTGCTAGCAGGGAATTCTCTGCCTGCCTTTCCCCAGTGCTCTGCAAGCTCTCCAGGACAACATAGAATCTGGGGCTCTGTGCTTTCTTTCGTTCTGAACAAGTGTTACTGTTTTCTGCACAAAAGCGATTCTGCGAAGCAATGTGAACAGGCACAGAGAAGGTGCTAGCAGGGAATTCTCTGCCTGCCTTTCCCCAGTGCTCTGCAAGCTCTCCAGGACAACATCAAATCTGGGGCTCTGTGCTTTCTTTCATTCTGAACAAGTGTTAGTGTTTTCTGCACAAAAGTGATTCTGCGAAGCAATGTGAACACTTCTGCTTCCCAGGCACAGAGAAGGTGCTAGCTGGGAATTCTCTGACTGCCTTTCCCCAGTGCTCTGCAAGCTCTCCAGGACAACAGCAAATCTGGGGCTCTGTGCTTTCTTTCGTTCTGAACAAGTGTTACTGTTTTCTGCACAAAAGCGATTCTTGCGAAGCAATGTGAACACTTCTGCTTCCCAGGCACAGAGAAGGTGCTAGCAAGGAATTCTCTGCCTGCCTTTCCCCAGTGCTCTGCAAGCTCTCGAGGACAACATAGAATCTGGGGCTCTGTGCTTTCTTTCCTTCTGAACAAGTGTTACTGTTTTCTGCACAAAAGCGATTCTGCGAAGCAATGTGAACAGGCACAGAGAAGGTGCTATCAGGGAATTCTCTGCCTGCTTTTCCCCAGTGGTCTGCAAGCTCTCCAGGACAACATAAAATCTGGGGCTCTGTGCTTTCTTTCCTTCTGAACAAGTGTTACTGTTTTCTGCACAAAAGCGATTCTGCGAAGCAATGTGAACACTTCTGCTTCCCAGGCACAGAGAAGGTGCTAGCAGGGAATTCTCTGCCTGCCTTTCCCCAGTGCTCTGCAAGCTCTCCAGGACAACAGAGAATCTGGGGCTCTGTGCTTTCTTTCCTTCTGAACAAGTGTTACTGTTTTCTGCACAAAAGCGATTCTGCGAAGCAATGTGAACACTTCTGCTTCCCAGGCACAGAGAAGGTGCTAGCAAGGAATTCTCTGCCTGCCTTTCCCCAGTGCTCTGCAAGCTCTCCAGGACAACATAAAATCTGGGGCTCTGTGCTTTCTTTCGTTCTGAACAAGTGTTACTGTTTTCTGCACAAAAGCGATTCTTGCGAAGCAATGTGAACACTTCTGCTTCCCAGGCACAGAGAAGGTGCTAGCAGGGAATTCTCTGCCTGCCTTTCCCCAGTGCTCTGCAAGCTCTCCAGGACAACATAAAATCTGGGGCTCTGTGCTTTCTTTCGTTCTGAACAAGTGTTACTGTTTTCTGCACAAAAGCGATTCTGCGAAGCAATGTGAGCAGGCACAGAGAAGGTGCTATCAGGGAATTCTCTGCCTGCCTTTCCCCAGTGCTCTGCAAGCTCTCCAGGACAACATAAAATCTGGGGATCTGTGCTTTCTTTCGTTCTGAACAAGTGTTACTGTTTTCTGCACAAAAGCGATTCTTGCGAAGCAATGTGAACACTTCTGCTTCCCAGGCACAGAGAAGGTGCTAGCAAGGAATTCTCTGCCTGCCTTTCCCCAGTGCTCTGCAAGCTCTCGAGGACAACATAAAATCTGGGGCTCTGTGCTTTCTTTCGTTCTGAACAAGTGTTACTTTTTTCTGCACAAAAGCGATTCTGCGAAGCAATGTGAACAGGCACAGAGAAGGTGCTATCAGGGAATTCTCTGCCTGCCTTTCCCCAGTGCTCTGCAAGCTCTCCAGGACAACATAAAATCTGGGGCTCTGTGCTTTCTTTCCTTCTGAACAAGTGTTACTGTTTTCTGCACAAAAGCGATTCTGCGAAGCAATGTGAACAGGCACAGAGAAGGTGCTATCAGGGAATTCTCTGCCTGCTTTTCCCCAGTGCTCTGCAAGCTCTCCAGGACAACATAAAATCTGGGGCTCTGTGCTTTCTTTCCTTCTGAACAAGTGTTACTGTTTTCTGCACAAAAGCGATTCTGCGAAGCAATGTGAACACTTCTGCTTCCCAGGCACAGAGAAGGTGCTAGCAGGGAATTCTCTGCCTGCCTTTCCCCAGTGCTCTGCAAGCTCTCCAGGACAACATAGAATCTGGGGCTCTGTGCTTTCTTTCCTTCTGAACAAGTGTTAATGTTTTCGGCACAAAAGCGATTCTGCGAAGCAATGTGAACAGGCACAGAGAAGGTGCTAGCAGGGAATTCTCTGCCTGCCTTTCCCCAGTGCTCGGCAAGCTCTCCAGGACAACATAAAATCTGGGGCTCTGTGCTTTCTTTCCTTCTGAACAAGTGTTACTGTTTTCTGCACAAAAGCGATTCTGCGAAGCAATGTGAACACTTCTGCTTCCCAGGCACAGAGAAGGTGCTAGCAGGGAATTCTCTGCCTGCCTTTCCCCAGTGCTCTGCAAGCTCTCCAGGACAACAGAGAATCTGGGGCTCTGTGCTTTCTTTCCTTCTGAACAAGTGTTACTGTTTTCTGCACAAAAGCGATTCTGCGAAGCAATGTGAACACTTCTGCTTCCCAGGCACAGAGAAGGTGCTAGCAAGGAATTCTCTGCCTGCCTTTCCCCAGTGCTCTGCAAGCTCTCCAGGACAACATAAAATCTGGGGCTCTGTGCTTTCTTTCGTTCTGAACAAGTGTTACTGTTTTCTGCACAAAAGCGATTCTTGCGAAGCAATGTGAACACATCTGCTTCCCAGGCACAGAGAAGGTGCTAGCAGGGAATTCTCTGCCTGCCTTTCCCCAGTGCTCTGCAAGCTCTCCAGGACAACATAAAATCTGGGGCTCTGTGCTTTCTTTCGTTCTGAACAAGTGTTACTGTTTTCTGCACAAAAGCGATTCTGCGAAGCAATGTGAGCAGGCACAGAGAAGGTGCTAGCAGGGAATTCTCTGCCTGCCTTTCCCCAGTGCTCTGCAAGCTCTCCAGGACAACATAAAATCTGGGGATCTGTGCTTTCTTTCGTTCTGAACAAGTGTTACTGTTTTCTGCACAAAAGCGATTCTTGCGAAGCAATGTGAACACTTCTGCTTCCCAGGCACAGAGAAGGTGCTAGCAAGGAATTCTCTGCCTGCCTTTCCCCAGTGCTCTGCAAGCTCTCGAGGACAACATAAAATCTGGGGCTCTGTGCTTTCTTTCGTTCTGAACAAGTGTTACTTTTTTCTGCACAAAAGCGATTCTGCGAAGCAATGTGAACAGGCACAGAGAAGGTGCTATCAGGGAATTCTCTGCCTGCCTTTCCCCAGTGCTCTGCAAGCTCTCCAGGACAACATAAAATCTGGGGCTCTGTGCTTTCTTTCCTTCTGAACAAGTGTTACTGTTTTCTGCACAAAAGCGATTCTGCGAAGCAATGTGAACAGGCACAGAGAAGGTGCTATCAGGGAATTCTCTGCCTGCTTTTCCCCAGTGCTCTGCAAGCTCTCCAGGACAACATAAAATCTGGGGCTCTGTGCTTTCTTTCCTTCTGAACAAGTGTTACTGTTTTCTGCACAAAAGCGATTCTGCGAAGCAATGTGAACACTTCTGCTTCCCAGGCACAGAGAAGGTGCTAGCAGGGAATTCTCTGCCTGCCTTTCCCCAGTGCTCTGCAAGCTCTCCAAGACAACATAGAATCTGGGGCTCTGTGCTTTCTTTCCTTCTGAACAAGTGTTAATGTTTTCGGCACAAAAGCGATTCTGCGAAGCAATGTAAACAGGCACAGAGAAGGTGCTATCAGGGAATTCTCTGCCTGCCTTTCCCCAGTGCTCTGCAAGCTCTCCAGGACAACATAAAATCTGGGGCTCTGTGCTTTCTTTCGTTCTGAACAAGTGTTACTGTTTTCTGCACAAAAGCGATTCTGCGAAGCAATGTGAACAGGCACAGAGAAGGTGCTAGCAGGGAATTCTCTGCCTGCCTTTCCCCAGTGCTCGGCAAGCTCTCCAGGACAACATAAAATCTGGGGCTCTGTGCTTTCTTTCCTTCTGAACAAGTGTTACTGTTTTCTGCACAAAAGCGATTCTGCGAAGCAATGTGAACACTTCTGCTTCCCAGGCACAGAGAAGGTGCTAGCAAAGAATTCTCTGCCTGCCTTTCCCCAGTGCTCTGCAAGCTCTCGAGGACAACATAGAATCTGGGGCTCTGTGCTTTCTTTCGTTCTGAACAAGTGTTAGTGTTTTCTGCACAAAAGCGATTCTGCGAAACAATGTGAACACTTCTGCTTCCCAGGCACAGAGAAGGTGCTAGCAGGGAATTCTCTGCCTGCCTTTCCCCAGTGCTCTGCAAGCTCTCCAGGACAACATAAAATCTGGGGCTCTGTGCTTTCTTTCCTTCTGAACAAGTGTTACTGTTTTCTGCACAAAAGCGATTCTGCGAAGCAATGTGAACACTTCTGCTTCCCAGGCACAGAGAAGGTGCTAGCAGGGAATTCTCTGCCTGCCTTTCCCCAGTGCTCTGCAAGCTCTCCAGGACAACATAAAATCTGGGGCTCTGTGCTTTCTTTCCTTCTGAACAAGTGTTACTGTTTTCTGCACAAAAGCGATTCTGCGAAGCAATGTGAACAGGCACAGAGAAGGTGCTATCAGGGAATTCTCTGCCTGCTTTTCCCCAGTGCTCTGCAAGCTCTCCAGGACAACATAAAATCTGGGGCTCTGTGCTTTCTTTCCTTCTGAACAAGTGTTACTGTTTTCTGCACAAAAGCGATTCTGCGAAGCAATGTGAACACTTCTGCTTCCCAGGCACAGAGAAGGTGCTAGCAAGGAATTCTCTGCCTGCCTTTCCCCAGTGCTCTGCAAGCTCTCGAGGACAACATAGAATCTGGGGCTCTGTGCTTTCTTTCGTTCTGAACAAGTGTTAGTGTTTTCTGCACAAAAGCGATTCTGCGAAGCAATGTGAACACTTCTGCTTCCCAGGCACAGAGAAGGTGCTAGCAGGGAATTCTCTGCCTGCCTTTCCCCAGTGCTCTGCAAGCTCTCCAGGACAACATAAAATCTGGGGCTCTGTGATTTCTTTCCTTCTGAACAAGTGTTACTGTTTTCTGCACAAAAGCGATTCTGCGAAGCAATGTGAACAGGCACAGAGAAGGTGCTATCAGGGAATTCTCTGCCTGCCTTTCCCCAGTGCTCTGCAAGCTCTCCAGGACAACATAAAATCTGGGGCTCTGTGCTTTCTTTCCTTCTGAACAAGTGTTACTGTTTTCTGCACAAAAGCGATTCTGCGAAGCAATGTGAACACTTCTGCTTCCCAGGCACAGAGAAGGTGCTAGCAGGGAATTCTCTGCCTGCCTTTCCCCAGTGCTCTGCAAGCTCTCCAGGACAACATAGAATCTCGGGCTCTGTGCTTTCTTTCCTTCTGAACAAGTGTTACTGTTTTCTGCACAAAAGCGATTCTGCGAAGCAATGTGAACAGGCACAGAGAAGGTGCTAGCAGGGAATTCTCTGCCTGCCTTTCCCCAGTGCTCTGCAAGCTCTCCAGGACAACATCAAATCTGGGGCTCTGTGCTTTCTTTCCTTCTGAACAAGTGTTACTGTTTTCTGCACAAAAGCGATTCTGCGAAGCAATGTGAACACTTCTGCTTCCCAGGCACAGAGAAGGTGCTAGCAAGGAATTCTCTGCCTGCCTTTCCCCAGTGCTCTGCAAGCTCTCCAGGACAACATAAAATCTGGGGCTCTGTGCTTTCTTTCGTTCTGAACAAGTGTTACTGTTTTCTGCACAAAAGCGATTCTTGTGAAGCAATGTGAACACTTATGCTTCCCAGGCACAGAGAAGGTGCTAGCAGGGAATTCTCTGCCTGCCTTTCCCCAGTGCTCTGCAAGCTCTCCAGGACAACATAAAATCTGGGGCTCTGTGCTTTCTTTCGTTCTGAACAAGTGTTAGTGTTTTCTGCACAAAAGCGATTCTGCGAAGCAATGTGAACAGGCACAGAGAAGGTGCTAGCAGGGAATTCTCTGCCTGCCTTTCCCCAGTGCTCTGCAAGCTCTCCAGGACAACATAAAATCTGGGGATCTGTGCTTTCTTTCCTTCTGAACAAGTGTTACTGTTTTCTGCACAAAAGCGATTCTGCGAAGCAATGTGAACAGGAACAGAGAAGGTGCTATCAGGGAATTCTCTGCCTGCCTTTCCCCAGTGCTCTGCAAGCTCTCCAGGACAACATAAAATCTGGGGCTCTGTGCTTTCTTTCGTTCTGAACAAGTGTTACTGTTTTCTGAACAAAAGCGATTCTGCGAAACAATGTGAACAGGCACAGAGAAGGTGCTATCAGGGAATTCTCTGCCTGCCTTTCCCCAGTGCTCTGCAAGCTCTCCAGGACAACATAGAATCTGGGGCTCTGTGCTTTCTTTCCTTCTGAACAAGTGTTAGTGTTTTCTGCACAAAAGCGATTCTGCGAAGCAATGTGAACACTTCTGCTTCCCAGGCACAGAGAAGGTGCTATCAGGGAATTCTCTGCCTGCCTTTCCCCAGTGCTCTGCAAGCTCTCCAGGACAACATAGAATCTGGGGTTCTGTGCTTTCTTTCCTTCTGAACAAGTGTTACTGTTTTCTGCACAAAAGCGATTCTGCGAAGCAATGTGAACAGGCACAGAGAAGGTGCTATCAGGGAATTCTCTGCCTGCTTTTCCCCAGTGCTCTGCAAGCTCTCCAGGACAACATAAAATCTGGGGCTCTGTGCTTTCTTTCCTTCTGAACAAGTGTTACTGTTTTCTGCACAAAAGCGATTCTGCGAAGCAATGTGAACACTTCTGCTTCCCAGGCACAGAGAAGGTGCTAGCAGGGAATTCTCTGCCTGCCTTTCCCCAGTGCTCTGCAAGCTCTCGAGGACAACATAGAATCTGGGGCTCTGTGCTTTCTTTCGTTCTGAACAAGTGTTAGTGTTTTCTGCACAAAAGCGATTCTGCGAAACAATGTGAACACTTCTGCTTCCCAGGCACAGAGAAGGTGCTAGCAGGGAATTCTCTGCCTGCCTTTCCCCAGTGCTCTGCAAGCTCTCCAGGACAACATAAAATCTGGGGCTCTGTGCTTTCTTTCGTTCTGAACAAGTGTTACTGTTTTCTGCACAAAAGCGATTCTTGCGAAGCAATGTGAACACTTCTGCTTCCCAGGCACAGAGAAGGTGCTAGCAAGGAATTCTCTGCCTGCCTTTCCCCAGTGCTCTGCAAGCTCTCGAGGACAACATAGAATCTGGGGCTCTGTGCTTTCTTTCCTTCTGAACAAGTGTTACTGTTTTCTGCACAAAAGCGATTCTGCGAAGCAATGTGAACAGGCACAGAGAAGGTGCTATCAGGGAATTCTCTGCCTGCTTTTCCCCAGTGGTCTGCAAGCTCTCCAGGACAACATAAAATTTGGGGCTCTGTGCTTTCTTTCCTTCTGAACAAGTGTTACTGTTTTCTGCACAAAAGCGATTCTGCGAAGCAATGTGAACACTTCTGCTTCCCAGGCACAGAGAAGGTGCTAGCAGGGAATTCTCTGCCTGCCTTTCCCCAGTGCTCTGCAAGCTCTCCAGGACAACAGAGAATCTGGGGCTCTGTGCTTTCTTTCGTTCTGAACAAGTGTTAGTGTTTTCTGCACAAAAGCGATTCTGCGAAGCAATGTGAACAGGCACAGAGAAGGTGCTATCAGGGAATTCTCTGCCTGCCTTTCCCCAGTGCTCTGCAAGCTCTCCAGGACAACATAAAATCTGGGGCTCTGTGCTTTCTTTCCTTCTGAACAAGTGTTACTGTTTTCTGCACAAAAGCGATTCTGCGAAGCAATGTGAACAGGCACAGAGAAGGTGCTATCAGGGAATTCTCTGCCTGCTTTTCCCCAGTGCTCTGCAAGCTCTCCAGGACAACATAAAATCTGGGGCTCTGTGCTTTCTTTCCTTCTGAACAAGTGTTACTGTTTTCTGCACAAAAGCGATTCTGCGAAGCAATGTGAACACTTCTGCTTCCCAGGCACAGAGAAGGTGCTAGCAGGGAATTCTCTGCCTGCCTTTCCCCAGTGCTCTGCAAGCTCTCCAGGACAACATAGAATCTGGGGCTCTGTGCTTTCTTTCCTTCTGAACAAGTGTTAATGTTTTCGGCACAAAAGCGATTCTGCGAAGCAATGTAAACAGGCACAGAGAAGGTGCTATCAGGGAATTCTCTGCCTGCCTTTCCCCAGTGCTCTGCAAGCTCTCCAGGACAACATAAAATCTGGGGCTCTGTGCTTTCTTTCGTTCTGAACAAGTGTTACTGTTTTCTGCACAAAAGCGATTCTGCGAAGCAATGTGAACAGGCACAGAGAAGGTGCTAGCAGGGAATTCTCTGCCTGCCTTTCCCCAGTGCTCTGCAAGCTCTCCAGGACAACATAAAATCTGGGGCTCTGTGCTTTCTTTCCTTCTGAACAAGTGTTACTGTTTTCTGCACAAAAGCGATTCTGCGAAGCAATGTGAACACTTCTGCTTCCCAGGCACAGAGAAGGTGCTAGCAAGGAATTCTCTGCCTGCCTTTCCCCAGTGCTCTGCAAGCTCTCGAGGACAACATAGAATCTGGGGCTCTGTGCTTTCTTTCGTTCTGAACAAGTGTTAGTGTTTTCTGCACAAAAGCGATTCTGCGAAGCAATGTGAACACTTCTGCTTCCCAGGCACAGAGAAGGTGCTAGCAGGGAATTCTCTGCCTGCCTTTCCCCAGTGCTCTGCAAGCTCTCCAGGACAACATAAAATCTGGGGCTCTGTGCTTTCTTTCCTTCTGAACAAGTGTTACTGTTTTCTGCACAAAAGCGATTCTGCGAAGCAATGTGAACAGGCACAGAGAAGGTGCTATCAGGGAATTCTCTGCCTGCCTTTCCCCAGTGCTCTGCAAGCTCTCCAGGACAACATAAAATCTGGGGCTCTGTGCTTTCTTTCCTTCTGAACAAGTGTTACTGTTTTCTGCACAAAAGCGATTCTGCGAAACAATGTGAACACTTCTGCTTCCTAGGCACAGAGAAGGTGCTAGCAAGGAATTCTCTGCCTGCCTTTCCCCAGTGCTCTGCAAGTTCTCGAGGACAACATAAAATCTGGGGCTCTGTGCTTTCTTTCGTTCTGAACAAGTGTTAGTGTTTTCTGCACAAAAGCGATTCTGCGAAGCAATGTGAACAGGCACAGAGAAGGTGCTATCAGGGAATTCTCTGCCTGCCTTTCCCCAGTGCTCTGCAAGCTCTCCAGGACAACATAAAATCTGGGGCTCTGTGCTTTCTTTCGTTCTGAACAAGTGTTACTGTTTTCTGCACAAAAGCGATTCTGCGAAGCAATGTGAACAGGCACAGAGAAGGTGCTATCAGGGAATTCTCTGCCTGCCTTTCCCCAGTGCTCTGCAAGCTCTCCAGGACAACATAAAATCTGGGGCTCTGTGCTTTCTTTTGTTCTGAACAAGTGTTAGTGTTTTCTGCACAAAAGCGATTCCTGCGAAGCAATGTGAACACTTCTGTTTCCCAGGCACAGAGAAGGTGCTAGCAAGGAATTCTCTGCCTGCCTTTCCCCAGTGCTCTGCAAGCTCTCGAGGACAACATAGAATCTGGGGCTCTGTGCTTTCTTTCATTCTGAACAAGTGTTAGTGTTTTCTGCACAAAAGCGATTCTTGTGAAGCAATGTGAACACTTCTGCTTCCCAGGCACAGAGAAGGTGCTAGCAGGGAATTCTCTGCCTGCCTTTCCCCAGTGCTCTGCAAGCTCTCCAGGACAACATAAAATATGGGGCTCTGTGCTTTCTTTCCTTCTGAACAAGTGTTACTGTTTTCTGCACAAAAGCGATTCTGCGAAGCAATGTGAACAGGCACAGAGAAGGTGCTATCAGGGAATTCTCTGCCTGCTTTTCCCCAGTGGTCTGCAAGCTCTCCAGGACAACATAAAATCTGGGGCTCTATGCTTTCTTTCCTTCTGAACAAGTGTTACTGTTTTCTGCACAAAAGCGATTCTGCGAAGCAATGTGAACACTTCTGCTTCCCAGGCACAGAGAAGGTGCTAGCAGGGAATTCTCTGCCTGCCTTTCCCCAGTGCTCTGCAAGCTCTCCAGGACAACATAGAATCTGGGGCTCTGTGCTTTCTTTCCTTCTGAACAAGTGTTACTGTTTTCTGCACAAAAGCGATTCTGCGAAGCAATGTGAACAGGCACAGAGAAGGTGCTAGCAGGGAATTCTCTGCCTGCCTTTCCCCAGTGCTCTGCAAGCTCTCCAGGACAACATAAAATCTGGGGCTCTGTGCTTTCTTTCCTTCTGAACAAGTGTTACTGTTTTCTGCACAAAAGCGATTCTGCGAAGCAATGTGAACACTTCTGCTTCCCAGGCACAGAGAAGGTGCTAGCAAGGAATTCTCTGCCTGCCTTTCCCCAGTGCTCTGCAAGCTCTCCAGGACAACATAAAATCTGGGGCTCTGTGCTTTCTTTCGTTCTGAACAAGTGTTACTGTTTTCTGCACAAAAGCGATTCTGCGAAGCAATGTGAACAGGAACAGAGAAGGTGCTATCAGGGAATTCTCTGCCTGCCTTTCCCCAGTGCTCTGCAAGCTCTCCAGGACAACATAAAATCTGGGGCTCTGTGCTTTCTTTCCTTCTGAACAAGTGTTACTGTTTTCTGCACAAAAGCGATTCTTGCGAAGCAATGTGAACACATCTGCTTCCCAGGCACAGAGAAGGTGCTAGCAGGGAATTCTCTGCCTGCCTTTCCCCAGTGCTCTGCAAGCTCTCCAGGACAACATCAAATCTGGGGCTCTGTGCTTTCTTTCGTTCTGAACAAGTGTTACTGTTTTCTGCACAAAAGCGATTCTGCGAAGCAATGTGAACAGGCACAGAGAAGGTGCTATCAGGGAATTCTCTGCCTGCTTTTCCCCAGTGCTCTGCAAGCTCTCGAGGACAACATAAAATATGGGGCTCTGTGCTTTCTTTCCTTCTGAACAAGTGTTACTGTTTTCTGCACAAAAGCGATTCTGCGAAGCAATGTGAACACTTCTGCTTCCCAGGCACAGAGAAGGTGCTAGCAGGGAATTCTCTGCCTGCCTTTCCCCAGTGCTCTGCAAGCTCTCGAGGACAACATAGAATCTGGGGCTCTGTGCTTTCTTTCGTTCTGAACAAGTGTTAGTGTTTTCTGCACAAAAGCGATTCTTGCGAAGCAATGTGAACACTTCTGCTTCCCAGGCACAGAGAAGGTGCTAGCAAGGAATTCTCTGCCTGCCTTTCCCCAGTGCTCTGCAAGCTCTCGAGGACAACATAAAATCTGGGGCTCTGTGCTTTCTTTCGTTCTGAACAAGTGTTACTGTTTTCTGCACAAAAGCGATTCTGCGAAGCAATGTGAACAGGCACAGAGAAGGTGCTATCAGGGAATTCTCTGCCTGCCTTTCCCCAGTGCTCTGCAAGCTCTCCAGGACAACATAAAATCTGGGGCTCTGTGCTTTCTTTCCTTCTGAACAAGTGTTAGTGTTTTCTGCACAAAAGCGATTCTGCGAAGCAATGTGAACAGGCACAGAGAAGGTGCTATCAGGGAATTCTCTGCCTGCTTTTCACCAGTGGTCTGCAAGCTCTCCAGGACAACATAAAATCTGGGGCTCTGTGCTTTCTTTCCTTCTGAACAAGTGTTACTGTTTTCTGCACAAAAGCGATTCTGCGAAGCAATGTGAACACTTCTGCTTCCCAGGCACAGAGAAGGTGCTAGCAGGGAATTCTCTGCCTGCCTTTCCCCAGTGCTCTGCAAGCTCTCGAGGACAACAGAGAATCTGGGGCTCTGTGCTTTCTTTCCTTCTGAACAAGTGTTACTGTTTTCTGCACAAAAGCGATTCTGCGAAGCAATGTGAACACTTCTGCTTCCCAGGCACAGAGAAGGTGCTAGCAAGGAATTCTCTGCCTGCCTTTCCCCAGTGCTCTGCAAGCTCTCCAGGACAACATAAAATCTGGGGCTCTGTGCTTTCTTTCGTTCTGAACAAGTGTTAGTGTTTTCTGCACAAAAGCGATTCTTGCGAAGCAATGTGAACACTTCTGCTTCCCAGGCACAGAGAAGGTGCTAGCAGGGAATTCTCTGCCTGCCTTTCCCCAGTGCTCTGCAAGCTCTCCAGGACAACATAAAATCTGGGGCTCTGTGCTTTCTTTCGTTCTGAACAAGTGTTACTGTTTTCTGCACAAAAGCGATTCTGCGAAGCAATGTGAGCAGGCACAGAGAAGGTGCTATCAGGGAATTCTCTGCCTGCCTTTCCCCAGTGCTCTGCAAGCTCTCCAGGACAACATAAAATCTGGGGATCTGTGCTTTCTTTCGTTCTGAACAAGTGTTACTGTTTTCTGCACAAAAGCGATTCTTGCGAAGCAATGTGAACACTTCTGCTTCCCAGGCACAGAGAAGGTGCTAGCAAGGAATTCTCTGCCTGCCTTTCCCCAGTGCTCTGCAAGCTCTCGAGGACAACATAAAATCTGGGGCTCTGTGCTTTCTTTCGTTCTGAACAAGTGTTACTGTTTTCTGCACAAAAGCGATTCTGCGAAGCAATGTGAACAGGCACAGAGAAGGTGCTATCAGGGAATTCTCTGCCTGCCTTTCCCCAGTGCTCTGCAAGCTCTCCAGTACAACATAAAATCTGGGGCTCTGTGCTTTCTTTCGTTCTGAACAAGTGTTACTGTTTTCTGAACAAAAGCGATTCTGCGAAACAATGTGAACAGGCACAGAGAAGGTGCTATCAGGGAATTCTCTGCCTGCCTTTCCCCAGTGCTCTGCAAGCTCTCCAGGACAACATAAAATCTGGGGCTCTGTGCTTTCTTTCCTTCTGAACAAGTGTTACTGTTTTCTGCACAAAAGCGATTCTGCGAAGCAATGTGAACACTTCTGCTTCCCAGGCACAGAGAAGGTGCTAGCAGGGAATTCTCTGCCTGCCTTTCCCCAGTGCTCTGCAAGCTCTCCAGGACAACATAAAATCTGGGGTTCTGTGCTTTCTTTCCTTCTGAACAAGTGTTAGTGTTTTCTGCACAAAAGCGATTCTGCGAAGCAATGTGAACAGGCACAGAGAAGGTGCTATCAGGGAATTCTCTGCCTGCTTTTCCCCAGTGCTCTGCAAGCTCTCCAGGACAACATAAAATATGGGGCTCTGTGCTTTCTTTCCTTCTGAACAAGTGTTACTGTTTTCTGCACAAAAGCGATTCTGCGAAGCAATGTGAACACTTCTGCTTCCCAGGCACAGAGAAGGTGCTAGCAGGGAATTCTCTGCCTGCCTTTCCCCAGTGCTCTGCAAGCTCTCGAGGACAACAGAGAATCTGGGGCTCTGTGCTTTCTTTCGTTCTGAACAAGTGTTACTGTTTTCTGCACAAAAGCGATTCTGCGAAGCAATGTGAACACTTCTGCTTCCCAGGCACAGAGAAGGTGCTAGCAAGGAATTCTCTGCCTGCCTTTCCCCAGTGCTCTGCAAGCTCTCCAGGACAACATAAAATCTGGGGCTCTGTGCTTTCTTTCGTTCTGAACAAGTGTTACTGTTTTCTGCACAAAAGCGATTCTTGCGAAGCAATGTGAACACTTCTGCTTCCCAGGCACAGAGAAGGTGCTAGCAGGGAATTCTCTGCCTGCCTTTCCCCAGTGCTCTGCAAGCTCTCCAGGACAACATAAAATCTGGGGCTCTGTGCTTTCTTTCCTTCTGAACAAGTGTTACTGTTTTCTGCACAAAAGCGATTCTGCGAAGCAATGTGAACACTTCTGCTTCCCAGGCACAGAGAAGGTGCTAGCAGGGAATTCTCTGCCTGCCTTTCCCCAGTGCTCTGCAAGCTCTCCAGGACAACATAAAATCTGGGGTTCTGTGCTTTCTTTCCTTCTGAACAAGTGTTATTGTTTTCTGCACAAAAGCGATTCTGCGAAGCAATGTGAACAGGCACAGAGAAGGTGCTATCAGGGAATTCTCTGCCTGCTTTTCCCCAGTGCTCTGCAAGCTCTCCAGGACAACATAAAATATGGGGCTCTGTGCTTTCTTTCCTTCTGAACAAGTGTTACTGTTTTCTGCACAAAAGCGATTCTGCGAAGCAATGTGAACACTTCTGCTTCCCAGGCACAGAGAAGGTGCTAGCAGGGAATTCTCTGCCTGCCTTTCCCCAGTGCTCTGCAAGCTCTCGAGGACAACATAGAATCTGGGGCTCTGTGCTTTCTTTCGTTCTGAACAAGTGTTAGTGTTTTCTGCACAAAAGCGATTCTGCGAAACAATGTGAACACTTCTGCTTCCCAGGCACAGAGAAGGTGCTAGCAGGGAATTCTCTGCCTGCCTTTCCCCAGTGCTCTGCAAGCTCTCCAGGACAACATAAAATCTGGGGCTCTGTGCTTTCTTTCGTTCTGAACAAGTGTTACTGTTTTCTGCACAAAAGCGATTCTTGCGAAGCAATGTGAACACTTCTGCTTCCCAGGCACAGAGAAGGTGCTAGCAAGGAATTCTCTGCCTGCCTTTCCCCAGTGCTCTGCAAGCTCTCGAGGACAACATAAAATCTGGGGCTCTGTGCTTTCTTTCGTTCTGAACAAGTGTTACTGTTTTCTGCACAAAAGCGATTCTGCGAAGCAATGTGAACAGGCACAGAGAAGGTGCTATCAGGGAATTCTCTGCCTGCCTTTCCCCAGTGCTCTGCAAGCTCTCCAGGACAACATAAAATCTGGGGCTCTGTGCTTTCTTTCCTTCTGAACAAGTGTTAGTGTTTTCTGCACAAAAGCGATTCTGCGAAGCAATGTGAACAGGCACAGAGAAGGTGCTATCAGGGAATTCTCTGCCTGCTTTTCACCAGTGGTCTGCAAGCTCTCCAGGACAACATAAAATCTGGGGCTCTGTGCTTTCTTTCCTTCTGAACAAGTGTTACTGTTTTCTGCACAAAAGCGATTCTGCGAAGCAATGTGAACACTTCTGCTTCCCAGGCACAGAGAAGGTGCTAGCAGGGAATTCTCTGCCTGCCTTTCCCCAGTGCTCTGCAAGCTCTCGAGGACAACAGAGAATCTGGGGCTCTGTGCTTTCTTTCGTTCTGAACAAGTGTTACTGTTTTCTGCACAAAAGCGATTCTTGCGAAGCAATGTGAACACTTCTGCTTCCCAGGCACAGAGAAGGTGCTAGCAGGGAATTCTCTGCCTGCCTTTCCCCAGTGCTCTGCAAGCTCTCCAGGACAACATAAAATCTGGGGCTCTGTGCTTTCTTTCGTTCTGAACAAGTGTTACTGTTTTCTGCACAAAAGCGATTCTGCGAAGCAATGTGAGCAGGCACAGAGAAGGTGCTATCAGGGAATTCTCTGCCTGCCTTTCCCCAGTGCTCTGCAAGCTCTCCAGGACAACATAAAATCTGGGGATCTGTGCTTTCTTTCGTTCTGAACAAGTGTTACTGTTTTCTGCACAAAAGCGATTCTTGCGAAGCAATGTGAACACTTCTGCTTCCCAGGCACAGAGAAGGTGCTAGCAAGGAATTCTCTGCCTGCCTTTCCCCAGTGCTCTGCAAGCTCTCGAGGACAACATAAAATCTGGGGCTCTGTGCTTTCTTTCGTTCTGAACAAGTGTTACTGTTTTCTGCACAAAAGCGATTCTGCGAAGCAATGTGAACAGGCACAGAGAAGGTGCTATCAGGGAATTCTCTGCCTGCCTTTCCCCAGTGCTCTGCAAGCTCTCCAGGACAACATAAAATCTGGGGCTCTGTGCTTTCTTTCCTTCTGAACAAGTGTTACTGTTTTCTGCACAAAAGCGATTCTGCGAAGCAATGTGAACAGGCACAGAGAAGGTGCTATCAGGGAATTCTCTGCCTGCTTTTCCCCAGTGCTCTGCAAGCTCTCCAGGACAACATAAAATCTGGGGCTCTGTGCTTTCTTTCCTTCTGAACAAGTGTTACTGTTTTCTGCACAAAAGCGATTCTGCGAAGCAATGTGAACACTTCTGCTTCCCAGGCACAGAGAAGGTGCTAGCAGGGAATTCTCTGCCTGCCTTTCCCCAGTGCTCTGCAAGCTCTCCAGGACAACATAGAATCTGGGGCTCTGTGCTTTCTTTCCTTCTGAACAAGTGTTAATGTTTTCGGCACAAAAGCGATTCTGCGAAGCAATGTAAACAGGCACAGAGAAGGTGCTATCAGGGAATTCTCTGCCTGCCTTTCCCCAGTGCTCTGCAAGCTCTCCAGGACAACATAAAATCTGGGGCTCTGTGCTTTCTTTCCTTCTGAACAAGTGTTAGTGTTTTCTGCACAAAAGCGATTCTGCGAAGCAATGTGAACTCTTCTGCTTCCCAGGCACAGAGAAGGTGCTAGCAGGGAATTCTCTGCCTGCCTTTCCCCAGTGCTCTGCAAGCTCTCCAGGACAACATAAAATCTGGGGCTCTGTGATTTCTTTCCTTCTGAACAAGTGTTACTGTTTTCTGCACAAAAGCGATTCTGCGAAGCAATGTGAACAGGCACAGAGAAGGTGCTAGCAGGGAATTCTCTGCCTGCCTTTCCCCAGTGCTCTGCAAGCTCTCCAGGACAACATAAAATCTGGGGCTCTGTGCTTTCTTTCCTTCTGAACAAGTGTTACTGTTTTCTGCACAAAAGCGATTCTGCGAAACAATGTGAACACTTCTGCTTCCCAGGCACAGAGAAGGTGCTAGCAAGGAATTCTCTGCCTGCCTTTCCCCAGTGCTCTGCAAGCTCTCCAGGACAACATAAAATCTGGGGCTCTGTGCTTTCTTTCGTTCTGAACAAGTGTTACTGTTTTCTGCACAAAAGCGATTCTTGCGAAGCAATGTGAACACTTCTGCTTCCCAGGCACAGAGAAGGTGCTAGCAGGGAATTCTCTGCCTGCCTTTCCCCAGTGCTCTGCAAGCTCTCCAGGACAACATAAAATCTGGGGCTCTGTGCTTTCTTTCGTTCTGAACAAGTGTTACTGTTTTCTGCACAAAAGCGATTCTGCGAAGCAATGTGAGCAGGCACAGAGAAGGTGCTATCAGGGAATTCTCTGCCTGCCTTTCCCCAGTGCTCTGCAAGCTCTCCAGGACAACATAAAATCTGGGGATCTGTGCTTTCTTTCGTTCTGAACAAGTGTTACTGTTTTCTGCACAAAAGCGATTCTTGCGAAGCAATGTGAACACTTCTGCTTCCCAGGCACAGAGAAGGTGCTAGCAAGGAATTCTCTGCCTGCCTTTCCCCAGTGCTCTGCAAGCTCTCGAGGACAACATAAAATCTGGGGCTCTGTGCTTTCTTTCGTTCTGAACAAGTGTTACTGTTTTCTGCACAAAAGCGATTCTGCGAAGCAATGTGAACAGGCACAGAGAAGGTGCTATCAGGGAATTCTCTGCCTGCCTTTCCCCAGTGCTCTGCAAGCTCTCCAGTACAACATAAAATCTGGGGCTCTGTGCTTTCTTTCGTTCTGAACAAGTGTTACTGTTTTCTGAACAAAAGCGATTCTGCGAAACAATGTGAACAGGCACAGAGAAGGTGCTATCAGGGAATTCTCTGCCTGCCTTTCCCCAGTGCTCTGCAAGCTCTCGAGGACAACATAGAATCTGGGGCTCTGTGCTTTCTTTCGTTCTGAACAAGTGTTAGTGTTTTCTGCACAAAAGCGATTCTGCGAAACAATGTGAACACTTCTGCTTCCCAGGCACAGAGAAGGTGCTAGCAGGGAATTCTCTGCCTGCATTTCCCCAGTGCTCTGCAAGCTCTCCAGGACAACATAAAATCTGGGGCTCTGTGCTTTCTTTCGTTCTGAACAAGTGTTACTGTTTTCTGCACAAAAGCGATTCTTGCGAAGCAATGTGAACACTTCTGCTTCCCAGGCACAGAGAAGGTGCTAGCAAGGAATTCTCTGCCTGCCTTTCCCCAGTGCTCTGCAAGCTCTCGAGGACAACATAAAATCTGGGGCTCTGTGCTTTCTTTCCTTCTGAACAAGTGTTAGTGTTTTCTGCACAAAAGCGATTCTGCGAAGCAATGTGAACAGGCACAGAGAAGGTGCTATCAGGGAATTCTCTGCCTGCTTTTCACCAGTGGTCTGCAAGCTCTCCAGGACAACATAAAATCTGGGGCTCTGTGCTTTCTTTCCTTCTGAACAAGTGTTACTGTTTTCTGCACAAAAGCGATTCTGCGAAGCAATGTGAACACTTCTGCTTCCCAGGCACAGAGAAGGTGCTAGCAGGGAATTCTCTGCCTGCCTTTCCCCAGTGCTCTGCAAGCTCTCGAGGACAACAGAGAATCTGGGGCTCTGTGCTTTCTTTCCTTCTGAACAAGTGTTACTGTTTTCTGCACAAAAGCGATTCTGCGAAGCAATGTGAACACTTCTGCTTCCCAGGCACAGAGAAGGTGCTAGCAAGGAATTCTCTGCCTGCCTTTCCCCAGTGCTCTGCAAGCTCTCCAGGACAACATAAAATCTGGGGCTCTGTGCTTTCTTTCGTTCTGAACAAGTGTTACTGTTTTCTGCACAAAAGCGATTCTTGCGAAGCAATGTGAACACTTCTGCTTCCCAGGCACAGAGAAGGTGCTAGCAGGGAATTCTCTGCCTGCCTTTCCCCAGTGCTCTGCAAGCTCTCCAGGACAACATAAAATCTGGGGCTCTGTGCTTTCTTTCGTTCTGAACAAGTGTTACTGTTTTCTGCACAAAAGCGATTCTGCGAAGCAATGTGAGCAGGCACAGAGAAGGTGCTATCAGGGAATTCTCTGCCTGCCTTTCCCCAGTGCTCTGCAAGCTCTCCAGGACAACATAAAATCTGGGGATCTGTGCTTTCTTTCGTTCTGAACAAGTGTTACTGTTTTCTGCACAAAAGCGATTCTTGCGAAGCAATGTGAACACTTCTGCTTCCCAGGCACAGAGAAGGTGCTAGCAAGGAATTCTCTGCCTGCCTTTCCCCAGTGCTCTGCAAGCTCTCGAGGACAACATAAAATCTGGGGCTCTGTGCTTTCTTTCGTTCTGAACAAGTGTTACTGTTTTCTGCACAAAAGCGATTCTGCGAAGCAATGTGAACAGGCACAGAGAAGGTGCTATCAGGGAATTCTCTGCCTGCCTTTCCCCAGTGCTCTGCAAGCTCTCCAGTACAACATAAAATCTGGGGCTCTGTGCTTTCTTTCGTTCTGAACAAGTGTTACTGTTTTCTGAACAAAAGCGATTCTGCGAAACAATGTGAACAGGCACAGAGAAGGTGCTATCAGGGAATTCTCTGCCTGCCTTTCCCCAGTGCTCTGCAAGCTCTCCAGGACAACATAAAATCTGGGGCTCTGTGCTTTCTTTCCTTCTGAACAAGTGTTACTGTTTTCTGCACAAAAGCGATTCTGCGAAGCAATGTGAACACTTCTGCTTCCCAGGCACAGAGAAGGTGCTAGCAGGGAATTCTCTGCCTGCCTTTCCCCAGTGCTCTGCAAGCTCTCCAGGACAACATAAAATCTGGGGTTCTGTGCTTTCTTTCCTTCTGAACAAGTGTTATTGTTTTCTGCACAAAAGCGATTCTGCGAAGCAATGTGAACAGGCACAGAGAAGGTGCTATCAGGGAATTCTCTGCCTGCTTTTCCCCAGTGCTCTGCAAGCTCTCCAGGACAACATAAAATATGGGGCTCTGTGCTTTCTTTCCTTCTGAACAAGTGTTACTGTTTTCTGCACAAAAGCGATTCTGCGAAGCAATGTGAACACTTCTGCTTCCCAGGCACAGAGAAGGTGCTAGCAGGGAATTCTCTGCCTGCCTTTCCCCAGTGCTCTGCAAGCTCTCGAGGACAACAGAGAATCTGGGGCTCTGTGCTTTCTTTCGTTCTGAACAAGTGTTACTGTTTTCTGCACAAAAGCGATTCTGCGAAACAATGTGAACACTTCTGCTTCCCAGGCACAGAGAAGGTGCTAGCAGGGAATTCTCTGCCTGCCTTTCCCCAGTGCTCTGCAAGCTCTCCAGGACAACATAAAATCTGGGGCTCTGTGCTTTCTTTCGTTCTGAACAAGTGTTACTGTTTTCTGCACAAAAGCGATTCTTGCGAAGCAATGTGAACACTTCTGCTTCCCAGGCACAGAGAAGGTGCTAGCAAGGAATTCTCTGCCTGCCTTTCCCCAGTGCTCTGCAAGCTCTCGAGGACAACATAAAATCTGGGGCTCTGTGCTTTCTTTCGTTCTGAACAAGTGTTACTGTTTTCTGCACAAAAGCGATTCTGCGAAGCAATGTGAACAGGCACAGAGAAGGTGCTATCAGGGAATTCTCTGCCTGCCTTTCCCCAGTGCTCTGCAAGCTCTCCAGGACAACATAAAATCTGGGGCTCTGTGCTTTCTTTCCTTCTGAACAAGTGTTAGTGTTTTCTGCACAAAAGCGATTCTGCGAAGCAATGTGAACAGGCACAGAGAAGGTGCTATCAGGGAATTCTCTGCCTGCTTTTCACCAGTGGTCTGCAAGCTCTCCAGGACAACATAAAATCTGGGGCTCTGTGCTTTCTTTCCTTCTGAACAAGTGTTACTGTTTTCTGCACAAAAGCGATTCTGCGAAGCAATGTGAACACTTCTGCTTCCCAGGCACAGAGAAGGTGCTAGCAGGGAATTCTCTGCCTGCCTTTCCCCAGTGCTCTGCAAGCTCTCGAGGACAACAGAGAATCTGGGGCTCTGTGCTTTCTTTCGTTCTGAACAAGTGTTACTGTTTTCTGCACAAAAGCGATTCTTGCGAAGCAATGTGAACACTTCTGCTTCCCAGGCACAGAGAAGGTGCTAGCAGGGAATTCTCTGCCTGCCTTTCCCCAGTGCTCTGCAAGCTCTCCAGGACAACATAAAATCTGGGGCTCTGTGCTTTCTTTCGTTCTGAACAAGTGTTACTGTTTTCTGCACAAAAGCGATTCTGCGAAGCAATGTGAGCAGGCACAGAGAAGGTGCTATCAGGGAATTCTCTGCCTGCCTTTCCCCAGTGCTCTGCAAGCTCTCCAGGACAACATAAAATCTGGGGATCTGTGCTTTCTTTCGTTCTGAACAAGTGTTACTGTTTTCTGCACAAAAGCGATTCTTGCGAAGCAATGTGAACACTTCTGCTTCCCAGGCACAGAGAAGGTGCTAGCAAGGAATTCTCTGCCTGCCTTTCCCCAGTGCTCTGCAAGCTCTCGAGGACAACATAAAATCTGGGGCTCTGTGCTTTCTTTCGTTCTGAACAAGTGTTACTGTTTTCTGCACAAAAGCGATTCTGCGAAGCAATGTGAACAGGCACAGAGAAGGTGCTATCAGGGAATTCTCTGCCTGCCTTTCCCCAGTGCTCTGCAAGCTCTCCAGGACAACATAAAATCTGGGGCTCTGTGCTTTCTTTCCTTCTGAACAAGTGTTACTGTTTTCTGCACAAAAGCGATTCTGCGAAGCAATGTGAACAGGCACAGAGAAGGTGCTATCAGGGAATTCTCTGCCTGCTTTTCCCCAGTGCTCTGCAAGCTCTCCAGGACAACATAAAATCTGGGGCTCTGTGCTTTCTTTCCTTCTGAACAAGTGTTACTGTTTTCTGCACAAAAGCGATTCTGCGAAGCAATGTGAACACTTCTGCTTCCCAGGCACAGAGAAGGTGCTAGCAGGGAATTCTCTGCCTGCCTTTCCCCAGTGCTCTGCAAGCTCTCCAGGACAACATAGAATCTGGGGCTCTGTGCTTTCTTTCCTTCTGAACAAGTGTTAATGTTTTCGGCACAAAAGCGATTCTGCGAAGCAATGTAAACAGGCACAGAGAAGGTGCTATCAGGGAATTCTCTGCCTGCCTTTCCCCAGTGCTCTGCAAGCTCTCCAGGACAACATAAAATCTGGGGCTCTGTGCTTTCTTTCCTTCTGAACAAGTGTTAGTGTTTTCTGCACAAAAGCGATTCTGCGAAGCAATGTGAACTCTTCTGCTTCCCAGGCACAGAGAAGGTGCTAGCAGGGAATTCTCTGCCTGCCTTTCCCCAGTGCTCTGCAAGCTCTCCAGGACAACATAAAATCTGGGGCTCTGTGCTTTCTTTCCTTCTGAACAAGTGTTACTGTTTTCTGCACAAAAGCGATTCTGCGAAACAATGTGAACACTTCTGCTTCCCAGGCACAGAGAAGGTGCTAGCAAGGAATTCTCTGCCTGCCTTTCCCCAGTGCTCTGCAAGCTCTCCAGGACAACATAAAATCTGGGGCTCTGTGCTTTCTTTCGTTCTGAACAAGTGTTACTGTTTTCTGCACAAAAGCGATTCTTGCGAAGCAATGTGAACACTTCTGCTTCCCAGGCACAGAGAAGGTGCTAGCAGGGAATTCTCTGCCTGCCTTTCCCCAGTGCTCTGCAAGCTCTCCAGGACAACATAAAATCTGGGGCTCTGTGCTTTCTTTCGTTCTGAACAAGTGTTACTGTTTTCTGCACAAAAGCGATTCTGCGAAGCAATGTGAGCAGGCACAGAGAAGGTGCTATCAGGGAATTCTCTGCCTGCCTTTCCCCAGTGCTCTGCAAGCTCTCCAGGACAACATAAAATCTGGGGATCTGTGCTTTCTTTCGTTCTGAACAAGTGTTACTGTTTTCTGCACAAAAGCGATTCTTGCGAAGCAATGTGAACACTTCTGCTTCCCAGGCACAGAGAAGGTGCTAGCAAGGAATTCTCTGCCTGCCTTTCCCCAGTGCTCTGCAAGCTCTCGAGGACAACATAAAATCTGGGGCTCTGTGCTTTCTTTCGTTCTGAACAAGTGTTACTGTTTTCTGCACAAAAGCGATTCTGCGAAGCAATGTGAACAGGCACAGAGAAGGTGCTATCAGGGAATTCTCTGCCTGCCTTTCCCCAGTGCTCTGCAAGCTCTCCAGTACAACATAAAATCTGGGGCTCTGTGCTTTCTTTCGTTCTGAACAAGTGTTACTGTTTTCTGAACAAAAGCGATTCTGCGAAACAATGTGAACAGGCACAGAGAAGGTGCTATCAGGGAATTCTCTGCCTGCCTTTCCCCAGTGCTCTGCAAGCTCTCCAGGACAACATAAAATCTGGGGCTCTGTGCTTTCTTTCCTTCTGAACAAGTGTTACTGTTTTCTGCACAAAAGCGATTCTGCGAAGCAATGTGAACACTTCTGCTTCCCAGGCACAGAGAAGGTGCTAGCAGGGAATTCTCTGCCTGCCTTTCCCCAGTGCTCTGCAAGCTCTCCAGGACAACATAAAATCTGGGGTTCTGTGCTTTCTTTCCTTCTGAACAAGTGTTAGTGTTTTCTGCACAAAAGCGATTCTGCGAAGCAATGTGAACAGGCACAGAGAAGGTGCTATCAGGGAATTCTCTGCCTGCTTTTCCCCAGTGCTCTGCAAGCTCTCCAGGACAACATAAAATATGGGGCTCTGTGCTTTCTTTCCTTCTGAACAAGTGTTACTGTTTTCTGCACAAAAGCGATTCTGCGAAGCAATGTGAACACTTCTGCTTCCCAGGCACAGAGAAGGTGCTAGCAGGGAATTCTCTGCCTGCCTTTCCCCAGTGCTCTGCAAGCTCTCGAGGACAACAGAGAATCTGGGGCTCTGTGCTTTCTTTCGTTCTGAACAAGTGTTACTGTTTTCTGCACAAAAGCGATTCTGCGAAGCAATGTGAACACTTCTGCTTCCCAGGCACAGAGAAGGTGCTAGCAAGGAATTCTCTGCCTGCCTTTCCCCAGTGCTCTGCAAGCTCTCCAGGACAACATAAAATCTGGGGCTCTGTGCTTTCTTTCGTTCTGAACAAGTGTTACTGTTTTCTGCACAAAAGCGATTCTTGCGAAGCAATGTGAACACTTCTGCTTCCCAGGCACAGAGAAGGTGCTAGCAGGGAATTCTCTGCCTGCCTTTCCCCAGTGCTCTGCAAGCTCTCGAGGACAACAGAGAATCTGGGGCTCTGTGCTTTCTTTCCTTCTGAACAAGTGTTACTGTTTTCTGCACAAAAGCGATTCTGCGAAGCAATGTGAACACTTCTGCTTCCCAGGCACAGAGAAGGTGCTAGCAGGGAATTCTCTGCCTGCCTTTCCCCAGTGCTCTGCAAGCTCTCCAGGACAACATAAAATCTGGGGTTCTGTGCTTTCTTTCCTTCTGAACAAGTGTTATTGTTTTCTGCACAAAAGCGATTCTGCGAAGCAATGTGAACAGGCACAGAGAAGGTGCTATCAGGGAATTCTCTGCCTGCTTTTCCCCAGTGCTCTGCAAGCTCTCCAGGACAACATAAAATATGGGGCTCTGTGCTTTCTTTCCTTCTGAACAAGTGTTACTGTTTTCTGCACAAAAGCGATTCTGCGAAGCAATGTGAACACTTCTGCTTCCCAGGCACAGAGAAGGTGCTAGCAGGGAATTCTCTGCCTGCCTTTCCCCAGTGCTCTGCAAGCTCTCGAGGACAACATAGAATCTGGGGCTCTGTGCTTTCTTTCGTTCTGAACAAGTGTTAGTGTTTTCTGCACAAAAGCGATTCTGCGAAACAATGTGAACACTTCTGCTTCCCAGGCACAGAGAAGGTGCTAGCAGGGAATTCTCTGCCTGCATTTCCCCAGTGCTCTGCAAGCTCTCCAGGACAACATAAAATCTGGGGCTCTGTGCTTTCTTTCGTTCTGAACAAGTGTTACTGTTTTCTGCACAAAAGCGATTCTTGCGAAGCAATGTGAACACTTCTGCTTCCCAGGCACAGAGAAGGTGCTAGCAAGGAATTCTCTGCCTGCCTTTCCCCAGTGCTCTGCAAGCTCTCGAGGACAACATAAAATCTGGGGCTCTGTGCTTTCTTTCGTTCTGAACAAGTGTTACTGTTTTCTGCACAAAAGCGATTCTGCGAAGCAATGTGAACAGGCACAGAGAAGGTGCTATCAGGGAATTCTCTGCCTGCCTTTCCCCAGTGCTCTGCAAGCTCTCCAGGACAACATAAAATCTGGGGCTCTGTGCTTTCTTTCCTTCTGAACAAGTGTTAGTGTTTTCTGCACAAAAGCGATTCTGCGAAGCAATGTGAACAGGCACAGAGAAGGTGCTATCAGGGAATTCTCTGCCTGCTTTTCACCAGTGGTCTGCAAGCTCTCCAGGACAACATAAAATCTGGGGCTCTGTGCTTTCTTTCCTTCTGAACAAGTGTTACTGTTTTCTGCACAAAAGCGATTCTGCGAAGCAATGTGAACACTTCTGCTTCCCAGGCACAGAGAAGGTGCTAGCAGGGAATTCTCTGCCTGCCTTTCCCCAGTGCTCTGCAAGCTCTCGAGGACAACAGAGAATCTGGGGCTCTGTGCTTTCTTTCCTTCTGAACAAGTGTTACTGTTTTCTGCACAAAAGCGATTCTGCGAAGCAATGTGAACACTTCTGCTTCCCAGGCACAGAGAAGGTGCTAGCAAGGAATTCTCTGCCTGCCTTTCCCCAGTGCTCTGCAAGCTCTCCAGGACAACATAAAATCTGGGGCTCTGTGCTTTCTTTCGTTCTGAACAAGTGTTACTGTTTTCTGCACAAAAGCGATTCTTGCGAAGCAATGTGAACACTTCTGCTTCCCAGGCACAGAGAAGGTGCTAGCAGGGAATTCTCTGCCTGCCTTTCCCCAGTGCTCTGCAAGCTCTCCAGGACAACATAAAATCTGGGGCTCTGTGCTTTCTTTCGTTCTGAACAAGTGTTACTGTTTTCTGCACAAAAGCGATTCTGCGAAGCAATGTGAGCAGGCACAGAGAAGGTGCTATCAGGGAATTCTCTGCCTGCCTTTCCCCAGTGCTCTGCAAGCTCTCCAGGACAACATAAAATCTGGGGCTCTGTGCTTTCTTTCGTTCTGAACAAGTGTTACTGTTTTCTGCACAAAAGCGATTCTTGCGAAGCAATGTGAACACTTCTGCTTCCCAGGCACAGAGAAGGTGCTAGCAAGGAATTCTCTGCCTGCCTTTCCCCAGTGCTCTGCAAGCTCTCGAGGACAACATAAAATCTGGGGCTCTGTGCTTTCTTTCGTTCTGAACAAGTGTTACTGTTTTCTGCACAAAAGCGATTCTGCGAAGCAATGTGAACAGGCACAGAGAAGGTGCTATCAGGGAATTCTCTGCCTGCCTTTCCCCAGTGCTCTGCAAGCTCTCCAGTACAACATAAAATCTGGGGCTCTGTGCTTTCTTTCGTTCTGAACAAGTGTTACTGTTTTCTGAACAAAAGCGATTCTGCGAAACAATGTGAACAGGCACAGAGAAGGTGCTATCAGGGAATTCTCTGCCTGCCTTTCCCCAGTGCTCTGCAAGCTCTCCAGGACAACATAAAATCTGGGGCTCTGTGCTTTCTTTCCTTCTGAACAAGTGTTACTGTTTTCTGCACAAAAGCGATTCTGCGAAGCAATGTGAACACTTCTGCTTCCCAGGCACAGAGAAGGTGCTAGCAGGGAATTCTCTGCCTGCCTTTCCCCAGTGCTCTGCAAGCTCTCCAGGACAACATAAAATCTGGGGTTCTGTGCTTTCTTTCCTTCTGAACAAGTGTTAGTGTTTTCTGCACAAAAGCGATTCTGCGAAGCAATGTGAACAGGCACAGAGAAGGTGCTATCAGGGAATTCTCTGCCTGCTTTTCCCCAGTGCTCTGCAAGCTCTCCAGGACAACATAAAATATGGGGCTCTGTGCTTTCTTTCCTTCTGAACAAGTGTTACTGTTTTCTGCACAAAAGCGATTCTGCGAAGCAATGTGAACACTTCTGCTTCCCAGGCACAGAGAAGGTGCTAGCAGGGAATTCTCTGCCTGCCTTTCCCCAGTGCTCTGCAAGCTCTCGAGGACAACAGAGAATCTGGGGCTCTGTGCTTTCTTTCGTTCTGAACAAGTGTTACTGTTTTCTGCACAAAAGCGATTCTGCGAAGCAATGTGAACACTTCTGCTTCCCAGGCACAGAGAAGGTGCTAGCAAGGAATTCTCTGCCTGCCTTTCCCCAGTGCTCTGCAAGCTCTCCAGGACAACATAAAATCTGGGGCTCTGTGCTTTCTTTCGTTCTGAACAAGTGTTACTGTTTTCTGCACAAAAGCGATTCTTGCGAAGCAATGTGAACACTTCTGCTTCCCAGGCACAGAGAAGGTGCTAGCAGGGAATTCTCTGCCTGCCTTTCCCCAGTGCTCTGCAAGCTCTCCAGGACAACATAAAATCTGGGGCTCTGTGCTTTCTTTCCTTCTGAACAAGTGTTACTGTTTTCTGCACAAAAGCGATTCTGCGAAGCAATGTGAACACTTCTGCTTCCCAGGCACAGAGAAGGTGCTAGCAGGGAATTCTCTGCCTGCCTTTCCCCAGTGCTCTGCAAGCTCTCCAGGACAACATAAAATCTGGGGTTCTGTGCTTTCTTTCCTTCTGAACAAGTGTTATTGTTTTCTGCACAAAAGCGATTCTGCGAAGCAATGTGAACAGGCACAGAGAAGGTGCTATCAGGGAATTCTCTGCCTGCTTTTCCCCAGTGCTCTGCAAGCTCTCCAGGACAACATAAAATATGGGGCTCTGTGCTTTCTTTCCTTCTGAACAAGTGTTACTGTTTTCTGCACAAAAGCGATTCTGCGAAGCAATGTGAACACTTCTGCTTCCCAGGCACAGAGAAGGTGCTAGCAGGGAATTCTCTGCCTGCCTTTCCCCAGTGCTCTGCAAGCTCTCGAGGACAACATAGAATCTGGGGCTCTGTGCTTTCTTTCGTTCTGGACAAGTGTTAGTGTTTTCTGCACAAAAGCGATTCTGCGAAACAATGTGAACACTTCTGCTTCCCAGGCACAGAGAAGGTGCTAGCAGGGAATTCTCTGCCTGCCTTTCCCCAGTGCTCTGCAAGCTCTCCAGGACAACATAAAATCTGGGGCTCTGTGCTTTCTTTCGTTCTGAACAAGTGTTACTGTTTTCTGCACAAAAGCGATTCTTGCGAAGCAATGTGAACACTTCTGCTTCCCAGGCACAGAGAAGGTGCTAGCAAGGAATTCTCTGCCTGCCTTTCCCCAGTGCTCTGCAAGCTCTCGAGGACAACATAAAATCTGGGGCTCTGTGCTTTCTTTCGTTCTGAACAAGTGTTACTGTTTTCTGCACAAAAGCGATTCTGCGAAGCAATGTGAACAGGCACAGAGAAGGTGCTATCAGGGAATTCTCTGCCTGCCTTTCCCCAGTGCTCTGCAAGCTCTCCAGGACAACATAAAATCTGGGGCTCTGTGCTTTCTTTCCTTCTGAACAAGTGTTAGTGTTTTCTGCACAAAAGCGATTCTGCGAAGCAATGTGAACAGGCACAGAGAAGGTGCTATCAGGGAATTCTCTGCCTGCTTTTCACCAGTGGTCTGCAAGCTCTCCAGGACAACATAAAATCTGGGGCTCTGTGCTTTCTTTCCTTCTGAACAAGTGTTACTGTTTTCTGCACAAAAGCGATTCTGCGAAGCAATGTGAACACTTCTGCTTCCCAGGCACAGAGAAGGTGCTAGCAGGGAATTCTCTGCCTGCCTTTCCCCAGTGCTCTGCAAGCTCTCGAGGACAACAGAGAATCTGGGGCTCTGTGCTTTCTTTCGTTCTGAACAAGTGTTACTGTTTTCTGCACAAAAGCGATTCTTGCGAAGCAATGTGAACACTTCTGCTTCCCAGGCACAGAGAAGGTGCTAGCAGGGAATTCTCTGCCTGCCTTTCCCCAGTGCTCTGCAAGCTCTCCAGGACAACATAAAATCTGGGGCTCTGTGCTTTCTTTCGTTCTGAACAAGTGTTACTGTTTTCTGCACAAAAGCGATTCTGCGAAGCAATGTGAGCAGGCACAGAGAAGGTGCTATCAGGGAATTCTCTGCCTGCCTTTCCCCAGTGCTCTGCAAGCTCTCCAGGACAACATAAAATCTGGGGATCTGTGCTTTCTTTCGTTCTGAACAAGTGTTACTGTTTTCTGCACAAAAGCGATTCTTGCGAAGCAATGTGAACACTTCTGCTTCCCAGGCACAGAGAAGGTGCTAGCAAGGAATTCTCTGCCTGCCTTTCCCCAGTGCTCTGCAAGCTCTCGAGGACAACATAAAATCTGGGGCTCTGTGCTTTCTTTCGTTCTGAACAAGTGTTACTGTTTTCTGCACAAAAGCGATTCTGCGAAGCAATGTGAACAGGCACAGAGAAGGTGCTATCAGGGAATTCTCTGCCTGCCTTTCCCCAGTGCTCTGCAAGCTCTCCAGGACAACATAAAATCTGGGGCTCTGTGCTTTCTTTCCTTCTGAACAAGTGTTACTGTTTTCTGCACAAAAGCGATTCTGCGAAGCAATGTGAACAGGCACAGAGAAGGTGCTATCAGGGAATTCTCTGCCTGCTTTTCCCCAGTGCTCTGCAAGCTCTCCAGGACAACATAAAATCTGGGGCTCTGTGCTTTCTTTCCTTCTGAACAAGTGTTACTGTTTTCTGCACAAAAGCGATTCTGCGAAGCAATGTGAACACTTCTGCTTCCCAGGCACAGAGAAGGTGCTAGCAGGGAATTCTCTGCCTGCCTTTCCCCAGTGCTCTGCAAGCTCTCCAGGACAACATAGAATCTGGGGCTCTGTGCTTTCTTTCCTTCTGAACAAGTGTTAATGTTTTCGGCACAAAAGCGATTCTGCGAAGCAATGTAAACAGGCACAGAGAAGGTGCTATCAGGGAATTCTCTGCCTGCCTTTCCCCAGTGCTCTGCAAGCTCTCCAGGACAACATAAAATCTGGGGCTCTGTGCTTTCTTTCCTTCTGAACAAGTGTTAGTGTTTTCTGCACAAAAGCGATTCTGCGAAGCAATGTGAACTCTTCTGCTTCCCAGGCACAGAGAAGGTGCTAGCAGGGAATTCTCTGCCTGCCTTTCCCCAGTGCTCTGCAAGCTCTCCAGGACAACATAAAATCTGGGGCTCTGTGCTTTCTTTCCTTCTGAACAAGTGTTACTGTTTTCTGCACAAAAGCGATTCTGCGAAACAATGTGAACACTTCTGCTTCCCAGGCACAGAGAAGGTGCTAGCAAGGAATTCTCTGCCTGCCTTTCCCCAGTGCTCTGCAAGCTCTCCAGGACAACATAAAATCTGGGGCTCTGTGCTTTCTTTCGTTCTGAACAAGTGTTACTGTTTTCTGCACAAAAGCGATTCTTGCGAAGCAATGTGAACACTTCTGCTTCCCAGGCACAGAGAAGGTGCTAGCAGGGAATTCTCTGCCTGCCTTTCCCCAGTGCTCTGCAAGCTCTCCAGGACAACATAAAATCTGGGGCTCTGTGCTTTCTTTCGTTCTGAACAAGTGTTACTGTTTTCTGCACAAAAGCGATTCTGCGAAGCAATGTGAGCAGGCACAGAGAAGGTGCTATCAGGGAATTCTCTGCCTGCCTTTCCCCAGTGCTCTGCAAGCTCTCCAGGACAACATAAAATCTGGGGATCTGTGCTTTCTTTCGTTCTGAACAAGTGTTACTGTTTTCTGCACAAAAGCGATTCTTGCGAAGCAATGTGAACACTTCTGCTTCCCAGGCACAGAGAAGGTGCTAGCAAGGAATTCTCTGCCTGCCTTTCCCCAGTGCTCTGCAAGCTCTCGAGGACAACATAAAATCTGGGGCTCTGTGCTTTCTTTCGTTCTGAACAAGTGTTACTGTTTTCTGCACAAAAGCGATTCTGCGAAGCAATGTGAACAGGCACAGAGAAGGTGCTATCAGGGAATTCTCTGCCTGCCTTTCCCCAGTGCTCTGCAAGCTCTCCAGTACAACATAAAATCTGGGGCTCTGTGCTTTCTTTCGTTCTGAACAAGTGTTACTGTTTTCTGAACAAAAGCGATTCTGCGAAACAATGTGAACAGGCACAGAGAAGGTGCTATCAGGGAATTCTCTGCCTGCCTTTCCCCAGTGCTCTGCAAGCTCTCCAGGACAACATAAAATCTGGGGCTCTGTGCTTTCTTTCCTTCTGAACAAGTGTTACTGTTTTCTGCACAAAAGCGATTCTGCGAAGCAATGTGAACACTTCTGCTTCCCAGGCACAGAGAAGGTGCTAGCAGGGAATTCTCTGCCTGCCTTTCCCCAGTGCTCTGCAAGCTCTCCAGGACAACATAAAATCTGGGGCTCTGTGCTTTCTTTCCTTCTGAACAAGTGTTACTGTTTTCTGCACAAAAGCGATTCTGCGAAGCAATGTGAACAGGCACAGAGAAGGTGCTATCAGGGAATTCTCTGCCTGCTTTTCCCCAGTGCTCTGCAAGCTCTCCAGGACAACATAAAATATGGGGCTCTGTGCTTTCTTTCCTTCTGAACAAGTGTTACTGTTTTCTGCACAAAAGCGATTCTGCGAAGCAATGTGAACACTTCTGCTTCCCAGGCACAGAGAAGGTGCTAGCAGGGAATTCTCTGCCTGCCTTTCCCCAGTGCTCTGCAAGCTCTCGAGGACAACAGAGAATCTGGGGCTCTGTGCTTTCTTTCGTTCTGAACAAGTGTTACTGTTTTCTGCACAAAAGCGATTCTGCGAAGCAATGTGAACACTTCTGCTTCCCAGGCACAGAGAAGGTGCTAGCAAGGAATTCTCTGCCTGCCTTTCCCCAGTGCTCTGCAAGCTCTCCAGGACAACATAAAATCTGGGGCTCTGTGCTTTCTTTCGTTCTGAACAAGTGTTACTGTTTTCTGCACAAAAGCGATTCTTGCGAAGCAATGTGAACACTTCTGCTTCCCAGGCACAGAGAAGGTGCTAGCAGGGAATTCTCTGCCTGCCTTTCCCCAGTGCTCTGCAAGCTCTCCAGGACAACATAAAATCTGGGGCTCTGTGCTTTCTTTCCTTCTGAACAAGTGTTACTGTTTTCTGCACAAAAGCGATTCTGCGAAGCAATGTGAACACTTCTGCTTCCCAGGCACAGAGAAGGTGCTAGCAGGGAATTCTCTGCCTGCCTTTCCCCAGTGCTCTGCAAGCTCTCCAGGACAACATAAAATCTGGGGTTCTGTGCTTTCTTTCCTTCTGAACAAGTGTTATTGTTTTCTGCACAAAAGCGATTCTGCGAAGCAATGTGAACAGGCACAGAGAAGGTGCTATCAGGGAATTCTCTGCCTGCTTTTCCCCAGTGCTCTGCAAGCTCTCCAGGACAACAGCAAATCTGGGGCTCTGTGCTTTCTTTCGTTCTGAACAAGTGTTACTGTTTTCTGCACAAAAGCGATTCTGCGAAGCAATGTGAACACTTCTGCTTCCCAGGCACAGAGAAGGTGCTAGCAGGGAATTCTCTGCCTGCCTTTCCCCAGTGCTCTGCAAGCTCTCGAGGACAACATAGAATCTGGGGCTCTGTGCTTTCTTTCGTTCTGAACAAGTGTTAGTGTTTTCTGCACAAAAGCGATTCTGCGAAACAATGTGAACACTTCTGCTTCCCAGGCACAGAGAAGGTGCTAGCAGGGAATTCTCTGCCTGCCTTTCCCCAGTGCTCTGCAAGCTCTCCAGGACAACATAAAATCTGGGGCTCTGTGCTTTCTTTCGTTCTGAACAAGTGTTACTGTTTTCTGCACAAAAGCGATTCTTGCGAAGCAATGTGAACACTTCTGCTTCCCAGGCACAGAGAAGGTGCTAGCAAGGAATTCTCTGCCTGCCTTTCCCCAGTGCTCTGCAAGCTCTCGAGGACAACATAAAATCTGGGGCTCTGTGCTTTCTTTCGTTCTGAACAAGTGTTACTGTTTTCTGCACAAAAGCGATTCTGCGAAGCAATGTGAACAGGCACAGAGAAGGTGCTATCAGGGAATTCTCTGCCTGCCTTTCCCCAGTGCTCTGCAAGCTCTCCAGGACAACATAAAATCTGGGGCTCTGTGCTTTCTTTCCTTCTGAACAAGTGTTAGTGTTTTCTGCACAAAAGCGATTCTGCGAAGCAATGTGAACAGGCACAGAGAAGGTGCTATCAGGGAATTCTCTGCCTGCTTTTCACCAGTGGTCTGCAAGCTCTCCAGGACAACATAAAATCTGGGGCTCTGTGCTTTCTTTCCTTCTGAACAAGTGTTACTGTTTTCTGCACAAAAGCGATTCTGCGAAGCAATGTGAACACTTCTGCTTCCCAGGCACAGAGAAGGTGCTAGCAGGGAATTCTCTGCCTGCCTTTCCCCAGTGCTCTGCAAGCTCTCGAGGACAACAGAGAATCTGGGGCTCTGTGCTTTCTTTCGTTCTGAACAAGTGTTACTGTTTTCTGCACAAAAGCGATTCTTGCGAAGCAATGTGAACACTTCTGCTTCCCAGGCACAGAGAAGGTGCTAGCAGGGAATTCTCTGCCTGCCTTTCCCCAGTGCTCTGCAAGCTCTCCAGGACAACATAAAATCTGGGGCTCTGTGCTTTCTTTCGTTCTGAACAAGTGTTACTGTTTTCTGCACAAAAGCGATTCTGCGAAGCAATGTGAGCAGGCACAGAGAAGGTGCTATCAGGGAATTCTCTGCCTGCCTTTCCCCAGTGCTCTGCAAGCTCTCCAGGACAACATAAAATCTGGGGATCTGTGCTTTCTTTCGTTCTGAACAAGTGTTACTGTTTTCTGCACAAAAGCGATTCTTGCGAAGCAATGTGAACACTTCTGCTTCCCAGGCACAGAGAAGGTGCTAGCAAGGAATTCTCTGCCTGCCTTTCCCCAGTGCTCTGCAAGCTCTCGAGGACAACATAAAATCTGGGGCTCTGTGCTTTCTTTCGTTCTGAACAAGTGTTACTGTTTTCTGCACAAAAGCGATTCTGCGAAGCAATGTGAACAGGCACAGAGAAGGTGCTATCAGGGAATTCTCTGCCTGCCTTTCCCCAGTGCTCTGCAAGCTCTCCAGGACAACATAAAATCTGGGGCTCTGTGCTTTCTTTCCTTCTGAACAAGTGTTACTGTTTTCTGCACAAAAGCGATTCTGCGAAGCAATGTGAACAGGCACAGAGAAGGTGCTATCAGGGAATTCTCTGCCTGCCTTTCCCCAGTGCTCTGCAAGCTCTCCAGGACAACATAAAATCTGGGGCTCTGTGCTTTCTTTCCTTCTGAACAAGTGTTACTGTTTTCTGCACAAAAGCGATTCTGCGAAACAATGTGAACACTTCTGCTTCCCAGGCACAGAGAAGGTGCTAGCAAGGAATTCTCTGCCTGCCTTTCCCCAGTGCTCTGCAAGCTCTCCAGGACAACATAAAATCTGGGGCTCTGTGCTTTCTTTCGTTCTGAACAAGTGTTAGTGTTTTCTGCACAAAAGCGATTCTGCGAAGCAATGTGAACAGGCACAGAGAAGGTGCTATCAGGGAATTCTCTGCCTGCCTTTCCCCAGTGCTCTGCAAGCTCTCCAGGACAACATAAAATCTGGGGCTCTGTGCTTTCTTTCGTTCTGAACAAGTGTTACTGTTTTCTGCACAAAAGCGATTCTGCGAAGCAATGTGAACAGGCACAGAGAAGGTGCTAGCAGGGAATTCTCTGCCTGCCTTTCCCCAGTGCTCTGCAAGCTCTCCAGGACAACATAAAATCTGGGGCTCTGTGCTTTCTTTCCTTCTGAACAAGTGTTAGTGTTTTCTGCACAAAAGCGATTCTTGCGAAGCAATGTGAACACTTCTGCTTCCCAGGCACAGAGAAGGTGCTAGCAAGGAATTCTCTGCCTGCCTTTCCCCAGTGCTCTGCAAGCTCTCCAGGACAACATAAAATCTGGGGCTCTGTGCTTTCTTTCCTTCTGAACAAGTGTTACTGTTTTCTGCACAAAAGCGATTCTGCGAAGCAATGTGAACACTTCTGCTTCCCAGGCACAGAGAAGGTGCTAGCAGGGAATTCTCTGCCTGCCTTTCCCCAGTGCTCTGCAAGCTCTCGAGGACAACATAGAATCTGGGGCTCTGTGCTTTCTTTCGTTCTGAACAAGTGTTAGTGTTTTCTGCACAAAAGCGATTCTGCGAAACAATGTGAACACTTCTGCTTCCCAGGCACAGAGAAGGTGCTAGCAGGGAATTCTCTGCCTGCCTTTCCCCAGTGCTCTGCAAGCTCTCCAGGACAACATAAAATCTGGGGCTCTGTGCTTTCTTTCCTTCTGAACAAGTGTTAGTGTTTTCTGCACAAAAGCGATTCTGCGAAGCAATGTGAACACTTCTGCTTCCCAGGCACAGAGAAGGTGCTAGCAGGGAATTCTCTGCCTGCCTTTCCCCAGTGCTCTGCAAGCTCTCCAGGACAACATAGAATCTGGGGCTCTGTGCTTTCTTTCCTTCTGAACAAGTGTTACTGTTTTCTGCACAAAAGCGATTCTGCGAAGCAATGTGAACAGGCACAGAGAAGGTGCTAGCAGGGAATTTTCTGCCTGCCTTTCCCCAGTGCTCTGCAAGCTCTCCAGGACAACATAAAATCTGGGGCTCTGTGCTGTCTTTCGTTCTGAACAAGTGTTAGTGTTTTCTGCACAAAAGCGATTCTTGCGAAGCAATGTGAACACTTCTGCTTCCCAGGCACAGAGAAGGTGCTAGCAAGGAATTCTCTGCCTGCCTTTCCCCAGTGCTCTGCAAGTTCTCCAGGACAACATAAAATCTGGGGCTCTGTGCTTTCTTTCCTTCTGAACAAGTGTTACTGTTTTCTGCACAAAAGCGATTCTGCGAAGCAATGTGAACAGGCACAGAGAAGGTGCTATCAGGGAATTCTCTGCCTGCCTTTCCCCAGTGCTCTGCAAGCTCTCCAGGACAACATAAAATCTGGGGCTCTGTGCTTTCTTTCCTTCTGAACAAGTGTTACTGTTTTCTGCACAAAAGCGATTCTGCGAAGCAATGTGAACAGGCACAGAGAAGGTGCTATCAGGGAATTCTCTGCCTGCTTTTCCCCAGTGCTCTGCAAGCTCTCCAGGACAACATAAAATCTGGGGCTCTGTGCTTTCTTTCCTTCTGAACAAGTGTTAGTGTTTTCTGCACAAAAGCGATTCTTGCGAAGCAATGTGAACACTTCTGCTTCCCAGGCACAGAGAAGGTGCTAGCAAGGAATTCTCTGCCTGCCTTTCCCCAGTGCTCTGCAAGCTCTCCAGGACAACATAAAATCTGGGGCTCTGTGCTTTCTTTCCTTCTGAACAAGTGTTAGTGTTTTCTGCACAAAAGCGATTCTGCGAAGCAATGTGAACACTTCTGCTTCCCAGGCACAGAGAAGGTGCTAGCAGGGAATTCTCTGCCTGCCTTTCCCCAGTGCTCTGCAAGCTCTCGAGGACAACATAGAATCTGGGGCTCTGTGCTTTCTTTCGTTCTGAACAAGTGTTAGTGTTTTCTGCACAAAAGCGATTCTGCGAAACAATGTGAACACTTCTGCTTCCCAGGCACAGAGAAGGTGCTAGCAGGGAATTCTCTGCCTGCCTTTCCCCAGTGCTCTGCAAGCTCTCCAGGACAACATAAAATATGGGGCTCTGTGCTTTCTTTCGTTCTGAACAAGTGTTACTGTTTTCTGCACAAAAGAGATTCTTGCGAAGCAATGTGAACACTTCTGCTTCCCAGGCACAGAGAAGGTGCTAGCAAGGAATTCTCTGCCTGCCTTTCCCCAGTGCTCTGCAAGCTCTCGAGGACAACATAGAATCTGGGGCTCTGTGCTTTCTTTCCTTCTGAACAAGTGTTACTGTTTTCTGCACAAAAGCGATTCTGCGAAGCAATGTGAACAGGCACAGAGAAGGTGCTAGCAGGGAATTCTCTGCCTGCCTTTCCCCAGTGCTCTGCAAGCTCTCCAGGACAACATCAAATCTGGGGCTCTGTGCTTTCTTTCCTTCTGAACAAGTGTTACTGTTTTCTGCACAAAAGCGATTCTGCGAAGCAATGTGAACACTTCTGCTTCCCAGGCACAGAGAAGGTGCTAGCAAGGAATTCTCTGCCTGCCTTTCCCCAGTGCTCTGCAAGCTCTCCAGTACAACATAAAATCTGGGGCTCTGTGCTTTCTTTCGTTCTGAACAAGTGTTACTGTTTTCTGCACAAAAGCGTTTCTTGCGAAGCAATGTGAACACTTCTGCTTCCCAGGCACAGAGAAGGTGCTAGCAGGGAATTCTCTGCCTGCCTTTCCCCAGTGCTCTGCAAGCTCTCCAGGACAACATAAAATCTGGGGCTCTGTGCTTTCTTTCCTTCTGAACAAGTGTTACTGTTTTCTGCACAAAAGCGATTCTGCGAAGCAATGTGAACAGGCACAGAGAAGGTGCTATCAGGGAATTCTCTGCCTGCCTTTCCCCAGTGCTCTGCAAGCTCTCCAGGACAACATAAAATCTGGGGCTCTGTGCTTTCTTTCCTTCTGAACAAGTGTTACTGTTTTCTGCACAAAAGCGATTCTGCGAAGCAATGTGAACAGGCACAGAGAAGGTGCTAGCAAGGAATTCTCTGCCTGCCTTTCCCCAGTGCTCTGCAAGCTCTCGAGGACAACATAGAATCTGGGGCTCTGTGCTTTCTTTCCTTCTGAACAAGTGTTACTGTTTTCTGCACAGAAGCGATTCTGCGAAACAATGTGAACACTTCTGCTTCCCAGGCACAGAGAAGGTGCTAGCAGGGAATTCTCTGCCTGCCTTTCCCCAGTGCTCTGCAAGCTCTCCAGGACAACATAAAATCTGGGGCTCTGTGCTTTCTTTCCTTCTGAACAAGTGTTACTGTTTTCTGCACAAAAGCGATTCTGCGAAGCAATGTGAGCAGGCACAGAGAAGGTGCTATCAGGGAATTCTCTGCCTGCCTTTCCCCAGTGCTCTGCAAGCTCTCCAGGACAACATAAAATCTGGGGATCTGTGCTTTCTTTCGTTCTGAACAATTGTTAGTGTTTTCTGCACAAAAGCGATTCTTGCGAAGCAATGTGAACACTTCTGCTTCCCAGGCACAGAGAAGGTGCTAGCAAGGAATTCTCTGCCTGCCTTTCCCCAGTGCTCTGCAAGCTCTCCAGGACAACATAAAATCTGGGGCTCTGTGCTTTCTTTCCTTCTGAACAAGTGTTACTGTTTTCTGCACAAAAGCGATTCTGCGAAGCAATGTGAACACTTCTGCTTCCCAGGCACAGAGAAGGTGCTAGGAAGGAATTCTCTGCCTGCCTTTCCCCAGTGCTCTGCAAGCTCTCCAGGACAACATAAAATCTGGGGCTCTGTGCTTTCTTTCCTTCTGAACAAGTGTAACTGTTTTCTGCACAAAAGCGATTCTGCGAAACAATGTGAACAGGCACAGAGAAGGTGCTATCAGGGAATTCTCTGCCTGCCTTTCCCCAGTGCTCTGCAAGCTCTCCAGGACAACATAAAATCTGGGGCTCTGTGCTTTCTTTCCTTCTGAACAAGTGTTACTGTTTTCTGCACAAAAGCGATTCTGCGAAGCAATGTGAACAGGCACAGAGAAGGTGCTATCAGGGAATTCTCTGCCTGCTTTTCCCCAGTGCTCTGCAAGCTCTCCAGGACAACATAAAATCTGGGGCTCTGTGCTTTCTTTCCTTCTGAACAAGTGTTACTGTTTTCTGCACAAAAGCGATTCTGCGAAGCAATGTGAACACTTCTGCTTCCCAGGCACAGAGAAGGTGCTAGCAAGGAATTCTCTGCCTGCCTTTCCCCAGTGCTCTGCAAGTTCTCGAGGACAACATAAAATCTGGGGCTCTGTGCTTTCTTTCGTTCTGAACAAGTGTTACTGTTTTCTGCACAAAAGCGATTCTGCGAAGCAATGTGAACAGGCACAGAGAAGGTGCTATCAGGGAATTCTCTGCCTGCCTTTCCCCAGTGCTCTGCAAGCTCTCCAGTACAACATAAAATCTGGGGCTCTGTGCTTTCTTTCGTTCTGAACAAGTGTTACTGTTTTCTGAACAAAAGCGATTCTGCGAAACAATGTGAACAGGCACAGAGAAGGTGCTATCAGGGAATTCTCTGCCTGCCTTTCCCCAGTGCTCTGCAAGCTCTCGAGGACAACATAGAATCTGGGGCTCTGTGCTTTCTTTCGTTCTGAACAAGTGTTAGTGTTTTCTGCACAAAAGCGATTCTGCGAAGCAATGTGAACACTTCTGCTTCCCAGGCACAGAGAAGGTGCTAGCAGGGAATTCTCTGCCTGCCTTTCCCCAGTGCTCTGCAAGCTCTCCAGGACAACATAAAATCTGGGGTTCTGTGCTTTCTTTCCTTCTGAACAAGTGTTATTGTTTTCTGCACAAAAGCGATTCTGCGAAGCAATGTGAACAGGCACAGAGAAGGTGCTATCAGGGAATTCTCTGCCTGCTTTTCCCCAGTGCTCTGCAAGCTCTCCAGGACAACATAAAATATGGGGCTCTGTGCTTTCTTTCCTTCTGAACAAGTGTTACTGTTTTCTGCACAAAAGCGATTCTGCGAAGCAATGTGAACACTTCTGCTTCCCAGGCACAGAGAAGGTGCTAGCAGGGAATTCTCTGCCTGCCTTTCCCCAGTGCTCTGCAAGCTCTCGAGGACAACATAGAATCTGGGGCTCTGTGCTTTCTTTCGTTCTGAACAAGTGTTAGTGTTTTCTGCACAAAAGCGATTCTGCGAAACAATGTGAACACTTCTGCTTCCCAGGCACAGAGAAGGTGCTAGCAGGGAATTCTCTGCCTGCATTTCCCCAGTGCTCTGCAAGCTCTCCAGGACAACATAAAATCTGGGGCTCTGTGCTTTCTTTCGTTCTGAACAAGTGTTACTGTTTTCTGCACAAAAGCGATTCTTGCGAAGCAATGTGAACACTTCTGCTTCCCAGGCACAGAGAAGGTGCTAGCAAGGAATTCTCTGCCTGCCTTTCCCCAGTGCTCTGCAAGCTCTCGAGGACAACATAAAATCTGGGGCTCTGTGCTTTCTTTCGTTCTGAACAAGTGTTACTGTTTTCTGCACAAAAGCGATTCTTGCGAAGCAATGTGAACAGGCACAGAGAAGGTGCTATCAGGGAATTCTCTGCCTGCCTTTCCCCAGTGCTCTGCAAGCTCTCCAGGACAACATAAAATCTGGGGCTCTGTGCTTTCTTTCCTTCTGAACAAGTGTTAGTGTTTTCTGCACAAAAGCGATTCTGCGAAGCAATGTGAACAGGCACAGAGAAGGTGCTATCAGGGAATTCTCTGCCTGCTTTTCACCAGTGGTCTGCAAGCTCTCCAGGACAACATAAAATCTGGGGCTCTGTGCTTTCTTTCCTTCTGAACAAGTGTTACTGTTTTCTGCACAAAAGCGATTCTGCGAAGCAATGTGAACACTTCTGCTTCCCAGGCACAGAGAAGGTGCTAGCAGGGAATTCTCTGCCTGCCTTTCCCCAGTGCTCTGCAAGCTCTCGAGGACAACAGAGAATCTGGGGCTCTGTGCTTTCTTTCCTTCTGAACAAGTGTTACTGTTTTCTGCACAAAAGCGATTCTGCGAAGCAATGTGAACACTTCTGCTTCCCAGGCACAGAGAAGGTGCTAGCAAGGAATTCTCTGCCTGCCTTTCCCCAGTGCTCTGCAAGCTCTCCAGGACAACATAAAATCTGGGGCTCTGTGCTTTCTTTCGTTCTGAACAAGTGTTACTGTTTTCTGCACAAAAGCGATTCTTGCGAAGCAATGTGAACACTTCTGCTTCCCAGGCACAGAGAAGGTGCTAGCAGGGAATTCTCTGCCTGCCTTTCCCCAGTGCTCTGCAAGCTCTCCAGGACAACATAAAATCTGGGGCTCTGTGCTTTCTTTCGTTCTGAACAAGTGTTACTGTTTTCTGCACAAAAGCGATTCTGCGAAGCAATGTGAGCAGGCACAGAGAAGGTGCTATCAGGGAATTCTCTGCCTGCCTTTCCCCAGTGCTCTGCAAGCTCTCCAGGACAACATAAAATCTGGGGATCTGTGCTTTCTTTCGTTCTGAACAAGTGTTACTGTTTTCTGCACAAAAGCGATTCTTGCGAAGCAATGTGAACACTTCTGCTTCCCAGGCACAGAGAAGGTGCTAGCAAGGAATTCTCTGCCTGCCTTTCCCCAGTGCTCTGCAAGCTCTCGAGGACAACATAAAATCTGGGGCTCTGTGCTTTCTTTCGTTCTGAACAAGTGTTACTGTTTTCTGCACAAAAGCGATTCTGCGAAGCAATGTGAACAGGCACAGAGAAGGTGCTATCAGGGAATTCTCTGCCTGCCTTTCCCCAGTGCTCTGCAAGCTCTCCAGTACAACATAAAATCTGGGGCTCTGTGCTTTCTTTCGTTCTGAACAAGTGTTACTGTTTTCTGAACAAAAGCGATTCTGCGAAACAATGTGAACAGGCACAGAGAAGGTGCTATCAGGGAATTCTCTGCCTGCCTTTCCCCAGTGCTCTGCAAGCTCTCCAGGACAACATAAAATATGGGGCTCTGTGCTTTCTTTCCTTCTGAACAAGTGTTACTGTTTTCTGCACAAAAGCGATTCTGCGAAGCAATGTGAACACTTCTGCTTCCCAGGCACAGAGAAGGTGCTAGCAGGGAATTCTCTGCCTGCCTTTCCCCAGTGCTCTGCAAGCTCTCCAGGACAACATAAAATCTGGGGTTCTGTGCTTTCTTTCCTTCTGAACAAGTGTTATTGTTTTCTGCACAAAAGCGATTCTGCGAAGCAATGTGAACAGGCACAGAGAAGGTGCTATCAGGGAATTCTCTGCCTGCTTTTCCCCAGTGCTCTGCAAGCTCTCCAGGACAACATAAAATATGGGGCTCTGTGCTTTCTTTCCTTCTGAACAAGTGTTACTGTTTTCTGCACAAAAGCGATTCTGCGAAGCAATGTGAACACTTCTGCTTCCCAGGCACAGAGAAGGTGCTAGCAGGGAATTCTCTGCCTGCCTTTCCCCAGTGCTCTGCAAGCTCTCGAGGACAACAGAGAATCTGGGGCTCTGTGCTTTCTTTCGTTCTGAACAAGTGTTACTGTTTTCTGCACAAAAGCGATTCTGCGAAACAATGTGAACACTTCTGCTTCCCAGGCACAGAGAAGGTGCTAGCAGGGAATTCTCTGCCTGCCTTTCCCCAGTGCTCTGCAAGCTCTCCAGGACAACATAAAATCTGGGGCTCTGTGCTTTCTTTCGTTCTGAACAAGTGTTACTGTTTTCTGCACAAAAGCGATTCTTGCGAAGCAATGTGAACACTTCTGCTTCCCAGGCACAGAGAAGGTGCTAGCAAGGAATTCTCTGCCTGCCTTTCCCCAGTGCTCTGCAAGCTCTCGAGGACAACATAAAATCTGGGGCTCTGTGCTTTCTTTCGTTCTGAACAAGTGTTACTGTTTTCTGCACAAAAGCGATTCTGCGAAGCAATGTGAACAGGCACAGAGAAGGTGCTATCAGGGAATTCTCTGCCTGCCTTTCCCCAGTGCTCTGCAAGCTCTCCAGGACAACATAAAATCTGGGGCTCTGTGCTTTCTTTCCTTCTGAACAAGTGTTAGTGTTTTCTGCACAAAAGCGATTCTGCGAAGCAATGTGAACAGGCACAGAGAAGGTGCTATCAGGGAATTCTCTGCCTGCTTTTCACCAGTGGTCTGCAAGCTCTCCAGGACAACATAAAATCTGGGGCTCTGTGCTTTCTTTCCTTCTGAACAAGTGTTACTGTTTTCTGCACAAAAGCGATTCTGCGAAGCAATGTGAACACTTCTGCTTCCCAGGCACAGAGAAGGTGCTAGCAGGGAATTCTCTGCCTGCCTTTCCCCAGTGCTCTGCAAGCTCTCGAGGACAACAGAGAATCTGGGGCTCTGTGCTTTCTTTCGTTCTGAACAAGTGTTACTGTTTTCTGCACAAAAGCGATTCTTGCGAAGCAATGTGAACACTTCTGCTTCCCAGGCACAGAGAAGGTGCTAGCAGGGAATTCTCTGCCTGCCTTTCCCCAGTGCTCTGCAAGCTCTCCAGGACAACATAAAATCTGGGGCTCTGTGCTTTCTTTCGTTCTGAACAAGTGTTACTGTTTTCTGCACAAAAGCGATTCTGCGAAGCAATGTGAGCAGGCACAGAGAAGGTGCTATCAGGGAATTCTCTGCCTGCCTTTCCCCAGTGCTCTGCAAGCTCTCCAGGACAACATAAAATCTGGGGATCTGTGCTTTCTTTCGTTCTGAACAAGTGTTACTGTTTTCTGCACAAAAGCGATTCTTGCGAAGCAATGTGAACACTTCTGCTTCCCAGGCACAGAGAAGGTGCTAGCAAGGAATTCTCTGCCTGCCTTTCCCCAGTGCTCTGCAAGCTCTCGAGGACAACATAAAATCTGGGGCTCTGTGCTTTCTTTCGTTCTGAACAAGTGTTACTGTTTTCTGCACAAAAGCGATTCTGCGAAGCAATGTGAACAGGCACAGAGAAGGTGCTATCAGGGAATTCTCTGCCTGCCTTTCCCCAGTGCTCTGCAAGCTCTCCAGGACAACATAAAATCTGGGGCTCTGTGCTTTCTTTCCTTCTGAACAAGTGTTACTGTTTTCTGCACAAAAGCGATTCTGCGAAGCAATGTGAACAGGCACAGAGAAGGTGCTATCAGGGAATTCTCTGCCTGCTTTTCCCCAGTGCTCTGCAAGCTCTCCAGGACAACATAAAATCTGGGGCTCTGTGCTTTCTTTCCTTCTGAACAAGTGTTACTGTTTTCTGCACAAAAGCGATTCTGCGAAGCAATGTGAACACTTCTGCTTCCCAGGCACAGAGAAGGTGCTAGCAGGGAATTCTCTGCCTGCCTTTCCCCAGTGCTCTGCAAGCTCTCCAGGACAACATAGAATCTGGGGCTCTGTGCTTTCTTTCCTTCTGAACAAGTGTTAATGTTTTCGGCACAAAAGCGATTCTGCGAAGCAATGTAAACAGGCACAGAGAAGGTGCTATCAGGGAATTCTCTGCCTGCCTTTCCCCAGTGCTCTGCAAGCTCTCCAGGACAACATAAAATCTGGGGCTCTGTGCTTTCTTTCCTTCTGAACAAGTGTTAGTGTTTTCTGCACAAAAGCGATTCTGCGAAGCAATGTGAACTCTTCTGCTTCCCAGGCACAGAGAAGGTGCTAGCAGGGAATTCTCTGCCTGCCTTTCCCCAGTGCTCTGCAAGCTCTCCAGGACAACATAAAATCTGGGGCTCTGTGATTTCTTTCCTTCTGAACAAGTGTTACTGTTTTCTGCACAAAAGCGATTCTGCGAAGCAATGTGAACAGGCACAGAGAAGGTGCTAGCAGGGAATTCTCTGCCTGCCTTTCCCCAGTGCTCTGCAAGCTCTCCAGGACAACATAAAATCTGGGGCTCTGTGCTTTCTTTCCTTCTGAACAAGTGTTACTGTTTTCTGCACAAAAGCGATTCTGCGAAACAATGTGAACACTTCTGCTTCCCAGGCACAGAGAAGGTGCTAGCAAGGAATTCTCTGCCTGCCTTTCCCCAGTGCTCTGCAAGCTCTCGAGGACAACATAAAATCTGGGGCTCTGTGCTTTCTTTCGTTCTGAACAAGTGTTACTGTTTTCTGCACAAAAGCGATTCTGCGAAGCAATGTGAACAGGCACAGAGAAGGTGCTATCAGGGAATTCTCTGCCTGCCTTTCCCCAGTGCTCTGCAAGCTCTCCAGTACAACATAAAATCTGGGGCTCTGTGCTTTCTTTCGTTCTGAACAAGTGTTACTGTTTTCTGAACAAAAGCGATTCTGCGAAACAATGTGAACAGGCACAGAGAAGGTGCTATCAGGGAATTCTCTGCCTGCCTTTCCCCAGTGCTCTGCAAGCTCTCCAGGACAACATAAAATCTGGGGCTCTGTGCTTTCTTTCCTTCTGAACAAGTGTTACTGTTTTCTGCACAAAAGCGATTCTGCGAAGCAATGTGAACACTTCTGCTTCCCAGGCACAGAGAAGGTGCTAGCAGGGAATTCTCTGCCTGCCTTTCCCCAGTGCTCTGCAAGCTCTCCAGGACAACATAAAATCTGGGGTTCTGTGCTTTCTTTCCTTCTGAACAAGTGTTAGTGTTTTCTGCACAAAAGCGATTCTGCGAAGCAATGTGAACAGGCACAGAGAAGGTGCTATCAGGGAATTCTCTGCCTGCTTTTCCCCAGTGCTCTGCAAGCTCTCCAGGACAACATAAAATATGGGGCTCTGTGCTTTCTTTCCTTCTGAACAAGTGTTACTGTTTTCTGCACAAAAGCGATTCTGCGAAGCAATGTGAACACTTCTGCTTCCCAGGCACAGAGAAGGTGCTAGCAGGGAATTCTCTGCCTGCCTTTCCCCAGTGCTCTGCAAGCTCTCGAGGACAACAGAGAATCTGGGGCTCTGTGCTTTCTTTCGTTCTGAACAAGTGTTACTGTTTTCTGCACAAAAGCGATTCTGCGAAGCAATGTGAACACTTCTGCTTCCCAGGCACAGAGAAGGTGCTAGCAAGGAATTCTCTGCCTGCCTTTCCCCAGTGCTCTGCAAGCTCTCCAGGACAACATAAAATCTGGGGCTCTGTGCTTTCTTTCGTTCTGAACAAGTGTTACTGTTTTCTGCACAAAAGCGATTCTTGCGAAGCAATGTGAACACTTCTGCTTCCCAGGCACAGAGAAGGTGCTAGCAGGGAATTCTCTGCCTGCCTTTCCCCAGTGCTCTGCAAGCTCTCGAGGACAACAGAGAATCTGGGGCTCTGTGCTTTCTTTCCTTCTGAACAAGTGTTACTGTTTTCTGCACAAAAGCGATTCTGCGAAGCAATGTGAACACTTCTGCTTCCCAGGCACAGAGAAGGTGCTAGCAGGGAATTCTCTGCCTGCCTTTCCCCAGTGCTCTGCAAGCTCTCCAGGACAACATAAAATCTGGGGTTCTGTGCTTTCTTTCCTTCTGAACAAGTGTTATTGTTTTCTGCACAAAAGCGATTCTGCGAAGCAATGTGAACAGGCACAGAGAAGGTGCTATCAGGGAATTCTCTGCCTGCTTTTCCCCAGTGCTCTGCAAGCTCTCCAGGACAACATAAAATATGGGGCTCTGTGCTTTCTTTCCTTCTGAACAAGTGTTACTGTTTTCTGCACAAAAGCGATTCTGCGAAGCAATGTGAACACTTCTGCTTCCCAGGCACAGAGAAGGTGCTAGCAGGGAATTCTCTGCCTGCCTTTCCCCAGTGCTCTGCAAGCTCTCGAGGACAACATAGAATCTGGGGCTCTGTGCTTTCTTTCGTTCTGAACAAGTGTTAGTGTTTTCTGCACAAAAGCGATTCTGCGAAACAATGTGAACACTTCTGCTTCCCAGGCACAGAGAAGGTGCTAGCAGGGAATTCTCTGCCTGCATTTCCCCAGTGCTCTGCAAGCTCTCCAGGACAACATAAAATCTGGGGCTCTGTGCTTTCTTTCGTTCTGAACAAGTGTTACTGTTTTCTGCACAAAAGCGATTCTTGCGAAGCAATGTGAACACTTCTGCTTCCCAGGCACAGAGAAGGTGCTAGCAAGGAATTCTCTGCCTGCCTTTCCCCAGTGCTCTGCAAGCTCTCGAGGACAACATAAAATCTGGGGCTCTGTGCTTTCTTTCGTTCTGAACAAGTGTTACTGTTTTCTGCACAAAAGCGATTCTGCGAAGCAATGTGAACAGGCACAGAGAAGGTGCTATCAGGGAATTCTCTGCCTGCCTTTCCCCAGTGCTCTGCAAGCTCTCCAGGACAACATAAAATCTGGGGCTCTGTGCTTTCTTTCCTTCTGAACAAGTGTTAGTGTTTTCTGCACAAAAGCGATTCTGCGAAGCAATGTGAACAGGCACAGAGAAGGTGCTATCAGGGAATTCTCTGCCTGCTTTTCACCAGTGGTCTGCAAGCTCTCCAGGACAACATAAAATCTGGGGCTCTGTGCTTTCTTTCCTTCTGAACAAGTGTTACTGTTTTCTGCACAAAAGCGATTCTGCGAAGCAATGTGAACACTTCTGCTTCCCAGGCACAGAGAAGGTGCTAGCAGGGAATTCTCTGCCTGCCTTTCCCCAGTGCTCTGCAAGCTCTCGAGGACAACAGAGAATCTGGGGCTCTGTGCTTTCTTTCCTTCTGAACAAGTGTTACTGTTTTCTGCACAAAAGCGATTCTGCGAAGCAATGTGAACACTTCTGCTTCCCAGGCACAGAGAAGGTGCTAGCAAGGAATTCTCTGCCTGCCTTTCCCCAGTGCTCTGCAAGCTCTCCAGGACAACATAAAATCTGGGGCTCTGTGCTTTCTTTCGTTCTGAACAAGTGTTACTGTTTTCTGCACAAAAGCGATTCTTGCGAAGCAATGTGAACACTTCTGCTTCCCAGGCACAGAGAAGGTGCTAGCAGGGAATTCTCTGCCTGCCTTTCCCCAGTGCTCTGCAAGCTCTCCAGGACAACATAAAATCTGGGGCTCTGTGCTTTCTTTCGTTCTGAACAAGTGTTACTGTTTTCTGCACAAAAGCGATTCTGCGAAGCAATGTGAGCAGGCACAGAGAAGGTGCTATCAGGGAATTCTCTGCCTGCCTTTCCCCAGTGCTCTGCAAGCTCTCCAGGACAACATAAAATCTGGGGATCTGTGCTTTCTTTCGTTCTGAACAAGTGTTACTGTTTTCTGCACAAAAGCGATTCTTGCGAAGCAATGTGAACACTTCTGCTTCCCAGGCACAGAGAAGGTGCTAGCAAGGAATTCTCTGCCTGCCTTTCCCCAGTGCTCTGCAAGCTCTCGAGGACAACATAAAATCTGGGGCTCTGTGCTTTCTTTCGTTCTGAACAAGTGTTACTGTTTTCTGCACAAAAGCGATTCTGCGAAGCAATGTGAACAGGCACAGAGAAGGTGCTATCAGGGAATTCTCTGCCTGCCTTTCCCCAGTGCTCTGCAAGCTCTCCAGTACAACATAAAATCTGGGGCTCTGTGCTTTCTTTCGTTCTGAACAAGTGTTACTGTTTTCTGAACAAAAGCGATTCTGCGAAACAATGTGAACAGGCACAGAGAAGGTGCTATCAGGGAATTCTCTGCCTGCCTTTCCCCAGTGCTCTGCAAGCTCTCCAGGACAACATAAAATCTGGGGCTCTGTGCTTTCTTTCCTTCTGAACAAGTGTTACTGTTTTCTGCACAAAAGCGATTCTGCGAAGCAATGTGAACACTTCTGCTTCCCAGGCACAGAGAAGGTGCTAGCAGGGAATTCTCTGCCTGCCTTTCCCCAGTGCTCTGCAAGCTCTCCAGGACAACATAAAATCTGGGGTTCTGTGCTTTCTTTCCTTCTGAACAAGTGTTAGTGTTTTCTGCACAAAAGCGATTCTGCGAAGCAATGTGAACAGGCACAGAGAAGGTGCTATCAGGGAATTCTCTGCCTGCTTTTCCCCAGTGCTCTGCAAGCTCTCCAGGACAACATAAAATATGGGGCTCTGTGCTTTCTTTCCTTCTGAACAAGTGTTACTGTTTTCTGCACAAAAGCGATTCTGCGAAGCAATGTGAACACTTCTGCTTCCCAGGCACAGAGAAGGTGCTAGCAGGGAATTCTCTGCCTGCCTTTCCCCAGTGCTCTGCAAGCTCTCGAGGACAACAGAGAATCTGGGGCTCTGTGCTTTCTTTCGTTCTGAACAAGTGTTACTGTTTTCTGCACAAAAGCGATTCTGCGAAGCAATGTGAACACTTCTGCTTCCCAGGCACAGAGAAGGTGCTAGCAAGGAATTCTCTGCCTGCCTTTCCCCAGTGCTCTGCAAGCTCTCCAGGACAACATAAAATCTGGGGCTCTGTGCTTTCTTTCGTTCTGAACAAGTGTTACTGTTTTCTGCACAAAAGCGATTCTTGCGAAGCAATGTGAACACTTCTGCTTCCCAGGCACAGAGAAGGTGCTAGCAGGGAATTCTCTGCCTGCCTTTCCCCAGTGCTCTGCAAGCTCTCCAGGACAACATAAAATCTGGGGCTCTGTGCTTTCTTTCCTTCTGAACAAGTGTTACTGTTTTCTGCACAAAAGCGATTCTGCGAAGCAATGTGAACACTTCTGCTTCCCAGGCACAGAGAAGGTGCTAGCAGGGAATTCTCTGCCTGCCTTTCCCCAGTGCTCTGCAAGCTCTCCAGGACAACATAAAATCTGGGGTTCTGTGCTTTCTTTCCTTCTGAACAAGTGTTATTGTTTTCTGCACAAAAGCGATTCTGCGAAGCAATGTGAACAGGCACAGAGAAGGTGCTATCAGGGAATTCTCTGCCTGCTTTTCCCCAGTGCTCTGCAAGCTCTCCAGGACAACATAAAATATGGGGCTCTGTGCTTTCTTTCCTTCTGAACAAGTGTTACTGTTTTCTGCACAAAAGCGATTCTGCGAAGCAATGTGAACACTTCTGCTTCCCAGGCACAGAGAAGGTGCTAGCAGGGAATTCTCTGCCTGCCTTTCCCCAGTGCTCTGCAAGCTCTCGAGGACAACATAGAATCTGGGGCTCTGTGCTTTCTTTCGTTCTGGACAAGTGTTAGTGTTTTCTGCACAAAAGCGATTCTGCGAAACAATGTGAACACTTCTGCTTCCCAGGCACAGAGAAGGTGCTAGCAGGGAATTCTCTGCCTGCCTTTCCCCAGTGCTCTGCAAGCTCTCCAGGACAACATAAAATCTGGGGCTCTGTGCTTTCTTTCGTTCTGAACAAGTGTTACTGTTTTCTGCACAAAAGCGATTCTTGCGAAGCAATGTGAACACTTCTGCTTCCCAGGCACAGAGAAGGTGCTAGCAAGGAATTCTCTGCCTGCCTTTCCCCAGTGCTCTGCAAGCTCTCGAGGACAACATAAAATCTGGGGCTCTGTGCTTTCTTTCGTTCTGAACAAGTGTTACTGTTTTCTGCACAAAAGCGATTCTGCGAAGCAATGTGAACAGGCACAGAGAAGGTGCTATCAGGGAATTCTCTGCCTGCCTTTCCCCAGTGCTCTGCAAGCTCTCCAGGACAACATAAAATCTGGGGCTCTGTGCTTTCTTTCCTTCTGAACAAGTGTTAGTGTTTTCTGCACAAAAGCGATTCTGCGAAGCAATGTGAACAGGCACAGAGAAGGTGCTATCAGGGAATTCTCTGCCTGCTTTTCACCAGTGGTCTGCAAGCTCTCCAGGACAACATAAAATCTGGGGCTCTGTGCTTTCTTTCCTTCTGAACAAGTGTTACTGTTTTCTGCACAAAAGCGATTCTGCGAAGCAATGTGAACACTTCTGCTTCCCAGGCACAGAGAAGGTGCTAGCAGGGAATTCTCTGCCTGCCTTTCCCCAGTGCTCTGCAAGCTCTCGAGGACAACAGAGAATCTGGGGCTCTGTGCTTTCTTTCGTTCTGAACAAGTGTTACTGTTTTCTGCACAAAAGCGATTCTTGCGAAGCAATGTGAACACTTCTGCTTCCCAGGCACAGAGAAGGTGCTAGCAGGGAATTCTCTGCCTGCCTTTCCCCAGTGCTCTGCAAGCTCTCCAGGACAACATAAAATCTGGGGCTCTGTGCTTTCTTTCGTTCTGAACAAGTGTTACTGTTTTCTGCACAAAAGCGATTCTGCGAAGCAATGTGAGCAGGCACAGAGAAGGTGCTATCAGGGAATTCTCTGCCTGCCTTTCCCCAGTGCTCTGCAAGCTCTCCAGGACAACATAAAATCTGGGGATCTGTGCTTTCTTTCGTTCTGAACAAGTGTTACTGTTTTCTGCACAAAAGCGATTCTTGCGAAGCAATGTGAACACTTCTGCTTCCCAGGCACAGAGAAGGTGCTAGCAAGGAATTCTCTGCCTGCCTTTCCCCAGTGCTCTGCAAGCTCTCGAGGACAACATAAAATCTGGGGCTCTGTGCTTTCTTTCGTTCTGAACAAGTGTTACTGTTTTCTGCACAAAAGCGATTCTGCGAAGCAATGTGAACAGGCACAGAGAAGGTGCTATCAGGGAATTCTCTGCCTGCCTTTCCCCAGTGCTCTGCAAGCTCTCCAGGACAACATAAAATCTGGGGCTCTGTGCTTTCTTTCCTTCTGAACAAGTGTTACTGTTTTCTGCACAAAAGCGATTCTGCGAAGCAATGTGAACAGGCACAGAGAAGGTGCTATCAGGGAATTCTCTGCCTGCTTTTCCCCAGTGCTCTGCAAGCTCTCCAGGACAACATAAAATCTGGGGCTCTGTGCTTTCTTTCCTTCTGAACAAGTGTTACTGTTTTCTGCACAAAAGCGATTCTGCGAAGCAATGTGAACACTTCTGCTTCCCAGGCACAGAGAAGGTGCTAGCAGGGAATTCTCTGCCTGCCTTTCCCCAGTGCTCTGCAAGCTCTCCAGGACAACATAGAATCTGGGGCTCTGTGCTTTCTTTCCTTCTGAACAAGTGTTAATGTTTTCGGCACAAAAGCGATTCTGCGAAGCAATGTAAACAGGCACAGAGAAGGTGCTATCAGGGAATTCTCTGCCTGCCTTTCCCCAGTGCTCTGCAAGCTCTCCAGGACAACATAAAATCTGGGGCTCTGTGCTTTCTTTCCTTCTGAACAAGTGTTAGTGTTTTCTGCACAAAAGCGATTCTGCGAAGCAATGTGAACTCTTCTGCTTCCCAGGCACAGAGAAGGTGCTAGCAGGGAATTCTCTGCCTGCCTTTCCCCAGTGCTCTGCAAGCTCTCCAGGACAACATAAAATCTGGGGCTCTGTGCTTTCTTTCCTTCTGAACAAGTGTTACTGTTTTCTGCACAAAAGCGATTCTGCGAAACAATGTGAACACTTCTGCTTCCCAGGCACAGAGAAGGTGCTAGCAAGGAATTCTCTGCCTGCCTTTCCCCAGTGCTCTGCAAGCTCTCCAGGACAACATAAAATCTGGGGCTCTGTGCTTTCTTTCGTTCTGAACAAGTGTTACTGTTTTCTGCACAAAAGCGATTCTTGCGAAGCAATGTGAACACTTCTGCTTCCCAGGCACAGAGAAGGTGCTAGCAGGGAATTCTCTGCCTGCCTTTCCCCAGTGCTCTGCAAGCTCTCCAGGACAACATAAAATCTGGGGCTCTGTGCTTTCTTTCGTTCTGAACAAGTGTTACTGTTTTCTGCACAAAAGCGATTCTGCGAAGCAATGTGAGCAGGCACAGAGAAGGTGCTATCAGGGAATTCTCTGCCTGCCTTTCCCCAGTGCTCTGCAAGCTCTCCAGGACAACATAAAATCTGGGGATCTGTGCTTTCTTTCGTTCTGAACAAGTGTTACTGTTTTCTGCACAAAAGCGATTCTTGCGAAGCAATGTGAACACTTCTGCTTCCCAGGCACAGAGAAGGTGCTAGCAAGGAATTCTCTGCCTGCCTTTCCCCAGTGCTCTGCAAGCTCTCGAGGACAACATAAAATCTGGGGCTCTGTGCTTTCTTTCGTTCTGAACAAGTGTTACTGTTTTCTGCACAAAAGCGATTCTGCGAAGCAATGTGAACAGGCACAGAGAAGGTGCTATCAGGGAATTCTCTGCCTGCCTTTCCCCAGTGCTCTGCAAGCTCTCCAGTACAACATAAAATCTGGGGCTCTGTGCTTTCTTTCGTTCTGAACAAGTGTTACTGTTTTCTGAACAAAAGCGATTCTGCGAAACAATGTGAACAGGCACAGAGAAGGTGCTATCAGGGAATTCTCTGCCTGCCTTTCCCCAGTGCTCTGCAAGCTCTCCAGGACAACATAAAATCTGGGGCTCTGTGCTTTCTTTCCTTCTGAACAAGTGTTACTGTTTTCTGCACAAAAGCGATTCTGCGAAGCAATGTGAACACTTCTGCTTCCCAGGCACAGAGAAGGTGCTAGCAGGGAATTCTCTGCCTGCCTTTCCCCAGTGCTCTGCAAGCTCTCCAGGACAACATAAAATCTGGGGTTCTGTGCTTTCTTTCCTTCTGAACAAGTGTTAGTGTTTTCTGCACAAAAGCGATTCTGCGAAGCAATGTGAACAGGCACAGAGAAGGTGCTATCAGGGAATTCTCTGCCTGCTTTTCCCCAGTGCTCTGCAAGCTCTCCAGGACAACATAAAATATGGGGCTCTGTGCTTTCTTTCCTTCTGAACAAGTGTTACTGTTTTCTGCACAAAAGCGATTCTGCGAAGCAATGTGAACACTTCTGCTTCCCAGGCACAGAGAAGGTGCTAGCAGGGAATTCTCTGCCTGCCTTTCCCCAGTGCTCTGCAAGCTCTCGAGGACAACAGAGAATCTGGGGCTCTGTGCTTTCTTTCGTTCTGAACAAGTGTTACTGTTTTCTGCACAAAAGCGATTCTGCGAAGCAATGTGAACACTTCTGCTTCCCAGGCACAGAGAAGGTGCTAGCAAGGAATTCTCTGCCTGCCTTTCCCCAGTGCTCTGCAAGCTCTCCAGGACAACATAAAATCTGGGGCTCTGTGCTTTCTTTCGTTCTGAACAAGTGTTACTGTTTTCTGCACAAAAGCGATTCTTGCGAAGCAATGTGAACACTTCTGCTTCCCAGGCACAGAGAAGGTGCTAGCAGGGAATTCTCTGCCTGCCTTTCCCCAGTGCTCTGCAAGCTCTCCAGGACAACATAAAATCTGGGGCTCTGTGCTTTCTTTCCTTCTGAACAAGTGTTACTGTTTTCTGCACAAAAGCGATTCTGCGAAGCAATGTGAACACTTCTGCTTCCCAGGCACAGAGAAGGTGCTAGCAGGGAATTCTCTGCCTGCCTTTCCCCAGTGCTCTGCAAGCTCTCCAGGACAACATAAAATCTGGGGTTCTGTGCTTTCTTTCCTTCTGAACAAGTGTTATTGTTTTCTGCACAAAAGCGATTCTGCGAAGCAATGTGAACAGGCACAGAGAAGGTGCTATCAGGGAATTCTCTGCCTGCTTTTCCCCAGTGCTCTGCAAGCTCTCCAGGACAACAGCAAATCTGGGGCTCTGTGCTTTCTTTCGTTCTGAACAAGTGTTACTGTTTTCTGCACAAAAGCGATTCTGCGAAGCAATGTGAACACTTCTGCTTCCCAGGCACAGAGAAGGTGCTAGCAGGGAATTCTCTGCCTGCCTTTCCCCAGTGCTCTGCAAGCTCTCGAGGACAACATAGAATCTGGGGCTCTGTGCTTTCTTTCGTTCTGAACAAGTGTTAGTGTTTTCTGCACAAAAGCGATTCTGCGAAACAATGTGAACACTTCTGCTTCCCAGGCACAGAGAAGGTGCTAGCAGGGAATTCTCTGCCTGCCTTTCCCCAGTGCTCTGCAAGCTCTCCAGGACAACATAAAATCTGGGGCTCTGTGCTTTCTTTCGTTCTGAACAAGTGTTACTGTTTTCTGCACAAAAGCGATTCTTGCGAAGCAATGTGAACACTTCTGCTTCCCAGGCACAGAGAAGGTGCTAGCAAGGAATTCTCTGCCTGCCTTTCCCCAGTGCTCTGCAAGCTCTCGAGGACAACATAAAATCTGGGGCTCTGTGCTTTCTTTCGTTCTGAACAAGTGTTACTGTTTTCTGCACAAAAGCGATTCTGCGAAGCAATGTGAACAGGCACAGAGAAGGTGCTATCAGGGAATTCTCTGCCTGCCTTTCCCCAGTGCTCTGCAAGCTCTCCAGGACAACATAAAATCTGGGGCTCTGTGCTTTCTTTCCTTCTGAACAAGTGTTAGTGTTTTCTGCACAAAAGCGATTCTGCGAAGCAATGTGAACAGGCACAGAGAAGGTGCTATCAGGGAATTCTCTGCCTGCTTTTCACCAGTGGTCTGCAAGCTCTCCAGGACAACATAAAATCTGGGGCTCTGTGCTTTCTTTCCTTCTGAACAAGTGTTACTGTTTTCTGCACAAAAGCGATTCTGCGAAGCAATGTGAACACTTCTGCTTCCCAGGCACAGAGAAGGTGCTAGCAGGGAATTCTCTGCCTGCCTTTCCCCAGTGCTCTGCAAGCTCTCGAGGACAACAGAGAATCTGGGGCTCTGTGCTTTCTTTCGTTCTGAACAAGTGTTACTGTTTTCTGCACAAAAGCGATTCTTGCGAAGCAATGTGAACACTTCTGCTTCCCAGGCACAGAGAAGGTGCTAGCAGGGAATTCTCTGCCTGCCTTTCCCCAGTGCTCTGCAAGCTCTCCAGGACAACATAAAATCTGGGGCTCTGTGCTTTCTTTCGTTCTGAACAAGTGTTACTGTTTTCTGCACAAAAGCGATTCTGCGAAGCAATGTGAGCAGGCACAGAGAAGGTGCTATCAGGGAATTCTCTGCCTGCCTTTCCCCAGTGCTCTGCAAGCTCTCCAGGACAACATAAAATCTGGGGATCTGTGCTTTCTTTCGTTCTGAACAAGTGTTACTGTTTTCTGCACAAAAGCGATTCTTGCGAAGCAATGTGAACACTTCTGCTTCCCAGGCACAGAGAAGGTGCTAGCAAGGAATTCTCTGCCTGCCTTTCCCCAGTGCTCTGCAAGCTCTCGAGGACAACATAAAATCTGGGGCTCTGTGCTTTCTTTCGTTCTGAACAAGTGTTACTGTTTTCTGCACAAAAGCGATTCTGCGAAGCAATGTGAACAGGCACAGAGAAGGTGCTATCAGGGAATTCTCTGCCTGCCTTTCCCCAGTGCTCTGCAAGCTCTCCAGGACAACATAAAATCTGGGGCTCTGTGCTTTCTTTCCTTCTGAACAAGTGTTACTGTTTTCTGCACAAAAGCGATTCTGCGAAGCAATGTGAACAGGCACAGAGAAGGTGCTATCAGGGAATTCTCTGCCTGCTTTTCCCCAGTGCTCTGCAAGCTCTCCAGGACAACATAAAATCTGGGGCTCTGTGCTTTCTTTCCTTCTGAACAAGTGTTACTGTTTTCTGCACAAAAGCGATTCTGCGAAGCAATGTGAACACTTCTGCTTCCCAGGCACAGAGAAGGTGCTAGCAGGGAATTCTCTGCCTGCCTTTCCCCAGTGCTCTGCAAGCTCTCCAGGACAACATAGAATCTGGGGCTCTGTGCTTTCTTTCCTTCTGAACAAGTGTTAATGTTTTCGGCACAAAAGCGATTCTGCGAAGCAATGTAAACAGGCACAGAGAAGGTGCTATCAGGGAATTCTCTGCCTGCCTTTCCCCAGTGCTCTGCAAGCTCTCCAGGACAACATAAAATCTGGGGCTCTGTGCTTTCTTTCCTTCTGAACAAGTGTTAGTGTTTTCTGCACAAAAGCGATTCTGCGAAGCAATGTGAACTCTTCTGCTTCCCAGGCACAGAGAAGGTGCTAGCAGGGAATTCTCTGCCTGCCTTTCCCCAGTGCTCTGCAAGCTCTCCAGGACAACATAAAATCTGGGGCTCTGTGATTTCTTTCCTTCTGAACAAGTGTTACTGTTTTCTGCACAAAAGCGATTCTGCGAAGCAATGTGAACAGGCACAGAGAAGGTGCTAGCAGGGAATTCTCTGCCTGCCTTTCCCCAGTGCTCTGCAAGCTCTCCAGGACAACATAAAATCTGGGGCTCTGTGCTTTCTTTCCTTCTGAACAAGTGTTACTGTTTTCTGCACAAAAGCGATTCTGCGAAACAATGTGAACACTTCTGCTTCCCAGGCACAGAGAAGGTGCTAGCAAGGAATTCTCTGCCTGCCTTTCCCCAGTGCTCTGCAAGCTCTCCAGGACAACATAAAATCTGGGGCTCTGTGCTTTCTTTCGTTCTGAACAAGTGTTAGTGTTTTCTGCACAAAAGCGATTCTGCGAAGCAATGTGAACAGGCACAGAGAAGGTGCTATCAGGGAATTCTCTGCCTGCCTTTCCCCAGTGCTCTGCAAGCTCTCCAGGACAACATAAAATCTGGGGCTCTGTGCTTTCTTTCGTTCTGAACAAGTGTTACTGTTTTCTGCACAAAAGCGATTCTGCGAAGCAATGTGAACAGGCACAGAGAAGGTGCTAGCAGGGAATTCTCTGCCTGCCTTTCCCCAGTGCTCTGCAAGCTCTCCAGGACAACATAAAATCTGGGGCTCTGTGCTTTCTTTCCTTCTGAACAAGTGTTAGTGTTTTCTGCACAAAAGCGATTCTTGCGAAGCAATGTGAACACTTCTGCTTCCCAGGCACAGAGAAGGTGCTAGCAAGGAATTCTCTGCCTGCCTTTCCCCAGTGCTCTGCAAGCTCTCCAGGACAACATAAAATCTGGGGCTCTGTGCTTTCTTTCCTTCTGAACAAGTGTTACTGTTTTCTGCACAAAAGCGATTCTGCGAAGCAATGTGAACACTTCTGCTTCCCAGGCACAGAGAAGGTGCTAGCAGGGAATTCTCTGCCTGCCTTTCCCCAGTGCTCTGCAAGCTCTCGAGGACAACATAGAATCTGGGGCTCTGTGCTTTCTTTCGTTCTGAACAAGTGTTAGTGTTTTCTGCACAAAAGCGATTCTGCGAAACAATGTGAACACTTCTGCTTCCCAGGCACAGAGAAGGTGCTAGCAGGGAATTCTCTGCCTGCCTTTCCCCAGTGCTCTGCAAGCTCTCCAGGACAACATAAAATCTGGGGCTCTGTGCTTTCTTTCCTTCTGAACAAGTGTTAGTGTTTTCTGCACAAAAGCGATTCTGCGAAGCAATGTGAACACTTCTGCTTCCCAGGCACAGAGAAGGTGCTAGCAGGGAATTCTCTGCCTGCCTTTCCCCAGTGCTCTGCAAGCTCTCCAGGACAACATAGAATCTGGGGCTCTGTGCTTTCTTTCCTTCTGAACAAGTGTTACTGTTTTCTGCACAAAAGCGATTCTGCGAAGCAATGTGAACAGGCACAGAGAAGGTGCTAGCAGGGAATTTTCTGCCTGCCTTTCCCCAGTGCTCTGCAAGCTCTCCAGGACAACATAAAATCTGGGGCTCTGTGCTGTCTTTCGTTCTGAACAAGTGTTAGTGTTTTCTGCACAAAAGCGATTCTTGCGAAGCAATGTGAACACTTCTGCTTCCCAGGCACAGAGAAGGTGCTAGCAAGGAATTCTCTGCCTGCCTTTCCCCAGTGCTCTGCAAGTTCTCCAGGACAACATAAAATCTGGGGCTCTGTGCTTTCTTTCCTTCTGAACAAGTGTTAGTGTTTTCTGCACAAAAGCGATTCTGCGAAGCAATGTGAACAGGCACAGAGAAGGTGCTATCAGGGAATTCTCTGCCTGCCTTTCCCCAGTGCTCTGCAAGCTCTCCAGGACAACATAAAATCTGGGGCTCTGTGCTTTCTTTCCTTCTGAACAAGTGTTACTGTTTTCTGCACAAAAGCGATTCTGCGAAGCAATGTGAACAGGCACAGAGAAGGTGCTATCAGGGAATTCTCTGCCTGCTTTTCCCCAGTGCTCTGCAAGCTCTCCAGGACAACATAAAATCTGGGGCTCTGTGCTTTCTTTCCTTCTGAACAAGTGTTAGTGTTTTCTGCACAAAAGCGATTCTTGCGAAGCAATGTGAACACTTCTGCTTCCCAGGCACAGAGAAGGTGCTAGCAAGGAATTCTCTGCCTGCCTTTCCCCAGTGCTCTGCAAGCTCTCCAGGACAACATAAAATCTGGGGCTCTGTGCTTTCTTTCCTTCTGAACAAGTGTTAGTGTTTTCTGCACAAAAGCGATTCTGCGAAGCAATGTGAACACTTCTGCTTCCCAGGCACAGAGAAGGTGCTAGCAGGGAATTCTCTGCCTGCCTTTCCCCAGTGCTCTGCAAGCTCTCGAGGACAACATAGAATCTGGGGCTCTGTGCTTTCTTTCGTTCTGAACAAGTGTTAGTGTTTTCTGCACAAAAGCGATTCTGCGAAACAATGTGAACACTTCTGCTTCCCAGGCACAGAGAAGGTGCTAGCAGGGAATTCTCTGCCTGCCTTTCCCCAGTGCTCTGCAAGCTCTCCAGGACAACATAAAATATGGGGCTCTGTGCTTTCTTTCGTTCTGAACAAGTGTTACTGTTTTCTGCACAAAAGAGATTCTTGCGAAGCAATGTGAACACTTCTGCTTCCCAGGCACAGAGAAGGTGCTAGCAAGGAATTCTCTGCCTGCCTTTCCCCAGTGCTCTGCAAGCTCTCGAGGACAACATAGAATCTGGGGCTCTGTGCTTTCTTTCCTTCTGAACAAGTGTTACTGTTTTCTGCACAAAAGCGATTCTGCGAAGCAATGTGAACAGGCACAGAGAAGGTGCTAGCAGGGAATTCTCTGCCTGCCTTTCCCCAGTGCTCTGCAAGCTCTCCAGGACAACATCAAATCTGGGGCTCTGTGCTTTCTTTCCTTCTGAACAAGTGTTACTGTTTTCTGCACAAAAGCGATTCTGCGAAGCAATGTGAACACTTCTGCTTCCCAGGCACAGAGAAGGTGCTAGCAAGGAATTCTCTGCCTGCCTTTCCCCAGTGCTCTGCAAGCTCTCCAGGACAACATAAAATCTGGGGCTCTGTGCTTTCTTTCGTTCTGAACAAGTGTTACTGTTTTCTGCACAAAAGCGTTTCTTGCGAAGCAATGTGAACACTTCTGCTTCCCAGGCACAGAGAAGGTGCTAGCAGGGAATTCTCTGCCTGCCTTTCCCCAGTGCTCTGCAAGCTCTCCAGGACAACATAAAATCTGGGGCTCTGTGCTTTCTTTCCTTCTGAACAAGTGTTACTGTTTTCTGCACAAAAGCGATTCTGCGAAGCAATGTGAACAGGCACAGAGAAGGTGCTATCAGGGAATTCTCTGCCTGCCTTTCCCCAGTGCTCTGCAAGCTCTCCAGGACAACATAAAATCTGGGGCTCTGTGCTTTCTTTCCTTCTGAACAAGTGTTACTGTTTTCTGCACAAAAGCGATTCTGCGAAGCAATGTGAACAGGCACAGAGAAGGTGCTAGCAAGGAATTCTCTGCCTGCCTTTCCCCAGTGCTCTGCAAGCTCTCGAGGACAACATAGAATCTGGGGCTCTGTGCTTTCTTTCCTTCTGAACAAGTGTTACTGTTTTCTGCACAGAAGCGATTCTGCGAAACAATGTGAACACTTCTGCTTCCCAGGCACAGAGAAGGTGCTAGCAGGGAATTCTCTGCCTGCCTTTCCCCAGTGCTCTGCAAGCTCTCCAGGACAACATAAAATCTGGGGCTCTGTGCTTTCTTTCCTTCTGAACAAGTGTTACTGTTTTCTGCACAAAAGCGATTCTGCGAAGCAATGTGAGCAGGCACAGAGAAGGTGCTATCAGGGAATTCTCTGCCTGCCTTTCCCCAGTGCTCTGCAAGCTCTCCAGGACAACATAAAATCTGGGGATCTGTGCTTTCTTTCGTTCTGAACAATTGTTAGTGTTTTCTGCACAAAAGCGATTCTTGCGAAGCAATGTGAACACTTCTGCTTCCCAGGCACAGAGAAGGTGCTAGCAAGGAATTCTCTGCCTGCCTTTCCCCAGTGCTCTGCAAGCTCTCCAGGACAACATAAAATCTGGGGCTCTGTGCTTTCTTTCCTTCTGAACAAGTGTTACTGTTTTCTGCACAAAAGCGATTCTGCGAAGCAATGTGAACACTTCTGCTTCCCAGGCACAGAGAAGGTGCTAGGAAGGAATTCTCTGCCTGCCTTTCCCCAGTGCTCTGCAAGCTCTCCAGGACAACATAAAATCTGGGGCTCTGTGCTTTCTTTCCTTCTGAACAAGTGTAACTGTTTTCTGCACAAAAGCGATTCTGCGAAACAATGTGAACAGGCACAGAGAAGGTGCTATCAGGGAATTCTCTGCCTGCCTTTCCCCAGTGCTCTGCAAGCTCTCCAGGACAACATAAAATCTGGGGCTCTGTGCTTTCTTTCCTTCTGAACAAGTGTTACTGTTTTCTGCACAAAAGCGATTCTGCGAAGCAATGTGAACAGGCACAGAGAAGGTGCTATCAGGGAATTCTCTGCCTGCTTTTCCCCAGTGCTCTGCAAGCTCTCCAGGACAACATAAAATCTGGGGCTCTGTGCTTTCTTTCCTTCTGAACAAGTGTTACTGTTTTCTGCACAAAAGCGATTCTGCGAAGCAATGTGAACACTTCTGCTTCCCAGGCACAGAGAAGGTGCTAGCAAGGAATTCTCTGCCTGCCTTTCCCCAGTGCTCTGCAAGTTCTCGAGGACAACATAAAATCTGGGGCTCTGTGCTTTCTTTCGTTCTGAACAAGTGTTACTGTTTTCTGCACAAAAGCGATTCTGCGAAGCAATGTGAACAGGCACAGAGAAGGTGCTATCAGGGAATTCTCTGCCTGTCTTTCCCCAGTGCTCTGCAAGCTCTCGAGGACAACATAGAATCTGGGGCTCTGTGCTTTCTTTCGTTCTGAACAAGTGTTAGTGTTTTCTGCACAAAAGCGATTCTGCGAAACAATGTGAACACTTCTGCTTCCCAGGCACAGAGAAGGTGCTATCAGGGAATTCTCTGCCTGCCTTTCCCCAGTGCTCTGCAAGCTCTCCAGGACAACATAAAATCTGGGGCTCTGTGCTTTCTTTCGTTCTGAACAAGTGTTACTGTTTTCTGCACAAAAGCGATTCTGCGAAGCAATGTGAACAGGCACAGAGAAGGTGCTATCAGGGAATTCTCTGCCTGCTTTTCCCCAGTGCTCTGCAAGCTCTCCAGGACAACATAAAATCTGGGGCTCTGTGCTTTCTTTCCTTCTGAACAAGTGTTACTGTTTTCTGCACAAAAGCGATTCTGCGAAGCAATGTGAACACTTCTGCTTCTCAGGCACAGAGAAGGTGCTAGCAGGGAATTCTCTGCCTGCCTTTCCCCAGTGCTCTGCAAGCTCTCCAGGACAACATAGAATCTGGGGCTCTGTGCTTTCTTTCCTTCTGAACAAGTGTTACTGTTTTCTGCACAAAAGCGATTCTGCGAAGCAATGTGAACAGGCACAGAGAAGGTGCTAGCAGGGAATTCTCTGCCTGCCTTTCCCCAGTGCTCTGCAAGCTCTCCAGGACAACATAAAATCTGGGGCTCTGTGCTTTCTTTCCTTCTGAACAATTGTTAGTGTTTTCTGCACAAAAGCGATTCTTGCGAAGCAATGTGAACACTTCTGCTTCCCAGGCACAGAGAAGGTGCTAGCAAGGAATTCTCTGCCTGCCTTTCCCCAGTGCTCTGCAAGCTCTCCAGGACAACATAAAATCTGGGGCTCTGTGCTTTCTTTCCTTCTGAACAAGTGTTACTGTTTTCTGCACAAAAGCGATTCTGCGAAGCAATGTGAACACTTCTGCTTCCCAGGCACAGAGAAGGTGCTAGGAAGGAATTCTCTGCCTGCCTTTCCCCAGTGCTCTGCAAGCTCTCCAGGACAACATAAAATCTGGGGCTCTGTGCTTTCTTTCCTTCTGAACAAGTGTAACTGTTTTCTGCACAAAAGCGATTCTGCGAAACAATGTGAACAGGCACAGAGAAGGTGCTATCAGGGAATTCTCTGCCTGCCTTTCCCCACTGCTCTGCAAGCTCTCCAGGACAACATAAAATCTGGGGCTCTGTGCTTTCTTTCCTTCTGAACAAGTGTTACTGTTTTCTGCACAAAAGCGATTCTGCGAAGCAATGTGAACAGGCACAGAGAAGGTGCTATCAGGGAATTCTCTGCCTGCTTTTCCCCAGTGCTCTGCAAGCTCTCCAGGACAACATAAAATCTGGGGCTCTGTGCTTTCTTTCCTTCTGAACAAGTGTTACTGTTTTCTGCACAAAAGCGATTTTGCGAAGCAATGTGAACACTTCTGCTTCCCAGGCACAGAGAAGGTGCTAGCAAGGAATTCTCTGCCTGCCTTTCCCCAGTGCTCTGCAAGCTCTCGAGGACAACATAGAATCTGGGGCTCTGTGCTTTCTTTCGTTCTGAACAAGTGTTAGTGTTTTCTGCACAAAAGCGATTCTGCGAAGCAATGTGAACACTTCTGCTTCCCAGGCACAGAGAAGGTGCTAGCAGGGAATTCTCTGCCTGCCTTTCCCCAGTGCTCTGCAAGCTCTCCAGGACAACATAAAATCTGGGGCTCTGTGCTTTCTTTCCTTCTGAACAAGTGTTACTGTTTTCTGCACAAAAGCGATTCTGCGAAGCAATGTGAACACTTCTGCTTCCCAGGCACAGAGAAGGTGCTAGCAAGGAATTCTCTGCCTGCCTTTCCCCAGTGCTCTGCAAGCTCTCCAGGACAACATAAAATCTGGGGCTCTGTGCTTTCTTTCGTTCTGAACAAGTGTTACTGTTTTCTGCACAAAAGCGATTCTGCGAAGCAATGTGAACAGGCACAGAGAAGGTGCTATCAGGGAATTCTCTGCTAATTCTCTGCCTGCCTTTCCCCAGTGTCTGCAAGCTCTCAGGACAACATAAAATCTGGGGCTCTGTGCGTTTCTTTCGTTCTGAACAAGTGTTACTGTTTTCTGCACAAAAGCGATTCTGCGAAGCAATGTGAACAGGCACAGAGAAGGTGCTATCAGGGAATTCTCTGCCTGCGTTTCCGCAGTGCTCTGCAAGCTCTCCAGGGACAACATAAAATCTGGGGCTCTGTGCTTTCTTTCCTTCTGAACAAGTGTTAGTGTTTTCTGCACAAAAGCGATTCTGCGAAGCAATGTGAACACTTCTGCTTCCCAGGCACAGAGAAGGTGCTAGCAGGGAATTCTCTGCCTGCCTTTCCCCAGTGCTCTGCAAGCTCTCCAGGACAACATTAGAATCTGGGGCTCTGTGCTTTCTTTCCTTCTGAACAAGTGTTAATGTTTTCTGCCAAAAGCGATTCTGCGAAGCAATGTGAACAGCTACAGAGAAGTGCTAGCTAGGGAGTTCTCTGCCTGCCTTTCCCAGTGCTCTGCAAGCTCTCCAGGACAACATAAAATCTGGGCTCTGTGCTTTCTTTCCTTCTGAACAAGTGTTACTGTTTTCTGCACAAAAGCGATTCTGCGAAGCAATGTGAACACTTCGCTGTCCCAGGCACAGAGAAGGTGCTAGCAGGGATTCTCTGCCTGCCTTTCCCCAGTGCTCTGCAAGCTCTCCAGGACAACATAAAATCTGGGGCTCTGTGCTTTCTTTCTTCTGAAAAGTGTTACTGTTTTCTGCACAAAAGCGATTCTGCGAAGCAATGTGAACACTTCTGCTCCCAGGCACAGAGAAGGTGCTAGCAGGGAATTCTCTGTCCTGCCTTTCCCCAGTGCTCTGCAAGCTCTCCAGGACACATAAAATCTGGGGCTCTGTGCTTTCTTTCGTTCTGAACAAGTGTTACTGTTTTCTGCACAAAAGCGATTCTGCGAAGCAATGTGAACAGGCACAGAGAAGGTGCTATCTGGGAATTCTCTGCCTGCCTTTCTCCAGTGCTCTGCAAGCTCTCCAGGACAACATAAAATCTGGGGCTCTGTGCTTTCTTTCCTTCTGAACAAGTGTTACTGTTTTCTGCACAAAAGCGATTCTGCGAAGCAATGTGAACTGGCACAGAGAAGGTGCTATCAGGGAATTCTCTGCCTGCTTTTCCCCAGTGCTCTGCAAGCTCTCCAGGACAACATAAAATCTGGGGCTCTGTGCTTTCTTTCTTCTGAACAAGTGTTACTGTTTTCTGCACAAAAGCGATTCTGCGAAGCAATGTGAACACTTCTGCTTCCCAGGCACAGAGAAGGTGCTAGCAGGGAATTCTCTGCCTGCCTTTCCCCAGTGCTCTGCAAGCTCTCCAGGACAACAGAAAATCTGGGGCTCTGTGCTTTCTTTCGTTCTGAACAAGTGTTAATGTTTTCTGCACAAAAGCGATTCTGCGAAGCAATGTGAACAGGCACAGAGAAGGTGCTAGCAGGGAATTCTCTGCCTGCCTTTCCCCAGTGCTCTGCAAGCTCTCCAGGACAACATAAAATCTGGGGCTCTGTGCTTTCTTTCGTTCTGAACAAGTGTTACTGTTTTCTGCACAAAAGCGATTCTGCGAAGCAATGTGAACACTACTGTTCCAGGCACAGAGAAGGTGCTAGCAGGGAATTCTCTGCCTGCCTTTCCCCAGTGCTCTGCAAGCTCTCCAGGACAACATAAAATCTGGGGCTCTGTGCTTTCTTTCCTTCTGAACAAGTGTTACTGTTTTCTGCACAAAAGCGATTCTGCGAAGCAATGTGAACACTTCTGCTTCCCAGGCACAGAGAAGGTGCTAGCAGGGAATTCTCTGCCTGCCTTTCCCCAGTGCTCTGCAAGCTCTCCAGGACAACATAGAATCTGGGGCTCTGTGCTTTCTTTCCTTCTGAACAAGTGTTACTGTTTTCTGCACAAAAGCGATTCTGCGAAGCAATGTGAACACTCTGCTCCAGGCACAGAGAAGGTGCTAGCAGGGAATTCTCTGCCTGCCTTTCCCCAGTGCTCTGCAAGCTCTCCAGGACAACATAAAATCTGGGGCTCTGTGCTTTCTTTCCTTCTGAACAAGTGTTAGTGTTTTCTGCACAAAAGCGATTCTGCGAAGCAATGTGAACACTCTGCTTCCAGGCACAGAGAAGGTGCTATCAGGGAATTCTCTGCCTGCCTTTCCCCAGTGCTCTGCAAGCTCTCCAGGACAACATAAAATCTGGGGCTCTGTGCTTTCTTTCGTTCTGAACAAGTGTTACTGTTTTCTGCACAAAAGCGATTCTGCGAAGCAATGTGAACACTTCTGCTTCCCAGGCACAGAGAAGGTGCTAGCAGGGAATTCTCTGCCTGCCTTTCCCCAGTGCTCTGCAAGCTCTCCAGGACAACATAAAATCTGGGCTCTGTGCTTTCTTTCGTTCTGAACAAGTGTTACTGTTTTCTGCACAAAAGCGATTCTGCGAAGCAATGTGAACAGGCACAGAGAAGGTGCTAGCAGGGAATTCTCTGCCTGCCTTTCCCCAGTGCTCTGCAAGCTCTCCAGGACAACATAAAATCTGGGGCTCTGTGCTTTCTTTCCTTCTGAACAAGTGTTACTGTTTTCTGCACAAAAGCGATTCTGCGAAGCAATGTGAACACTCTGCTTCCCAGGCACAGAGAAGGTGCTAGCAGGAATTCTCTGCCTGCCTTTCCCCAGTGCTCTGCAAGCTCTCCAGGACAACATAAAATCTGGGGCTCTGTGCTTTCTTTCCTTCTGAACAAGTGTTACTGTTTTCTGCACAAAAGCGATTCTGCGAAGCAATGTGAACACTTCTGCTTCCCAGGCACAGAGAAGGTGCTAGCAGGGAATTCTCTGCCTGCCTTTCCCCAGTGCTCTGCAAGCTCTCCAGGACAACAGAAAATCTGGGGCTCTGTGCTTTCTTTCGTTCTGAACAAGTGTTACTGTTTTCTGCACAAAAGCGATTCTGCGAAGCAATGTGAATCAGGCACAGAGAAGGTGCTAGCAGGGAATTCTCTGCCTGTCTTTCCCCAGTGCTCTGCAAGCTCTCGAGGACAACATAGAAATCTGGGGCTCTGTGCTTTCTTTCGTTCTGAACAAGTGTTAGTGTTTTCTGCACAAAAAGCGATTCTGCGAAACAATGTGAACACTCTGCTTCCCAGGCACAGAGAAGGTGCTATCAGGGAATTCTCTGCCTGCCTTTCCCCAGTGCTCTGCAAGCTCTCCAGGACAACATAAAATCTGGGGCTCTGTGCTTTCTTTCTTCTGAACAAGTGTTACTGTTTTCTGCACAAAAGCGATTCTGCGAAGCAATGTGAACACTTCTGCTTCCCAGGCACAGAGAAGGTGCTAGCAGGGAATTCTCTGCCTGCCTTTCCCCAGTGCTCTGCAAGCTCTCCAGGACAACATAAATCTGGGGCTCTGTGCTTTCTTTCGTTCTGAACAAGTGTTACTGTTTTCTGCACAAAAGCGATTCTGCGAAGCAATGTGAACCAGGCACAGAGAAGGTGCTATCAGGAATTCTCTGCCTGCCTTTCCCCAGTGCTCTGCAAGCTCTCAGGACAACATAAAATCTGGGGCTCTGTGCTTTCTTTCCTTCTGAACAAGTGTTACTGTTTTCTGCACAAAAGCGATTCTGCGAAGCAATGTGAACAGGCACAGAGAAGGTGCTATCAGGGAATTCTCTGCCTGCCTTTTCCCCAGTGCTCTGCAAGCTCTCCAGGACAACATAAAATCTGGGGCTCTGTGCTTTCTTTCGTTCTGAACAAGTGTTACTGTTTTCTGCACAAAAGCGATTCTGCGAAGCAATGTGAACACTTCTGCTTCCCAGGCACAGAGAAGGTGCTAGCAGGGAATTCTCTGCCTGCCTTTCCCCAGTGCTCTGCAAGCTCTCCAGGACAACATAAATCTGGGGCTCTGTGCTTTCTTTCGTTCTGAACAAGTGTTACTGTTTTCTGCACAAAAGCGATTCTGCGAAGCAATGTGAACAGGCACAGAGAAGGTGCTAGCAAGGGAATTCTCTGCCTGCCTTTCCCCAGTGCTCTGCAAGCTCTCCAGGACAACATAAAATCTGGGGCTCTGTGCTTTCTTTCCTTCTGAACAAGTGTTAGTGTTTTCTGCACAAAAGCGATTCTGCGAAGCAATGTGAACACTTCTGCTTCCAGGCACAGAGAAGGTGCTAGCAAGGAATTCTCTGCCTGCCTTTCCCCAGTGCTCTGCAAGCTCTCCAGGACAACATAAAATCTGGGGCTCTGTGCTTTCTTTCGTTCTGAACAAGTGTTACTGTTTTCTGCACAAAAGCGATTCTGCGAAGCAATGTGAACACTCTGCTTCCAGGCACAGAGAAGGTGCTAGCAGGGAATTCTCTGCCTGCCTTTCCCCAGTGCTCTGCAAGCTCTCCAGGACAACATAAAATCTGGGGCTCTGTGCTTTCTTTCGTTCTGAACAAGTGTTACTGTTTTCTGCACAAAAGCGATTCTGCGAAGCAATGTGAACAGGCACAGAGAAGGTGCTATCAGGAATTCTCTGCCTGCCTTTCCCCAGTGCTCTGCAAGCTCTCCAGGACAACATAAAATCTGGGGCTCTGTGCTTTCTTTCCTTCTGAACAAGTGTTACTGTTTTCTGCACAAAAGCGATTCTGCGAAGCAATGTGAACACTTCTGCTTCCCAGGCACAGAGAAGGTGCTAGCAGGGAATTCTCTGCCTGCCTTTCCCCAGTGCTCTGCAAGCTCTCCAGGACAACATAAAATCTGGGGCTCTGTGCTTTCTTTCTTCTGAACAAGTGTTACTGTTTTCTGCACAAAAGCGATTCTGCGAAGCAATGTGAACTCAGGCACAGAGAAGGTGCTAGCAGGGAATTCTCTGCCTGCCTTTCCCAGTGCTCTGCAAGCTCTCCAGGACAACATAAAATCTGGGGCTCTGTGCTTTCTTTCTTCTGAACAAGTGTTACTGTTTTCTGCACAAAAGCGATTCTGCGAAGCAATGTGAACACTTCTGCTTCCAGGCACAGAGAAGGTGCTAGCAAGGAATTCTCTGCCTGCTTTTCCCCAGTGCTCTGCAAGCTCTCCAGGACAACATAAAATCTGGGGCTCTGTGCTTTCTTTCCTTCTGAACAAGTGTTACTGTTTTCTGCACAAAAGCGATTCTGCGAAGCAATGTGAACAGGCACAGAGAAGGTGCTATCAGGGAATTCTCTGCCTGCCTTTCCCCAGTGCTCTGCAAGCTCTCCAGGACAACATAAAATCTGGGGCTCTGTGCTTTCTTTCCTTCTGAACAAGTGTTACTGTTTTCTGCACAAAAGCGATTCTGCGAAGCAATGTGAACACTTCTGCTTCCCAGGCACAGAGAAGGTGCTAGCAGGGAATTCTCTGCCTGCCTTTCCCCAGTGCTCTGCAAGCTCTCCAGGACAACATAGAATCTGGGGCTCTGTGCTTTCTTTCCTTCTGAACAAGTGTTAATGTTTTCTGCACAAAAGCGATTCTGCGAAGCAATGTGAACAGGCACAGAGAAGGTGCTATCAGGGAATTCTCTGCCTGCCTTTCCCCAGTGCTCTGCAAGCTCTCCAGGACAACATAAAATCTGGGGCTCTGTGCTTTCTTTCCTTCTGAACAAGTGTTAGTGTTTTCTGCACAAAAGCGATTCTGCGAAGCAATGTGAACACTTCTGCTTCCCAGGCACAGAGAAGGTGCTAGCAGGGAATTCTCTGCCTGCCTTTCCCCAGTGCTCTGCAAGCTCTCCAGGACAACAGCAAATCTGGGGCTCTGTGCTTTCTTTCGTTCTGAACAAGTGTTACTGTTTTCTGCACAAAAGCGATTCTGCGAAGCAATGTGAACAGGCACAGAGAAGGTGCTAGCAGGGAATTCTCTGCCTGCCTTTCCCCAGTGCTCTGCAAGCTCTCCAGGACAACATAAAATCTGGGGCTCTGTGCTTTCTTTCGTTCTGAACAAGTGTTACTGTTTTCTGCACAAAAGCGATTCTGCGAAGCAATTGTGAACACGGCACAGAGAAGGTGCTAGCAGGGAATTCTCTGCCTGCCTTTCCCCAGTGCTCTGCAAGCTCTCCAGGACAACATAAAATCTGGGGCTCTGTGCTTTCTTTCCTTCTGAACAAGTGTTAGTGTTTTCTGCACAAAAGCGATTCTGCGAAGCAATGTGAACACTTCTGTCCAGGCACAGAGAAGGTGCTAGCAGGGAATTCTCTGCCTGCCTTTCCCCAGTGCTCTGCAAGCTCTCCAGGACAACATAGAATCTGGGGCTCTGTGCTTTCTTTCCTTCTGAACAAGTGTTACTGTTTTCTGCACAAAAGCGATTCTGCGAAGCAATGTGAACACTTCTGCTTCCCAGGCACAGAGAAGGTGCTAGCAAGGAATTCTCTGCCTGCCTTTCCCCAGTGCTCTGCAAGCTCTCCAGGACAACATAAAATCTGGGGCTCTGTGCTTTCTTTCGTTCTGAACAAGTGTTACTGTTTTCTGCACAAAAGCGATTCTGCGAAGCAATGTGAACAGGCACAGAGAAGGTGCTAGCAGGAATTCTCTGCCTGCCTTTCCCCAGTGCTCTGCAAGCTCTCCAGGACAACATAAAATCTGGGGCTCTGTGCTTTCTTTCCTTCTGAACAAGTGTTACTGTTTTCTGCACAAAAGCGATTCTGCGAAGCAATGTGAACACTTCTGCTTCCCAGGCACAGAGAAGGTGCTAGCAAGGAATTCTCTGCCTGCCTTTCCCCAGTGCTCTGCAAGCTCTCGAGGACAACATAGAATCTGGGGCTCTGTGCTTTCTTTCCTTCTGAACAAGTGTTACTGTTTTCTGCACAAAAGCGATTCTGCGAAGCAATGTGAACAGGCACAGAGAAGGTGCTATCAGGGAATTCTCTGCCTGCCTTTCCCCAGTGCTCTGCAAGCTCTCCAGGACAACATAAAATCTGGGGCTCTGTGCTTTCTTTCCTTCTGAACAAGTGTTAGTGTTTTCTGCACAAAAGCGATTCTGCGAAGCAATGTGAACACTTCTGCTTCCCAGGCACAGAGAAGGTGCTAGCAAGGAATTCTCTGCCTGCCTTTCCCCAGTGCTCTGCAAGCTCTCCAGTACAACATAAAATCTGGGGCTCTGTGCTTTCTTTCGTTCTGAACAAGTGTTACTGTTTTCTGCACAAAAGCGATTCTTGCGAAGCAATGTGAACACTTCTGCTTCCCAGGCACAGAGAAGGTGCTAGCAGGGAATTCTCTGCCTGCCTTTCCCCAGTGCTCTGCAAGCTCTCCAGGACAACATAAAATCTGGGGCTCTGTGCTTTCTTTCCTTCTGAACAAGTGTTAGTGTTTTCTGCACAAAAGCGATTCTGCGAAGCAATGTGAACACTTCTGCTTCCCAGGCACAGAGAAGGTGCTAGGAAGGAATTCTCTGCCTGCCTTTCCCCAGTGCTCTGCAAGTTCTCCAGGACAACATAAAATCTGGGGCTCTGTGCTTTCTTTCCTTCTGAACAAGTGTTACTGTTTTCTGCACAAAAGCGATTCTGCGAAGCAATGTGAACAGGCACAGAGAAGGTGCTATCAGGGAATTCTCTGCCTGCCTTTCCCCAGTGCTCTGCAAGCTCTCCAGGACAACATAAAATCTGGGGCTCTGTGCTTTCTTTCCTTCTGAACAAGTGTTACTGTTTTCTGCACAAAAGCGATTCTGCGAAGCAATGTGAACAGGCACAGAGAAGGTGCTATCAGGGAATTCTCTGCCTGCTTTTCCCCAGTGCTCTGCAAGCTCTCCAGGACAACATAAAATCTGGGGCTCTGTGCTTTCTTTCCTTCTGAACAAGTGTTAGTGTTTTCTGCACAGAAGCGATTCTGCGAAACAATGTGAACACTTCTGCTTCCCAGGCACAGAGAAGGTGCTAGCAGGGAATTCTCTGCCTGCCTTTCCCCAGTGCTCTGCAAGCTCTCCAGGACAACATAAAATCTGGGGCTCTGTGCTTTCTTTCCTTCTGAACAAGTGTTAGTGTTTTCTGCACAAAAGCGATTCTGCGAAGCAATGTGAACACTTCTGCTTCCCAGGCACAGAGAAGGTGCTAGCAGGGAATTCTCTGCCTGCCTTTCCCCAGTGCTCTGCAAGCTCTCCAGGACAACATAGAATCTGGGGCTCTGTGCTTTCTTTCGTTCTGAACAAGTGTTACTGTTTTCTGCACAAAAGCGATTCTGCGAAGCAATGTGAGCAGGCACAGAGAAGGTGCTATCAGGGAATTCTCTGCCTGCCTTTCCCCAGTGCTCTGCAAGCTCTCCAGGACAACATAAAATCTGGGGATCTGTGCTTTCTTTTGTTCTGAACAATTGTTAGTGTTTTCTGCACAAAAGCGATTCTTGCGAAGCAATGTGAACACTTCTGCTTCCCAGGCACAGAGAAGGTGCTAGCAAGGAATTCTCTGCCTGCCTTTCCCCAGTGCTCTGCAAGCTCTCCAGGACAACATAAAATCTGGGGCTCTGTGCTTTCTTTCCTTCTGAACAAGTGTTACTGTTTTCTGCACAAAAGCGATTCTGCGAAGCAATGTGAACACTTCTGCTTCCCAGGCACAGAGAAGGTGCTAGGAAGGAATTCTCTGCCTGCCTTTCCCCAGTGCTCTGCAAGCTCTCCAGGACAACATAAAATCTGGGGCTCTGTGCTTTCTTTCCTTCTGAACAAGTGTTACTGTTTTCTGCACAAAAGCGATTCTGCGAAGCAATGTGAACAGGCACAGAGAAGGTGCTATCAGGGAATTCTCTGCCTGCCTTTCCCCAGTGCTCTGCAAGCTCTCCAGGACAACATAAAATCTGGGGCTCTGTGCTTTCTTTCCTTCTGAACAAGTGTTACTGTTTTCTGCACAAAAGCGATTCTGCGAAGCAATGTGAACAGGCACAGAGAAGGTGCTAGCAAGGAATTCTCTGCCTGCCTTTCCCCAGTGCTCTGCAAGCTCTCCAGGACAACATAAAATCTGGGGCTCTGTGCTTTCTTTCCTTCTGAACAAGTGTTACTGTTTTCTGCACAAAAGCGATTCTGCGAAGCAATGTGAACACTTCTGCTTCCCAGGCACAGAGAAGGTGCTAGCAGGGAATTCTCTGCCTGCCTTTCCCCAGTGCTCTGCAAGCTCTCCAGGACAACATAGAATCTGGGGCTCTGTGCTTTCTTTCCTTCTGAACAAGTGTTACTGTTTTCTGCACAAAAGCGATTCTGCGAAGCAATGTGAACAGGCACAGAGAAGGTGCTATCAGGGAATTCTCTGCCTGCCTTTCCCCAGTGCTCTGCAAGCTCTCCAGGACAACATAAAATCTGGGGCTCTGTGCTTTCTTTCCTTCTGAACAAGTGTTACTGTTTTCTGCACAAAAGCGATTCTTGCGAAGCAATGTGAACACTTCTGCTTCCCAGGCACAGAGAAGGTGCTATCAGGGAATTCTCTGCCTGCCTTTCCCCAGTGCTCTGCAAGCTCTCCAGGACAACATAAAATCTGGGGCTCTGTGCTTTCTTTCCTTCTGAACAAGTGTTACTGTTTTCTGCACAAAAGCGATTCTGCGAAGCAATGTGAACAGGCACAGAGAAGGTGCTATCAGGGAATTCTCTGCCTGCTTTTCCCCAGTGCTCTGCAAGCTCTCCAGGACAACATAAAATCTGGGGCTCTGTGCTTTCTTTCCTTCTGAACAAGTGTTAGTGTTTTCTGCACAAAAGCGATTCTTGCGAAGCAATGTGAACACTTCTGCTTCCCAGGCACAGAGAAGGTGCTAGCAAGGAATTCTCTGCCTGCCTTTCCCCAGTGCTCTGCAAGCTCTCCAGGACAACATAAAATCTGGGGCTCTGTGCTTTCTTTCCTTCTGAACAAGTGTTAGTGTTTTCTGCACAAAAGCGATTCTGCGAAGCAATGTGAACACTTCTGCTTCCCAGGCACAGAGAAGGTGCTAGCAGGGAATTCTCTGCCTGCCTTTCCCCAGTGCTCTGCAAGCTCTCGAGGACAACATAGAATCTGGGGCTCTGTGCTTTCTTTCGTTCTGAACAAGTGTTAGTGTTTTCTGCACAAAAGCGATTCTGCGAAACAATGTGAACACTTCTGCTTCCCAGGCACAGAGAAGGTGCTAGCAGGGAATTCTCTGCCTGCCTTTCCCCAGTGCTCTGCAAGCTCTCCAGGACAACATAAAATCTGGGGCTCTGTGCTTTCTTTCCTTCTGAACAAGTGTTAGTGTTTTCTGCACAAAAGCGATTCTGCGAAGCAATGTGAACACTTCTGCTTCCCAGGCACAGAGAAGGTGCTAGCAGGGAATTCTCTGCCTGCCTTTCCCCAGTGCTCTGCAAGCTCTCCAGGACAACATAAAATCTGGGGCTCTGTGCTTTCTTTCGTTCTGAACAAGTGTTACTGTTTTCTGCACAAAAGCGATTCTTGCGAAGCAATGTGAACACTTCTGCTTCCCAGGCACAGAGAAGGTGCTAGCAAGGAATTCTCTGCCTGCCTTTCCCCAGTGCTCTGCAAGCTCTCGAGGACAACATAGAATCTGGGGCTCTGTGCTTTCTTTCCTTCTGAACAAGTGTTACTGTTTTCTGCACAAAAGCGATTCTGCGAAGCAATGTGAACAGGCACAGAGAAGGTGCTATCAGGGAATTCTCTGCCTGCCTTTCCCCAGTGCTCTGCAAGCTCTCCAGGACAACATAAAATCTGGGGCTCTGTGCTTTCTTTCCTTCTGAACAAGTGTTACTGTTTTCTGCACAAAAGCGATTCTGCGAAGCAATGTGAACACTTCTGCTTCCCAGGCACAGAGAAGGTGCTAGGAAGGAATTCTCTGCCTGCCTTTCCCCAGTGCTCTGCAAGCTCTCCAGTACAACATAAAATCTGGGGCTCTGTGCTTTCTTTCGTTCTGAACAAGTGTTACTGTTTTCTGCACAAAAGCGATTCTTGCGAAGCAATGTGAACACTTCTGCTTCCCAGGCACAGAGAAGGTGCTAGCAGGGAATTCTCTGCCTGCCTTTCCCCAGTGCTCTGCAAGCTCTCCAGGACAACATAAAATCTGGGGCTCTGTGCTTTCTTTCCTTCTGAACAAGTGTTAGTGTTTTCTGCACAAAAGCGATTCTGCGAAGCAATGTGAACACTTCTGCTTCCCAGGCACAGAGAAGGTGCTAGGAAGGAATTCTCTGCCTGCCTTTCCCCAGTGCTCTGCAAGTTCTCCAGGACAACATAAAATCTGGGGCTCTGTGCTTTCTTTCCTTCTGAACAAGTGTTACTGTTTTCTGCACAAAAGCGATTCTGCGAAGAAATGTGAACAGGCACAGAGAAGGTGCTATCAGGGAATTCTCTGCCTGCCTTTCCCCAGTGCTCTGCAAGCTCTCCAGGACAACATAAAATCTGGGGCTCTGTGCTTTCTTTCCTTCTGAACAAGTGTTACTGTTTTCTGCACAAAAGCGATTCTGCGAAGCAATGTGAACAGGCACAGAGAAGGTGCTATCAGGGAATTCTCTGCCTGCTTTTCCCCAGTGCTCTGCAAGCTCTCCAGGACAACATAAAATCTGGGGCTCTGTGCTTTCTTTCCTTCTGAACAAGTGTTAGTGTTTTCTGCACAGAAGCGATTCTGCGAAACAATGTGAACACTTCTGCTTCCCAGGCACAGAGAAGGTGCTAGCAGGGAATTCTCTGCCTGCCTTTCCCCAGTGCTCTGCAAGCTCTCCAGGACAACATCAAATCTGGGGCTCTGTGCTTTCTTTCCTTCTGAACAAGTGTTAGTGTTTTCTGCACAAAAGCGATTCTGCGAAGCAATGTGAACACTTCTGCTTCCCAGGCACAGAGAAGGTGCTAGCAGGGAATTCTCTGCCTGCCTTTCCCCAGTGCTCTGCAAGCTCTCCAGGACAACATAGAATCTGGGGCTCTGTGCTTTCTTTCGTTCTGAACAAGTGTTACTGTTTTCTGCACAAAAGCGATTCTGCGAAGCAATGTGAGCAGGCACAGAGAAGGTGCCATCAGGGAATTCTCTGCCTGCCTTTCCCCAGTGCTCTGCAAGCTCTCCAGGACAACATAAAATCTGGGGATCTGTGCTTTCTTTCGTTCTGAACAATTGTTAGTGTTTTCTGCACAAAAGCGATTCTTGCGAAGCAATGTGAACACTTCTGCTTCCCAGGCACAGAGAAGGTGCTAGCAAGGAATTCTCTGCCTGCCTTTCCCCAGTGCTCTGCAAGCTCTCCAGGACAACATAAAATCTGGGGCTCTGTGCTTTCTTTCCTTCTGAACAAGTGTTACTGTTTTCTGCACAAAAGCGATTCTGCGAAGCAATGTGAACACTTCTGCTTCCCAGGCACAGAGAAGGTGCTAGGAAGGAATTCTCTGCCTGCCTTTCCCCAGTGCTCTGCAAGCTCTCCAGGACAACATAAAATCTGGGGCTCTGTGCTTTCTTTCCTTCTGAACAAGTGTAACTGTTTTCTGCACAAAAGCGATTCTGCGAAGCAATGTGAACAGGCACAGAGAAGGTGCTATCAGGGAATTCTCTGCCTGCCTTTCCCCAGTGCTCTGCAAGCTCTCCAGGACAACATAAAATCTGGGGCTCTGTGCTTTCTTTCCTTCTGAACAAGTGTTACTGTTTTCTGCACAAAAGCGATTCTGCGAAGCAATGTGAACAGGCACAGAGAAGGTGCTATCAGGGAATTCTCTGCCTGCTTTTCCCCAGTGCTCTGCAAGCTCTCCAGGACAACATAAAATCTGGGGCTCTGTGCTTTCTTTCCTTCTGAACAAGTGTTACTGTTTTCTGCACAAAAGCGATTCTGCGAAGCAATGTGAACACTTCTGCTTCCCAGGCACAGAGAAGGTGCTAGCAAGGAATTCTCTGCCTGCCTTTCCCCAGTGCTCTGCAAGCTCTCGAGGACAACATAGAATCTGGGGCTCTGTGCTTTCTTTCCTTCTGAACAAGTGTTAGTGTTTTCTGCACAAAAGCGATTCTGCGAAGCAATGTGAACACTTCTGCTTCCCAGGCACAGAGAAGGTGCTAGCAGGGAATTCTCTGCCTGCCTTTCCCCAGTGCTCTGCAAGCTCTCCAGGACAACATAAAATCTGGGGCTCTGTGCTTTCTTTCCTTCTGAACAAGTGTTAGTGTTTTCTGCACAAAAGCGATTCTGCGAAGCAATGTGAACACTTCTGCTTCCCAGGCACAGAGAAGGTGCTAGGAAGGAATTCTCTGCCTGCCTTTCCCCAGTGCTCTGCAAGCTCTCCAGGCCAACATAAAATCTGGGGCTCTGTGCTTTCTTTCGTTCTGAACAAGTGTTACTGTATTCTACACAAAAGCGATTCTGCGAAGCAATGTGAACACTTCTGCTTCCCAGGCACAGAGAAGGTGCTAGCAGGGAATTCTCTGCCTGCCTTTCCCCAGTGCTCTGCAAGCTCTCCAGGACAACATAGAATCTGGGGCTCTGTGCTTTCTTTCGTTGTGAACAAGTGTTACTGTTTTCTGCACAAAAGCGATTCTGCGAAGCAATGTGAACACTTCTGCTTCCCAGACACAGAGAAGGTGCTAGCAGGGAATTCTCTGCCTGCCTTTCCCCAGTGCTCTGCAAGCTCTCCAGGACAACATAGAATCTGGGGCTCTGTGCTTTCTTTCGTTCTGAACAAGTGTTAGTGTTTTCTGCACAAAAGCGATTCTGCGAAGCAATGTGAACACTTCTGCTTCCCAGGCACAGAGAAGGTGCTAGCAGGGAATTCTCTGCCTGCCTTTCCCCAGTGCTCTGCAAGCTCTCCAGGACAACATAGAATCTGGCGCTCTGTGCTTTCTTTCGTTCTGAACAAGTGTTACTGTTTTCTGCACAAAAGCGATTCTGCGAAGCAATGTGAACACTTCTGCTTCCCAGGCACAGAGAAGGTGCTAGCAGGGAATTCTCTGCCTGCCTTTCCCCAGTGCTCTGCAAGCTCTCCAGGACAACATAGAATCTGGGGCTCTGTGCTTTCTTTCGTTCTGAACAAGTGTTAGTGTTTTCTGCACAAAAGCGATTCTGCGAAGCAATGTGAACACTTCTGCTTCCCAGGCACAGAGAAGGTGCTAGCAGGGAATTCTCTGCCTGCCTTTCCCCAGTGCTCTGCAAGCTCTCCAGGACAACATCAAATCTGGGGCTCTGTGCTTTCTTTCGTTCTGAACAAGTGTTACTGTTTTCTGCACAAAAGCGATTCTGCGAAGCAATGTGAACACTTCTGCTTCCCAGGCACAGAGAATGTGCTAGCAAGGAATTCTCTGCCTGCCTTTCCCCAGTGCTCTGCAAGCTCTCCAGGACAACATAAAATCTGGGGCTCTGTGCTTTCTTTCGTTCTGAACAAGTGTTAGTGTTTTCTGCACAAAAGTGATTCTGCGAAGCAATGTGAACACTTCTGCTTCCCAGGCACAGAGAAGGTGCTAGCTGGGAATTCTCTGACTGCCTTTCCCCAGTGCTCTGAAAGCTCTCCAGGACAACACAGAATCTGGGGCTCTGTGCTTTCTTTTGTTCTGAACAAGTGTTAGTGTTTTCTGCACAAAAGCGATTCTGCGAAGCAATGTGAACACTTCTGCTTCCCAGGCACAGAGAAGGTGCTATCAGGGAATTCTCTGCCTGCCTTTCCCCAGTGCTCTGCAAGCTCTCGAGGACAACATAGAATCTGGGGCTCTGTGCTTTCTTTCGTTCTGAACAAGTGTTAGTGTTTTCTGCACAAAAGCGATTCTGCGAAGCAATGTGAACAGGCACAGAGAAGGTGCTAGCAGGGAATTCTCTGCCTGCCTTTCCCCAGTGCTCTGCACGCTCTCCAGGACAACATAAAATCTGGGGCTCTGTGCTTTCTTTCGTTCTGAACAAGTGTTAGTGTTTTGTGCACAAAAGCGATTCTGCGAAGCAATGTGAACACTTCTGCTTCCCAGGCACAGAGAAGGTGCTAGCAGGGAATTCTCTGCCTGCCTTTCCCCAGTGCTCTGCAAGCTCTCCAGGACAACATAGAATCTGGGGCTCTGTGCTTTCTTTCGTTCTGAACAAGTGTTAGTGTTTTCTGCACAAAAGCGATTCTGCGAAGCAATGTGAACACTTCTGCTTCCCAGGCACAGAGAAGGTGCTAGCAGGGAATTCTCTGCGTGCCTTTCCCCAGTGCTCTGCAAGCTCTCCAGGACACAGCAAATCTGGGGCTCTGTGCTTTCTTTCGTTCTGAACAAGTGTTACTGTTTTCTGCACAAAAGCGATTCTGCGAAGCAATGTAAACACTTCTGCTTCCCAGGCACAGAGAAGGTGCTAGCAGGGAATTCTCTGCCTGCCTTTCCCCAGTGCTCGGCAAGCTCTCCAGGACAACATAGAATCTGGATCTCTGTGCTTTCTTTCGTTCTGAACAAGTGTTAGTGTTTTCTGCACAAAAGCGATTCTGCGAAGCAATGTGAACACTTCTGCTTCCCAGGCACAGAGAGGGTGCTAGCAGGGAATTCTCTGCCTGCCTTTCCCCAGTGCTCTGCAAGCTCTCCAGGACAACATAGAATCTGGGGCTCTGTGCTTTCTTTCGTTCTGAACAAGTGTTAGTGTTTTCTGCACAAAAGCGATTCTGCGAAGCAATGTGAACTCTTCTGCTTCCCAGGCACAGAGAAGGTGCTAGGAGGGAATTCTCTGCCTGCCTTTCCCCAGTGCTCTGCAAGCTCTCCAGGACAACATAGAATCTGGGGCTCTGTGCTTTCTTTCGTTCTGAACAAGTTTTAGTGTTTTCTGCACAAAAGCGATTCTGCGAAGTAATGTGAACACTTCTGCTTCCCAGGCACAGAGAAGGTGCTAGCAGGGAATTCTCTGCCTGCCTTTCCCCAGTGCTCTGCAAGCTCTCCAGGACAACAGCAAATCTGGGGCTCTGTGCTTTCTTTCGTTCTGAACAAGTGTTACTGTTTTCTGCACAAAAGCGATTCTGCGAAGCAATGTGAACAGGCACAGAGAAGGTGCTAGCAGGGAATTCTCTGCCTGCCTTTCCCCAGTGCTCTGCAAGCTCTCCAGGACAACATAGAATCTGGGGCTCTGTGCTTTCTTTCGTTCTGAACAAGTGTTAGTGTTTTCTGCACAAAAGCGATTCTGCGAAGCAATGTGAACACTTCTGCTTCCCAGGCACAGAGAGGGTGCTAGCAGGGAATTCTCTGCCTGCCTTTCCCCAGTGCTCTGCAAGCTCTCCAGGACAACATAGAATCTGGGGCTCCGTGCTTTCTTTCGTTCTGAACAAGTGTTAGTGTTTTCTGCACAAAAGCGATTCTGCGAAGCAATGTGAACACTTCTGCTTCCCAGGCACAGAGAGGGTGCTAGCAGGGAATTCTCTGCCTGCCTTTCCCCAGTGCTCGGCAAGCTCTCCAGGACAACATAGAATCTGGATCTCTGTGCTTTCTTTCGTTCTGAACAAGTGTTAGTGTTTTCTGCACAAAAGCGATTCTGCGAAGCAATGTGAACACTTCTGCTTCCCAGGCACAGAGAGGGTGCTAGCAGGGAATTCTCTGCCTGCCTTTCCCCAGTGCTCTGCAAGCTCTCCAGGACAACATAGAATCTGGGGCTCTGTGCTTTCTTTCGTTCTGAACAAGTGTTAGTGTTTTCTGCACAAAAGCGATTCTGCGAAGCAATGTGAACACTTCTGCTTCCCAGGCACAGAGAAGGTGCTAGCAGGGAATTCTCTGCCTGCCTTTCCCCAGTGCTCGGCAAGCTCTCCAGGACAACATAGAATCTGGGGCTCTGTGCTTTCTTTCGTTCTGAACAAGTGTTAGTGTTTTCTGCACAAAAGCGATTCTGCGAAGCAATGTGAACACTTCTCCTTCCCAGGCACAGAGAGGGTGCTAGCAGGGAATTCTCTGCCTGCCTTTCCCCAGTGCTCTGCAAGCTCTCCAGGACAACATAGAATCTGGGGCTCTGTGCTTTCTTTCGTTCTGAACAAGTGTTAGTGTTTTCTGCACAAAAGCGATTCTGCGAAGCAATGTGAACTCTTCTGCTTCCCAGGCACAGAGAAGGTGCTAGGAGGGAATTCTCTGCCTGCCTTTCCCCAGTGCTCTGCAAGCTCTCCAGGACAACATAGAATCTGGGGCTCTGTGCTTTCTTTCGTTCTGAACAAGTGTTAGTGTTTTCTGCACAAAAGCGATTCTGCGAAGCAATGTGAACACTTCTGCTTCCCAGGCACAGAGAGGGTGCTAGCAGGGAATTCTCTGCCTGCCTTTCCCCAGTGCTCTGCAAGCTCTCCAGGACAACATAGAATCTGGGGCTCCGTGCTTTCTTTCGTTCTGAACAAGTGTTAGTGTTTTCTGCACAAAAGCGATTCTGCGAAGCAATGTGAACACTTCTGCTTCCCAGGCACAGAGAGGGTGCTAGCAGGGAATTCTCTGCCTGCCTTTCCCCAGTGCTCGGCAAGCTCTCCAGGACAACATAGAATCTGGATCTCTGTGCTTTCTTTCGTTCTGAACAAGTGTTAGTGTTTTCTGCACAAAAGCGATTCTGCGAAGCAATGTGAACACTTCTGCTTCCCAGGCACAGAGAGGGTGCTAGCAGGGAATTCTCTGCCTGCCTTTCCCCAGTGCTCTGCAAGCTCTCCAGGACAACATAGAATCTGGGGCTCTGTGCTTTCTTTCGTTCTGAACAAGTGTTAGTGTTTTCTGCACAAAAGCGATTCTGCGAAGCAATGTGAACACTTCTGCTTCCCAGGCACAGAGAAGGTGCTAGCAGGGAATTCTCTGCCTGCCTTTCCCCAGTGCTCGGCAAGCTCTCCAGGACAACATAGAATCTGGGGCTCTGTGCTTTCTTTCGTTCTGAACAAGTGTTAGTGTTTTCTGCACAAAAGCGATTCTGCGAAGCAATGTGAACACTTCTGCTTCTCAGGCACAGAGAGGGTGCTAGCAGGGAATTCTCTGCCTGCCTTTCCCCAGTGCTCTGCAAGCTCTCCAGGACAACATAGAATCTGGGGCTCTGTGCTTCCTTTCGTTCTGAACAAGTGTTACTGTTTTCTGCACAAAAGCGATTCTGCGAAGCAATGTGAACACTTCTGCTTCCCAGGCACAGAGAAGGTGCTAGCAGGGAATTCTCTGCCTGCCTTTCCCCAGTGCTCTGCAAGCTCTCCAGGACAACATAGAATCTGGGGCTCTGTGCTTTCTTTCGTTGTGAACAAGTGTTACTGTTTTCTGCACAAAAGCGATTCTGCGAAGCAATGTGAACACTTCTGCTTCCCAGACACAGAGAAGGTGCTAGCAGGGAATTCTCTGCCTGCCTTTCCCCAGTGCTCTGCAAGCTCTCCAGGACAACATAGAATCTGGGGCTCTGTGCTTTCTTTTGTTCTGAACAAGTGTTAGTGTTTTCTGCAGAAAAGCGATTCTGCGAAGCAATGTGAACACTTCTGCTTCCCAGGCACAGAGAAGGTGCTAGCAGTGAATTCTCTGCCTGCCTTTCCCCAGTGCTCTGCAAGCTCTCCAGGACAACATAGAATCTGGCGCTCTGTGCTTTCTTTCGTTCTGAACAAGTGTTAGTGTTTTCTGCACAAAAGCGATTCTGCGAAGCAATGTGAACACTTCTGCTTCCCAGGCACAGAGAAGGTGCTAGCAGGGAATTCTCTGCCTGCCTTTCCCCAGTGCTCTGCAAGCTCTCCAGGACAACATAGAATCTGGGGCTCTGTGCTTTCTTTCGTTCTGAACAAGTGTTAGTGTTTTCTGCACAAAAGCGACTCTGCGAAGCAATGTGAACACTTCTGCTTCCCAGGCACAGAGAAGGTGCTAGCAGGGAATTCTCTGCCTGCCTTTCCCCAGTGCTCTGCAAGCTCTCCAGGACAACATAGAATCTGGGGCTCTGTGCTTTCTTTCGTTCTGAACAAGTGTTAGTGTTTTCTGCACAAAAGCGATTCTGCGAAGCAATGTGAACACTTCTGCTTCCCAGGCACAGAGAGGGTGCTAGCAGGGAATTCTCTGCCTGCCTTTCCCCAGTGCTCTGCAAGCTCTCCAGGACAACATAGAATCTGGGGCTCTGTGCTTCCTTTCGTTCTGAACAAGTGTTACTGTTTTCTGCACAAAAGCGATTCTGCGAAGCAATGTGAACACTTCTGCTTCCCAGGCACAGAGAAGGTGCTAGCAGGGAATTCTCTGCCTGCCTTTCCCCAGTGCTCTGCAAGCTCTCCAGGACAACATAGAATCTGGGGCTCTGTGCTTTCTTTCGTTGTGAACAAGTGTTACTGTTTTCTGCACAAAAGCGATTCTGCGAAGCAATGTGAACACTTCTGCTTCCCAGACACAGAGAAGGTGCTAGCAGGGAATTCTCTGCCTGCCTTTCCCCAGTGCTCTGCAAGCTCTCCAGGACAACATAGAATCTGGGGCTCTGTGCTTTCTTTCGTTCTGAACAAGTGTTAGTGTTTTCTGCACAAAAGCGATTCTGCGAAGCAATGTGAACACTTCTGCTTCCCAGGCACAGAGAAGGTGCTAGCAGTGAATTCTCTGCCTGCCTTTCCCCAGTGCTCTGCAAGCTCTCCAGGACAACATAGAATCTGGCGCTCTGTGCTTTCTTTCGTTCTGAACAAGTGTTACTGTTTTCTGCACAAAAGCGACTCTGCGAAGCAATGTGAACACTTCTGCTTCCCAGGCACAGAGAAGGTGCTAGCAGGGAATTCTCTGCCTGCCTTTCCCCAGTGCTCTGCAAGCTCTCCAGGACAACATAGAATCTGGGGCTCTGTGCTTTCTTTCGTTCTGAACAAGTGTTACTGTTTTCTGCACAAAAGCGATTCTGCGAAGCAATGTGAACACTTCTGCTTCCCAGGCACAGAGAATGTGCTAGCAAGGAATTCTCTGCCTGCCTTTCCCCAGTGCTCTGCAAGCTCTCCAGGAGAACATAAAATCTGGGGCTCTGTGCTTTCTTTCATTCTGAACAAGTGTTAGTGTTTTCTGCACAAAAGTGATTCTGCGAAGCAATGTGAACACTTCTGCTTCCCAGGCACAGAGAAGGTGCTAGCTGGGAATTCTCTGCCTGCCTTTCCCCAGTGCTCTGCAAGCTCTCCAGGACAACAGCAAATCTGGGGCTCTGTGCTTTCTTTCGTTCTGAACAAGTGTTACTGTTTTCTGCACAAAAGCGATTCTGCGAAGCAATGTAAACACTTCTGCTTCCCAGGCACAGAGAAGGTGCTAGGAAGGAATTCTCTGCCTGCCTTTCCCCAGTGCTCGGCAAGCTCTCCAGGACAACATAGAATCTGGATCTCTGTGCTTTCTTTCGTTCTGAACAAGTGTTAGTGTTTTCTGCACAAAAGCGATTCTGCGAAGCAATGTGAACACTTCTGCTTCCCAGGCACAGAGAGGGTGCTAGCAGGGAATTCTCTGCCTGCCTTTCCCCAGTGCTCTGCAAGCTCTCCAGGACAACATAGAATCTGGGGCTCTGTGCTTTCTTTCGTTCTGAACAAGTGTTAGTGTTTTCTGCACAAAAGCGATTCTGCGAAGCAATGTGAACTCTTCTGCTTCCCAGGCACAGAGAAGGTGCTAGGAGGGAATTCTCTGCCTGCCTTTCCCCAGTGCTCTGCAAGCTCTCCAGGACAACATAGAATCTGGGGCTCTGTGCTTTCTTTCGTTCTGAACAAGTGTTAGTGTTTTCTGCACAAAAGCGATTCTGCGAAGTAATGTGAACACTTCTGCTTCCCAGGCACAGAGAGGGTGCTAGCAGGGAATTCTCTGCCTGCCTTTCCCCAGTGCTCTGCAAGCTCTCCAGGACAACATCAAATCTGGGGCTCTGTGCTTCCTTTCGTTCTGAACAAGTGTTACTGTTTTCTGCACAAAAGCGATTCTGCGAAGCAATGTGAACACTTCTGCTTCCCAGGCACAGAGAAGGTGCTAGCAGGGAATTCTCTGCCTGCCTTTCCCCAGTGCTCTGCAAGCTCTCCAGGACAACATAGAATCTGGGGCTCTGTGCTTTCTTTCGTTCTGAACAAGTGTTACTGTTTTCTGCACAAAAGTGATTCTGCGAAGCAATGTGAACAGGCACAGAGAAGGTGCTAGCAGGGAATTCTCTGCCTGCCTTTCCCCAGTGCTCTGCAAGCTCTCCAGGACAACATAGAATCTGGGGCTCTGTGCTTTCTTTCGTTGTGAACAAGTGTTACTGTTTTCTGCACAAAAGCGATTCTGCGAAGCAATGTGAACACTTCTGCTTCCCAGACACAGAGAAGGTGCTAGCAGGGAATTCTCTGCCTGCCTTTCCCCAGTGCTCTGCAAGCTCTCCAGGACAACAGCAAATCTGGGGCTCTGTGCTTCCTTTTGTTCTGAACAAGTGTTAGTGTTTTCTGCACAAAAGCGATTCTGCGAAGAAATGTGAACACTTCTGCTTCCCAGGCACAGAGAAGGTGCTAGCAGGGAATTCTCTGCCTGCCTTTCCCCAGTGCTCTGCAAGCTCTCCAGGACAACATAGAATCTGGAACTCTGTGCTTTCTTTCGTTCTGAACAAGTGTTAGTGTTTTCTGCACAAAAGCGATTCTGCGAACAAATGAGAACACTTCTGCTTCCCAGGCACAGAGAAGGTGCTAGCAGGGAATTCTCTGCCTGCCTTTCCCCAGTGCTCTGCAAGCTCTCCAGGACAACATAGAATCTGGGGCTCTGTGCTTTCTTTCGTTCTGAACAAGTGTTAGTGTTTTCTGCACAAAAGCGATTCTGCGAAGCAATGTGAACACTTCTGCTTCCCAGGCACAGAGAAGGTGCTAGCAGTGAATTCTCTGCCTGCCTTTCCCCAGTGCTCTGCAAGCTCTCCAGGACAACATAGAATCTGGCGCTCTGTGCTTTCTTTCCTTCTGAACAAGTGTTACTGTTTTCTGCACAAAAGCGACTCTGCGAAGCAATGTGAACACTTCTGCTTCCCAGGCACAGAGAAGGTGCTAGCAGGGAATTCTCTGCCTGCCTTTCCCCAGTGCTCTGCAAGCTCTCCAGGACAACATAGAATCTGGGGCTCTGTGCTTTCTTTCGTTCTGAACAAGTGTTACTGTTTTCTGCACAAAAGCGATTCTGCGAAGCAATGTGAACACTTCTGCTTCCCAGGCACAGAGAATGTGCTAGCAAGGAATTCTCTGCCTGCCTTTCCCCAGTGCTCTGCAAGCTCTCCAGGACAACATAAAATCTGGGGCTCTGTGCTTTCTTTCGTTCTGAACAAGTGTTACTGTTTTCTGCACAAAAGCGATTCTGCGAAGCAATGTAAACACTTCTGCTTCCCAGGCACAGAGAAGGTGCTAGCAGGGAATTCTCTGCCTGCCTTTCCCCAGTGCTCAGCAAGCTCTCCAGGACAACATAGAATCTGGATCTCTGTGCTTTCTTTCGTTCTGAACAAGTGTTAGTGTTTTCTGCACAAAAGCGATTCTGCGAAGCAATGTGAACACTTCTGCTTCCCAGGCACAGAGAGGGTGCTAGCAGGGAATTCTCTGCCTGCCTTTCCCCAGTGCTCTGCAAGCTCTCCAGGACAACATAGAATCTGGGGCTCTGTGCTTTCTTTCGTTCTGAACAAGTGTTAGTGTTTTCTGCACAAAAGCGATTCTGCGAAGCAATGTGAACTCTTCTGCTTCCCAGGCACAGAGAAGGTGCTAGCAGGGAATTCTCTGCCTGCCTTTCCCCAGTGCTCTGCAAGCTCTCCAGGACAACATCAAATCTGGGGCTCTGTGCTTCCTTTCGTTCTGAACAAGTGTTACTGTTTTCTGCACAAAAGCAATTCTGCGAAGCAATGTGAACACTTCTGCTTCCCAGGCACAGAGAAGGTGCTAGCAGGGAATTCTCTGCCTGCCTTTCCCCAGTGCTCTGCAAGCTCTCCAGGACAACATAGAATCTGGGGCTCTGTGCTTTCTTTCGTTCTGAACAAGTGTTAGTGTTTTCTGCACAAAAGCGATTCTGCGAAGCAATGTGAACAGGCACAGAGAAGGTGCTAGCAGGGAATTCTCTGCCTGCCTTTCCCCAGTGCTCTGCAAGCTCTCCAGGACAACATAAAATCTGGGATCTGTGCTTTCTTTCGTTCTGAACAAGTGTTACTGTTTTCTGCACAAAAGCGATTCTGCGAAGCAATGTAAACACTTCTGCTTCCCAGACACAGAGAAGGTGCTAGCAGGGAATTCTCTGCCTGCCTTTCCCCAGTGCTCTGCAAGCTCTCCAGGACAACAGCAAATCTGGGGCTCTGTGCTTTCTTTCGTTCTGAACAAGTGTTACTGTTTTCTGCACAAAAGCGATTCTGCGAAGCAATGTGAACACTTCTGCTTCCCAGGCACAGAGAAGGTGCTAGCAGGGAATTCTCTGCCTGCCTTTCCCCAGTGCTCGGCAAGCTCTCCAGGACAACATAGAATCTGGAACTCTGTTCTTTCTTTCGTTCTGAACAAGTGTTAGTGTTTTCTGCACAAAAGCGATTCTGCGAACAAATGAGAACACTTCTGCTTCCCAGGCACAGAGAAGGTGCTAGCAGGGAATTCTCTGCCTGCCTTTCCCCAGTGCTCTGCAAGCTCTCCAGGACAACATAAAATCTGGGGCTCTGTGCTTTCTTTCATTCTGAACAAGTGTTACTGTTTTCTGCACAAAAGCGATTCTGCGAAGCAATGTGAACACTTCTGCTTCCCAGGCACAGAGAAGGTGCTAGCTGGGAATTCTCTGCCTGCCTTTCCCCAGTGCTCTGCAAGCTCTCCAGGACAACACAGAATCTGGGGCTCTGTGCTTTCTTTTGTTCTGAACAAGTGTTAGTGTTTTCTGCACAAAAGCGATTCTGCGAAGCAATGTGAACACTTCTGCTTCCCAGGCACAGAGAAGGTGCTAGCAGGGAATTCTCTGCCTGCCTTTCCCCAGTGCTCGGCAAGCTCTCCAGGACAACATAGAATCTGGATCTCTGTGCTTTCTTTCGTTCTGAACATGTGTTAGTGTTTTCTGCACAAAAGCGATTCTGCGAAGCAATGTGAACACTTCTGCTTCCCAGGCACAGAGAGGGTGCTAGCAGGGAATTCTCTGCCTGCCTTTCCCCAGTGCTCTGCAAGCTCTCCAGGACAACATAGAATCTGGGGCTCTGTGCTTTCTTTCGTTCTGAACAAGTGTTACTGTTTTCTGCACAAAAGCGATTCTGCGAAGCAATGTGAACACTTCTGCTTCCCAGGCACAGAGAAGGTGCTAGCAGGGAATTCTCTGCCTGCCTTTCCCCAGTGCTCTGCAAGCTCTCCAGGACAACATAGAATCTGGGGCTCTGTGCTTTCTTTCGTTCTGAACAAGTGTTAGTGTTTTCTGCACAAAAGCGATTCTGCGAAGCAATGTGAACTCTTCTGCTTCCCAGGCACAGAGAAGGTGCTAGCAGGGAATTCTCTGCCTGCCTTTCCCCAGTGCTCTGCAAGCTCTCCAGGACAACATAGAATCTGGGGCTCTGTGCTTTCTTTCGTTCTGAACAAGTGTTAGTGTTTTCTGCACAAAAGCGATTCTGCGAAGTAATGTGAACACTTCTGCTTCCCAGGCACAGAGAAGGTGCTAGCAGGGAATTCTCTGCCTGCCTTTCCCCAGTGCTCTGCAAGCTCTCCAAGACAACATCAAATCTGGGGCTCTGTGCTTCCTTTCGTTCTGAACAAGTGTTAGTGTTTTCTGCACAAAAGCGATTCTGCGAAGCAATGTGAACACTTCTGCTTCCCAGGCACAGAGAAGGTGCTAGCAGGGAATTCTCTGCCTGCCTTTCCCCAGTGCTCTGCAACCTCTCCAGGACAACATAGAATCTGGGGCTCTGTGCTTTCTTTCGTTCTGAACAAGTGTTAGTGTTTTCTGCACAAAAGCGATTCTGCGAAGTAATGTGAACACTTCTGCTTCCCAGGCACAGAGAGGGTGCTAGCAGGGAATTCTCTGCCTGCCTTTCCCCAGTGCTCTGCAAGCTCTCCAAGACAACATCAAATCTGGGGCTCTGTGCTTCCTTTCGTTCTGAACAAGTGTTAGTGTTTTCTGCACAAAAGCGATTCTGCGAAGCAATGTGAACACTTCTGCTTCCCAGGCACAGAGAAGGTGCTAGCAGGGAATTCTCTGCCTGCCTTTCCCCAGTGCTCTGCAAGCTCTCCAGGACAACATCAAATCTGGGGCTCTGTGCTTCCTTTCGTTCTGAACAAGTGTTAGTGTTTTCTGCACAAAAGCGATTCTGCGAAGCAATGTGAACACTTCTGCTTCCCAGGCACAGAGAAGGTGCTAGCAGGGAATTCTCTGCCTGCCTTTCCCCAGTGCTCTGCAAGCTCTCCAGGACAACAGCAAATCTGGGGCTCTGTGCTTTCTTTCGTTCTGAACAAGTGTTACTGTTTTCTGCACAAAAGCGATTCTGCGAAGCAATGTAAACACTTCTGCTTCCCAGGCACAGAGAAGGTGCTAGCAGGGAATTCTCTGCCTGCCTTTCCCCAGTGCTCGGCAAGCTCTCCAGGACAACATAGAATCTGGATCTCTGTGCTTTCTTTCGTTCTGAACAAGTGTTAGTGTTTTCTGCACAAAAGCGATTCTGCGAAGCAATGTGAACACTTCTGCTTCCCAGGCACAGAGAGGGTGCTAGCAGGGAATTCTCTGCCTGCCTTTCCCCAGTGCTCTGCAAGCTCTCCAGGACAACATAGAATCTGGGGCTCTGTGCTTTCTTTCGTTCTGAACAAGTGTTAGTGTTTTCTGCACAAAAGCGATTCTGCGAAGCAATGTGAACTCTTCTGCTTCCCAGGCACAGAGAAGGTGCTAGGAGGGAATTCTCTGCCTGCCTTTCCCCAGTGCTCTGCAAGCTCTCCAGGACAACATAAAATCTGGGGCTCTGTGCTTTCTTTCGTTCTGAACAAGTGTTACTGTTTTCTGCACAAAAGCGATTCTGCGAAGCAATGTGAACACTTCTGCTTCCCAGGCACAGAGAAGGTGCTAGCAGGGAATTCTCTGCCTGCCTTTCCCCAGTGCTCTGCAAGCTCTCCAGGACAACATAGAATCTGGGGCTCTGTGCTTTCTTTCGTTCTGAACAAGTGTTACTGTTTTCTGCACAAAAGCGATTCTGCGAAGCAATGTAAACACTTCTGCTTCCCAGACACAGAGAAGGTGCTAGCAGGGAATTCTCTGCCTGCCTTTCCCCAGTGCTCTGCAAGCTCTCCAGGACAACATAAAATCTGGGGCTCTGTGCTTCCTTTTGTTCTGAACAAGTGTTAGTGTTTTCTGCACAAAAGCGATTCTGCGAAGAAATGTGAACACTTCTGCTTCCCAGGCACAGAGAAGGTGCTAGCAGGGAATTCTCTGCCTGCCTTTCCCCAGTGCTCGGCAAGCTCTCCAGGACAACATAGAATCTGGAACTCTGTGCTTTCTTTCGTTCTGAACAAGTGTTAGTGTTTTCTGCACAAAAGCGATTCTGCGAACAAATGAGAACACTTCTGCTTCCCAGGCACAGAGAAGGTGCTAGCAGGGAATTCTCTGCCTGCCTTTCCCCAGTGCTCTGCAAGCTCTCCAGGACAACATAAAATCTGGGGCTCTGTGCTTTCTTTCATTCTGAACAAGTGTTACTGTTTTCTGCACAAAAGTGATTCTGCGAAGCAATGTGAACACTTCTGCTTCCCAGGCACAGAGAAGGTGCTAGCTGGGAATTCTCTGCCTGCCTTTCCCCAGTGCTCTGCAAGCTCTCCAGGACAACACAGAATCTGGGGCTCTGTGCTTTCTTTCGTTCTGAACAAGTGTTAGTGTTTTCTGCACAAAAGCGATTCTGCGAAGCAATGTGAACACTTCTGCTTCCCAGGCACAGAGAAGGTGCTAGCAGGGAATTCTCTGCCTGCCTTTCCCCAGTGCTCGGCAAGCTCTCCAGGACAACATAGAATCTGGATCTCTGTGCTTTCTTTCGTTCTGAACATGTGTTAGTGTTTTCTGCACAAAAGCGATTCTGCGAAGCAATGTGAACACTTCTGCTTCCCAGGCACAGAGAGGGTGCTAGCAGGGAATTCTCTGCCTGCCTTTCCCCAGTGCTCTGCAAGCTCTCCAGGACAACATAGAATCTGGGGCTCTGTGCTTTCTTTCGTTCTGAACAAGTGTTAGTGTTTTCTGCACAAAAGCGATTCTGCGAAGCAATGTGAACACTTCTGCTTCCCAGGCACAGAGAAGGTGCTAGCAGGGAATTCTCTGCCTGCCTTTCCCCAGTGCTCTGCAAGCTCTCCAGGACAACATAGAATCTGGGGCTCTGTGCTTTCTTTCGTTCTGAACAAGTGTTACTGTTTTCTGCACAAAAGCGATTCTGCGAAGCAATGTGAACTCTTCTGCTTCCCAGGCACAGAGAAGGTGCTAGCAGGGAATTCTCTGCCTGCCTTTCCCCAGTGCTCTGCAAGCTCTCCAGGACAACATAGAATCTGGGGCTCTGTGCTTTCTTTCGTTCTGAACAAGTGTTAGTGTTTTCTGCACAAAAGCGATTCTGCGAAGTAATGTGAACACTTCTGCTTCCCAGGCACAGAGAAGGTGCTAGCAGGGAATTCTCTGCCTGCCTTTCCCCAGTGCTCTGCAAGCTCTCCAAGACAACATCAAATCTGGGGCTCTGTGCTTCCTTTCGTTCTGAACAAGTGTTAGTGTTTTCTGCACAAAAGCGATTCTGCGAAGCAATGTGAACACTTCTGCTTCCCAGGCACAGAGAAGGTGCTAGCAGGGAATTCTCTGCCTGCCTTTCCCCAGTGCTCTGCAAGCTCTCCAGGACAACATAGAATCTGGGGCTCTGTGCTTTCTTTCGTTCTGAACAAGTGTTAGTGTTTTCTGCACAAAAGCGATTCTGCGAAGTAATGTGAACACTTCTGCTTCCCAGGCACAGAGAGGGTGCTAGCAGGGAATTCTCTGCCTGCCTTTCCCCAGTGCTCTGCAAGCTCTCCAAGACAACATCAAATCTGGGGCTCTGTGCTTCCTTTCGTTCTGAACAAGTGTTAGTGTTTTCTGCACAAAAGCGATTCTGCGAAGCAATGTGAACACTTCTGCTTCCCAGGCACAGAGAAGGTGCTAGCAGGGAATTCTCTGCCTGCCTTTCCCCAGTGCTCTGCAAGCTCTCCAGGACAACATAGAATCTGGGGCTCTGTGCTTTCTTTCGTTCTGAACAAGTGTTAGTGTTTTCTGCACAAAAGCGATTCTGCGAAGTAATGTGAACAGGCACAGAGAGGGTGCTAGCAGGGAATTCTCTGCCTGCCTTTCCCCAGTGCTCTGCAAGCTCTCCAGGACAACATCAAATCTGGGGCTCTGTGCTTCCTTTCGTTCTGAACAAGTGTTACTGTTTTCTGCACAAAAGCGATTCTGCGAAGCAATGTGAACACTTCTGCTTCCCAGGCACAGAGAAGGTGCTAGCAGGGAATTCTCTGCCTGCCTTTCCCCAGTGCTCTGCAAGCTCTCCAGGACAACATAGAATCTGGGGCTCTGTGCTTTCTTTCGTTCTGAACAAGTGTTACTGTTTTCTGCACAAAAGTGATTCTGCGAAGCAATGTGAACAGGCACAGAGAAGGTGCTAGCAGGGAATTCTCTGCCTGCCTTTCCCCAGTGCTCTGCAAGCTCTCCAGGACAACATAAAATCTGGGGCTCTGTGCTTTCTTTCCTTCTGAACAAGTGTTACTGTTTTCTGCACAAAAGCGATTCTGCGAAGCAATGTGAACACTTCTGCTTCCCAGGCACAGAGAAGGTGCTAGCAGTGAATTCTCTGCCTGCCTTTCCCCAGTGCTCTGCAAGCTCTCCAGGACAACATAGAATCTGGGGCTCTGTGCTTTCTTTCGTTCTGAACAAGTGTTACTGTTTTCTGCACAAAAGCGATTCTGCGAAGCAATGTAAACACTTCTGCTTCCCAGACACAGAGAAGGTGCTAGCAGGGAATTCTCTGCCTGCCTTTCCCCAGTGCTCTGCAAGCTCTCCAGGACAACAGCAAATCTGGGGCTCTGTGCTTCCTTTTGTTCTGAACAAGTGTTAGTGTTTTCTGCACAAAAGCGATTCTGCGAAGAAATGTGAACACTTCTGCTTCCCAGGCACAGAGAAGGTGCTAGCAGGGAATTCTCTGCCTGCCTTTCCCCAGTGCTCTGCAAGCTCTCCAGGACAACATAGAATCTGGAACTCTGTGCTTTCTTTCGTTCTGAACAAGTGTTAGTGTTTTCTGCACAAAAGCGATTCTGCGAACAAATGAGAACACTTCTGCTTCCCAGGCACAGAGAAGGTGCTAGCAGGGAATTCTCTGCCTGCCTTTCCCCAGTGCTCTGCAAGCTCTCCAGGACAACATAGAATCTGGGGCTCTGTGCTTTCTTTCGTTCTGAACAAGTGTTAGTGTTTTCTGCACAAAAGCGATTCTGCGAAGCAATGTGAACACTTCTGCTTCCCAGGCACAGAGAAGGTGCTAGCAGTGAATTCTCTGCCTGCCTTTCCCCAGTGCTCTGCAAGCTCTCCAGGACAACATAGAATCTGGCGCTCTGTGCTTTCTTTCGTTCTGAACAAGTGTTAGTGTTTTCTGCACAAAAGCGACTCTGCGAAGCAATGTGAACACTTCTGCTTCCCAGGCACAGAGAAGGTGCTAGCAGGGAATTCTCTGCCTGCCTTTCCCCAGTGCTCTGCAAGCTCTCCAGGACAACATAGAATCTGGGGCTCTGTGCTTTCTTTCATTCTGAACAAGTGTTAGTGTTTTCTGCACAAAAGTGATTCTGCGAAGCAATGTGAACACTTCTGCTTCCCAGGCACAGAGAAGGTGCTAGTTGGGAATTCTCTGACTGCCTTTCCCCAGTGCTCTGAAAGCTCTCCAGGACAACACAGAATCTGGGGCTCTGTGCTTTCTTTTGTTCTGAACAAGTGTTAGTGTTTTCTGCACAAAAGCGATTCTGCGAAGCAATGTGAACACTTCTGCTTCCCAGGCACAGAGAAGGTGCTAGCAGGGAATTCTCTGCCTGCCTTTCCCCAGTGCTCTGCAAGCTCTCCAGGACAACAGCAAATCTGGGGCTCTGTGCTTTCTTTCGTTCTGAACAAGTGTTACTGTTTTCTGCACAAAAGCGATTCTGCAAAGCAATGTAAACACTTCTGCTTCCCAGGCACAGAGAAGGTGCTAGCAGGGAATTCTCTGCCTGCCTTTCCCCAGTGCTCGGCAAGCTCTCCAGGACAACATAGAATCTGGATCTCTGTGCTTTCTTTCGTTCTGAACAAGTGTTAGTGTTTTCTGCACAAAAGCGATTCTGCGAAGCAATGTGAACTCTTCTGCTTCCCAGGCACAGAGAAGGTGCTAGGAGGGAATTCTCTGCCTGCCTTTCCCCAGTGCTCTGCAAGCTCTCCAGGACAACATAGAATCTGGGGCTCTGTGCTTTCTTTCGTTCTGAACAAGTGTTAGTGTTTTCTGCACAAAAGCGATTCTGCGAAGTAATGTGAACACTTCTGCTTCCCAGGCACAGAGAGGGTGCTAGCAGGGAATTCTCTGCCTGCCTTTCCCCAGTGCTCTGCAAGCTCTCCAGGACAACATCAAATCTGGGGCTCTGTGCTTCCTTTCGTTCTGAACAAGTGTTACTGTTTTCTGCACAAAAGCGATTCTGCGAAGCAATGTGAACACTTCTGCTTCCCAGGCACAGAGAAGGTGCTAGCAGGGAATTCTCTGCCTGCCTTTCCCCAGTGCTCTGCACGCTCTCCAGGACAACATAGAATCTGGGGCTCTGTGCTTTCTTTCGTTCTGAACAAGTGTTAGTGTTTTCTGCACAAAAGCGATTCTGCGAAGCAATGTGAACAGGCACAGAGAAGGTGCTAGCAGGGAATTCTCTGCCTGCCTTTCCCCAGTGCTCTGCAAGCTCTCCAGGACAACATAAAATCTGGGGCTCTGTGCTTTCTTTCGTTCTGAACAAGTGTTACTGTTTTCTGCACAAAAGCGATTCTGCGAAGCAATGTGAACACTTCTGCTTCCCAGGCACAGAGAAGGTGCTAGCAGTGAATTCTCTGCCTGCCTTTCCCCAGTGCTCTGCAAGCTCTCCAGGACAACATAGAATCTGGGGCTCTGTGCTTTCTTTCGTTCTGAACAAGTGTTACTGTTTTCTGCACAAAAGCGATTCTGCGAAGCAATGTAAACACTTCTGCTTCCCAGACACAGAGAAGGTGCTAGCAGGGAATTCTCTGCCTGCCTTTCCCCAGTGCTCTGCAAGCTCTCCAGGACAACAGCAAATCTGGGGCTCTGTGCTTCCTTTTGTTCTGAACAAGTGTTAGTGTTTTCTGCACAAAAGCGATTCTGCGAAGAAATGTGAACACTTCTGCTTCCCAGGCACAGAGAAGGTGCTAGCTGGGAATTCTCTGCCTGCCTTTCCCCAGTGCTCGGCAAGCTCTCCAGGACAACATAGAATCTGGAACTCTGTGCTTTCTTTCGTTCTGAACAAGTGTTAGTGTTTTCTGCACAAAAGCGATTCTGCGAACAAATGAGAACACTTCTGCTTCCCAGGCACAGAGAAGGTGCTAGCAGGGAATTCTCTGCCTGCCTTTCCCCAGTGCTCTGCAAGCTCTCCAGGACAACATAAAATCTGGGGCTCTGTGCTTTCTTTCATTCTGAACAAGTGTTACTGTTTTCTGCACAAAAGTGATTCTGCGAAGCAATGTGAACACTTCTGCTTCCCAGGCACAGAGAAGGTGCTAGCTGGGAATTCTCTGCCTGCCTTTCCCCAGTGCTCTGCAAGCTCTCCAGGACAACACAGAATCTGGGGCTCTGTGCTTTCTTTTGTTCTGAACAAGTGTTAGTGTTTTCTGCACAAAAGCGATTCTGCGAAGCAATGTGAACACTTCTGCTTCCCAGGCACAGAGAAGGTGCTAGCAGGGAATTCTCTGCCTGCCTTTCCCCAGTGCTCGGCAAGCTCTCCAGGACAACATAGAATCTGGATCTCTGTGCTTTCTTTCGTTCTGAACATGTGTTAGTGTTTTCTGCACAAAAGCGATTCTGCGAAGCAATGTGAACACTTCTGCTTCCCAGGCACAGAGAGGGTGCTAGCAGGGAATTCTCTGCCTGCCTTTCCCCAGTGCTCTGCAAGCTCTCCAGGACAACATAGAATCTGGGGCTCTGTGCTTTCTTTCGTTCTGAACAAGTGTTAGTGTTTTCTGCACAAAAGCGATTCTGCGAAGCAATGTGAACACTTCTGCTTCCCAGGCACAGAGAAGGTGCTAGCAGGGAATTCTCTGCCTGCCTTTCCCCAGTGCTCTGCAAGCTCTCCAGGACAACATAGAATCTGGGGCTCTGTGCTTTCTTTCGTTCTGAACAAGTGTTAGTGTTTTCTGCACAAAAGCGATTCTGCGAAGCAATGTGAACTCTTCTGCTTCCCAGGCACAGAGAAGGTGCTAGCAGGGAATTCTCTGCCTGCCTTTCCCCAGTGCTCTGCAAGCTCTCCAGGACAACATAGAATCTGGGGCTCTGTGCTTTCTTTCGTTCTGAACAAGTGTTAGTGTTTTCTGCACAAAAGCGATTCTGCGAAGTAATGTGAACACTTCTGCTTCCCAGGCACAGAGAGGGTGCTAGCAGGGAATTCTCTGCCTGCCTTTCCCCAGTGCTCTGCAAGCTCTCCAAGACAACATCAAATCTGGGGCTCTGTGCTTCCTTTCGTTCTGAACAAGTGTTAGTGTTTTCTGCACAAAAGCGAATCTGCGAAGCAATGTGAACACTTCTGCTTCCCAGGCACAGAGAAGGTGCTAGCAGGGCATTCTCTGCCTGCCTTTCCCCAGTGCTCTGCAAGCTCTCCAGGACAACATAGAATCTGGGGCTCTGTGCTTTCTTTCGTTCTGAACAAGTGTTAGTGTTTTGTGCACAAAAGCGATTCTGCGAAGTAATGTGAACACTTCTGCTTCCCAGGCACAGAGAGGGTGCTAGCAGGGAATTCTCTGCCTGCCTTTCCCCAGTGCTCTGCAAGCTCTCCAAGACAACATCAAATCTGGGGCTCTGTGCTTCCTTTCGTTCTGAACAAGTGTTAGTGTTTTCTGCACAAAAGCGATTCTGCGAAGCAATGTGAACACTTCTGCTTCCCAGGCACAGAGAAGGTGCTAGCAGGGAATTCTCTGCCTGCCTTTCCCCAGTGCTCTGCAAGCTCTCCAGGACAACATAGAATCTGGGGCTCTGTGCTTTCTTTCGTTCTGAACAAGTGTTAGTGTTTTCTGCACAAAAGCGATTCTGCGAAGTAATGTGAACAGGCACAGAGAGGGTGCTAGCAGGGAATTCTCTGCCTGCCTTTCCCCAGTGCTCTGCAAGCTCTCCAGGACAACATCAAATCTGGGGCTCTGTGCTTTCTTTCGTTCTGAACAAGTGTTACTGTTTTCTGCACAAAAGCGATTCTGCGAAGCAATGTGAACACTTCTGCTTCCCAGGCACAGAGAAGGTGCTAGCAGGGAATTCTCTGCCTGCCTTTCCCCAGTGCTCTGCAAGCTCTCCAGGACAACATAGAATCTGGGGCTCTGTGCTTTCTTTCGTTCTGAACAAGTGTTACTGTTTTCTGCACAAAAGTGATTCTGCGAAGCAATGTGAACAGGCACAGAGAAGGTGCTAGCAGGGAATTCTCTGCCTGCCTTTCCCCAGTGCTCTGCAAGCTCTCCAGGACAACATAAAATCTGGGGCTCTGTGCTTTCTTTCGTTCTGAACAAGTGTTACTGTTTTCTGCACAAAAGCCATTCTGCGAAGCAATGTGAACACTTCTGCTTCCCAGGCACAGAGAAGGTGCTAGCAGTGAATTCTCTGCCTGCCTTTCCCCAGTGCTCTGCAAGCTCTCCAGGACAACATAGAATCTGGGGCTCTGTGCTTTCTTTCGTTCTGAACAAGTGTTACTGTTTTCTGCACAAAAGCGATTCTGCGAAGCAATGTAAACACTTCTGCTTCCCAGACACAGAGAAGGTGCTAGCAGGGAATTCTCTGCCTGCCTTTCCCCAGTGCTCTGCAAGCTCTCCAGGACAACAGCAAATCTGGGGCTCTGTGCTTCCTTTTGTTCTGAACAAGTGTTAGTGTTTTCTGCACAAAAGCGATTCTGCGAAGAAATGTGAACACTTCTGCTTCCCAGGCACAGAGAAGGTGCTAGCAGGGAATTCTCTGCCTGCCTTTCCCCAGTGCTCTGCAAGCTCTCCAGGACAACATAGAATCTGGAACTCTGTGCTTTCTTTCGTTCTGAACAAGTGTTAGTGTTTTCTGCACAAAAGCGATTCTGCGAACAAATGAGAACACTTCTGCTTCCCAGGCACAGAGAAGGTGCTAGCAGGGAATTCTCTGCCTGCCTTTCCCCAGTGCTCTGCAAGCTCTCCAGGACAACATAGAATCTGGGGCTCTGTGCTTTCTTTCGTTCTGAACAAGTGTTAGTGTTTTCTGCACAAAAGCGATTCTGCGAAGCAATGTGAACACTTCTGCTTCCCAGGCACAGAGAAGGTGCTAGCAGTGAATTCTCTGCCTGCCTTTCCCCAGTGCTCTGCAAGCTCTCCAGGACAACATAGAATCTGGCGCTCTGTGCTTTCTTTCGTTCTGAACAAGTGTTAGTGTTTTCTGCACAAAAGCGACTCTGCGAAGCAATGTGAACACTTCTGCTTCCCAGGCACAGAGAAGGTGCTAGCAGGGAATTCTCTGCCTGCCTTTCCCCAGTGCTCTGCAAGCTCTCGAGGACAACAGAGAATCTGGGGCTCTGTGCTTTCTTTCGTTCTGAACAAGTGTTACTGTTTTCTGCACAAAAGCGATTCTGCGAAGCAATGTGAACACTTCTGCTTCCCAGGCACAGAGAATGTGCTAGCAAGGAATTCTCTGCCTGCCTTTCCCCAGTGCTCTGCAAGCTCTCCAGGACAACATAAAATCTGGGGCTCTGTGCTTTCTTTCATTCTGAACAAGTGTTAGTGTTTTCTGCACAAAAGTGATTCTGCGAAGCAATGTGAACACTTCTGCTTCCCAGGCACAGAGAAGGTGCTAGTTGGGAATTCTCTGACTGCCTTTCCCCAGTGCTCTGAAAGCTCTCCAGGACAACACAGAATCTGGGGCTCTGTGCTTTCTTTTGTTCTGAACAAGTGTTAGTGTTTTCTGCACAAAAGCGATTCTGCGAAGCAATGTGAACACTTCTGCTTCCCAGGCACAGAGAAGGTGCTAGCAGGGAATTCTCTGCCTGCCTTTCCCCAGTGCTCTGCAAGCTCTCCAGGACAACATAGAATCTGGGGCTCTGTGCTTTCTTTCGTTCTGAACAAGTGTTACTGTTTTCTGCACAAAAGCGATTCTGCGAAGCAATGTAAACACTTCTGCTTCCCAGGCACAGAGAAGGTGCTAGCAGGGAATTCTCTGCCTGCCTTTCCCCAGTGCTCGGCAAGCTCTCCAGGACAACATAGAATCTGGATCTCTGTGCTTTCTTTCGTTCTGAACAAGTGTTAGTGTTTTCTGCACAAAAGCGATTCTGCGAAGCAATGTGAACACTTCTGCTTCCCAGGCACAGAGAGGGTGCTAGCAGGGAATTCTCTGCCTGCCTTTCCCCAGTGCTCTGCAAGCTCTCCAGGACAACATAGAATCTGGGGCTCTGTGCTTTCTTTCGTTCTGAACAAGTGTTAGTGTTTTCTGCACAAAAGCGATTCTGCGAAGCAATGTGAACTCTTCTGCTTCCCAGGCACAGAGAAGGTGCTAGGAGGGAATTCTCTGCCTGCCTTTCCCCAGTGCTCTGCAAGCTCTCCAGGACAACATAGAATCTGGGGCTCTGTGCTTTCTTTCGTTCTGAACAAGTGTTAGTGTTTTCTGCACAAAAGCGATTCTGCGAAGTAATGTGAACACTTCTGCTTCCCAGGCACAGAGAGGGTGCTAGCAGGGAATTCTCTGCCTGCCTTTCCCCAGTGCTCTGCAAGCTCTCCAGGACAACATCAAATCTGGGGCTCTGTGCTTCCTTTCGTTCTGAACAAGTGTTACTGTTTTCTGCACAAAAGCGATTCTGCGAAGCAATGTGAACACTTCTGCTTCCCAGGCACAGAGAAGGTGCTAGCAGGGAATTCTCTGCCTGCCTTTCCCCAGTGCTCTGCACGCTCTCCAGGACAACATAGAATCTGGGGCTCTGTGCTTTCTTTCGTTCTGAACAAGTGTTACTTTTTTCTGCACAAAAGCGATTCTGCGAAGCAATGTGAACAGGCACAGAGAAGGTGCTAGCAGGGAATTCTCTGCCTGCCTTTCCCCAGTGCTCTGCAAGCTCTCCAGGACAACATAAAATCTGGGGCTCTGTGCTTTCTTTCGTTCTGAACAAGTGTTACTGTTTTCTGCACAAAAGCGATTCTGCGAAGCAATGTGAACACTTCTGCTTCCCAGGCACAGAGAAGGTGCTAGCAGTGAATTCTCTGCCTGCCTTTCCCCAGTGCTCTGCAAGCTCTCCAGGACAACATAGAATCTGGGGCTCTGTGCTTTCTTTCGTTCTGAACAAGTGTTACTGTTTTCTGCACAAAAGCGATTCTGCGAAGCAATGTAAACACTTCTGCTTCCCAGACACAGAGAAGGTGCTAGCAGGGAATTCTCTGCCTGCCTTTCCCCAGTGCTCTGCAAGCTCTCCAGGACAACAGCAAATCTGGGGCTCTGTGCTTCCTTTTGTTCTGAACAAGTGTTAGTGTTTTCTGCACAAAAGCGATTCTGCGAAGAAATGTGAACACTTCTGCTTCCCAGGCACAGAGAAGGTGCTAGCAGGGAATTCTCTGCCTGCCTTTCCCCAGTGCTCGGCAAGCTCTCCAGGACAACATAGAATCTGGAACTCTGTGCTTTCTTTCGTTCTGAACAAGTGTTACTGTTTTCTGCACAAAAGCGATTCTGCGAAGCAATGTGAACACTTCTGCTTCCCAGGCACAGAGAAGGTGCTAGCAGGGAATTCTCTGCCTGCCTTTCCCCAGTGCTCTGCAAGCTCTCCAGGACAACATAGAATCTGGGGCTCTGTGCTTTCTTTCGTTCTGAACAAGTGTTACTGTTTTCTGCACAAAAGTGATTCTGCGAAGCAATGTGAACACTTCTGCTTCCCAGGCACAGAGAAGGTGCTAGCTGGGAATTCTCTGCCTGCCTTTCCCCAGTGCTCTGCAAGCTCTCCAGGACAACACAGAATCTGGGGCTCTGTGCTTTCTTTTGTTCTGAACAAGTGTTAGTGTTTTCTGCACAAAAGCGATTCTGCGAAGCAATGTGAACACTTCTGCTTCCCAGGCACAGAGAAGGTGCTAGCAGGGAATTCTCTGCCTGCCTTTCCCCAGTGCTCGGCAAGCTCTCCAGGACAACATAGAATCTGGAACTCTGTGCTTTCTTTCGTTCTGAACAAGTGTTAGTGTTTTCTGCACAAAAGCGATTCTGCGAACAAATGAGAACACTTCTGCTTCCCAGGCACAGAGAAGGTGCTAGCAGGGAATTCTCTGCCTGCCTTTCCCCAGTGCTCTGCAAGCTCTCCAGGACAACATAAAATCTGGGGCTCTGTGCTTTCTTTCATTCTGAACAAGTGTTAGTGTTTTCTGCACAAAAGTGATTCTGCGAAGCAATGTGAACACTTCTGCTTCCCAGGCACAGAGAAGGTGCTAGCTGGGAATTCTCTGCCTGCCTTTCCCCAGTGCTCTGCAAGCTCTCCAGGACAACACAGAATCTGGGGCTCTGTGCTTTCTTTTGTTCTGAACAAGTGTTAGTGTTTTCTGCACAAAAGCGATTCTGCGAAGCAATGTGAACACTTCTGCTTCCCAGGCACAGAGAAGGTGCTAGCAGGGAATTCTCTGCCTGCCTTTCCCCAGTGCTCGGCAAGCTCTCCAGGACAACATAGAATCTGGATCTCTGTGCTTTCTTTCGTTCTGAACATGTGTTAGTGTTTTCTGCACAAAAGCGATTCTGCGAAGCAATGTGAACACTTCTGCTTCCCAGGCACAGAGAGGGTGCTAGCAGGGAATTCTCTGCCTGCCTTTCCCCAGTGCTCTGCAAGCTCTCCAGGACAACATAGAATCTGGGGCTCTGTGCTTTCTTTCGTTCTGAACAAGTGTTAGTGTTTTCTGCACAAAAGCGATTCTGCGAAGCAATGTGAACACTTCTGCTTCCCAGGCACAGAGAAGGTGCTAGCAGGGAATTCTCTGCCTGCCTTTCCCCAGTGCTCTGCAAGCTCTCCAGGACAACATAGAATCTGGGGCTCTGTGCTTTCTTTCGTTCTGAACAAGTGTTAGTGTTTTCTGCACAAAAGCGATTCTGCGAAGCAATGTGAACTCTTCTGCTTCCCAGGCACAGAGAAGGTGCTAGCAGGGAATTCTCTGCCTGCCTTTCCCCAGTGCTCTGCAAGCTCTCCAGGACAACATAGAATCTGGGGCTCTGTGCTTTCTTTCGTTCTGAACAAGTGTTAGTGTTTTCTGCACAAAAGCGATTCTGCGAAGTAATGTGAACACTTCTGCTTCCCAGGCACAGAGAGGGTGCTAGCAGGGAATTCTCTGCCTGCCTTTCCCCAGTGCTCTGCAAGCTCTCCAAGACAACATCAAATCTGGGGCTCTGTGCTTCCTTTCGTTCTGAACAAGTGTTAGTGTTTTCTGCACAAAAGCGATTCTGCGAAGCAATGTGAACACTTCTGCTTCCCAGGCACAGAGAAGGTGCTAGCAGGGAATTCTCTGCCTGCCTTTCCCCAGTGCTCTGCAAGCTCTCCAGGACAACATAGAATCTGGGGCTCTGTGCTTTCTTTCGTTCTGAACAAGTGTTAGTGTTTTCTGCACAAAAGCGATTCTGCGAAGTAATGTGAACACTTCTGCTTCCCAGGCACAGAGAGGGTGCTAGCAGGGAATTCTCTGCCTGCCTTTCCCCAGTGCTCTGCAAGCTCTCCAAGACAACATCAAATCTGGGGCTCTGTGCTTCCTTTCGTTCTGAACAAGTGTTAGTGTTTTCTGCACAAAAGCGATTCTGCGAAGCAATGTGAACACTTCTGCTTCCCAGGCACAGAGAAGGTGCTAGCAGGGAATTCTCTGCCTGCCTTTCCCCAGTGCTCTGCAAGCTCTCCAGGACAACATAGAATCTGGGGCTCTGTGCTTTCTTTCGTTCTGAACAAGTGTTAGTGTTTTCTGCACAAAAGCGATTCTGCGAAGTAATGTGAACAGGCACAGAGAGGGTGCTAGCAGGGAATTCTCTGCCTGCCTTTCCCCAGTGCTCTGCAAGCTCTCCAGGACAACATCAAATCTGGGGCTCTGTGCTTTCTTTCGTTCTGAACAAGTGTTACTGTTTTCTGCACAAAAGCGATTCTGCGAAGCAATGTGAACACTTCTGCTTCCCAGGCACAGAGAAGGTGCTAGCAGGGAATTCTCTGCCTGCCTTTCCCCAGTGCTCTGCAAGCTCTCCAGGACAACATAGAATCTGGGGCTCTGTGCTTTCTTTCGTTCTGAACAAGTGTTACTGTTTTCTGCACAAAAGTGATTCTGCGAAGCAATGTGAACAGGCACAGAGAAGGTGCTAGCAGGGAATTCTCTGCCTGCCTTTCCCCAGTGCTCTGCAAGCTCTCCAGGACAACATAAAATCTGGGGCTCTGTGCTTTCTTTCGTTCTGAACAAGTGTTACTGTTTTCTGCACAAAAGCGATTCTGCGAAGCAATGTGAACACTTCTGCTTCCCAGGCACAGAGAAGGTGCTAGCAGTGAATTCTCTGCCTGCCTTTCCCCAGTGCTCTGCAAGCTCTCCAGGACAACATAGAATCTGGGGCTCTGTGCTTTCTTTCGTTCTGAACAAGTGTTACTGTTTTCTGCACAAAAGCGATTCTGCGAAGCAATGTAAACACTTCTGCTTCCCAGACACAGAGAAGGTGCTAGCAGGGAATTCTCTGCCTGCCTTTCCCCAGTGCTCTGCAAGCTCTCCAGGACAACAGCAAATCTGGGGCTCTGTGCTTCCTTTTGTTCTGAACAAGTGTTAGTGTTTTCTGCACAAAAGCGATTCTGCGAAGCAATGTGAACACTTCTGCTTCCCAGGCACAGAGAAGGTGCTAGCAGGGAATTCTCTGCCTGCCTTTCCCCAGTGCTCTGCAAGCTCTCCAGGACAACATAGAATCTGGAACTCTGTGCTTTCTTTCGTTCTGAACAAGTGTTACTGTTTTCTGCACAAAAGCGATTCTGCGAACAAATGAGAACACTTCTGCTTCCCAGGCACAGAGAAGGTGCTAGCAGGGAATTCTCTGCCTGCCTTTCCCCAGTGCTCTGCAAGCTCTCCAGGACAACATAGAATCTGGGGCTCTGTGCTTTCTTTCGTTCTGAACAAGTGTTAGTGTTTTCTGCACAAAAGCGATTCTGCGAAGCAATGTGAACACTTCTGCTTCCCAGGCACAGAGAAGGTGCTAGCAGGGAATTCTCTGCCTGCCTTTCCCCAGTGCTCTGCAAGCTCTCCAGGACAACATCAAATCTGGGGCTCTGTGCTTTCTTTCGTTCTGAACAAGTGTTACTGTTTTCTGCACAAAAGCGATTCTGCGAAGCAATGTGAACACTTCTGCTTCCCAGGCACAGAGAAGGTGCTAGCAGGGAATTCTCTGCCTGCCTTTCCCCAGTGCTCGGCAAGCTCTCCAGGACAACATAGAATCTGGATCTCTGTGCTTTCTTTCGTTCTGAACAAGTGTTAGTGTTTTCTGCACAAAAGCGATTCTGCGAAGCAATGTGAACACTTCTGCTTCCCAGGCACAGAGAGGGTGCTAGCAGGGAATTCTCTGCCTGCCTTTCCCCAGTGCTCTGCAAGCTCTCCAGGACAACATAGAATCTGGGGCTCTGTGCTTTCTTTCGTTCTGAACAAGTGTTAGTGTTTTCTGCACAAAAGCGATTCTGCGAAGCAATGTGAACTCTTCTGCTTCCCAGGCACAGAGAAGGTGCTAGGAGGGAATTCTCTGCCTGCCTTTCCCCAGTGCTCTGCAAGCTCTCCAGGACAACATAGAATCTGGGGCTCTGTGCTTTCTTTCGTTCTGAACAAGTGTTAGTGTTTTCTGCACAAAAGCGATTCTGCGAAGTAATGTGAACACTTCTGCTTCCCAGGCACAGAGAGGGTGCTAGCAGGGAATTCTCTGCCTGCCTTTCCCCAGTGCTCTGCAAGCTCTCCAGGACAACATAAAATCTGGGGCTCTGTGCTTCCTTTCGTTCTGAACAAGTGTTACTGTTTTCTGCACAAAAGCGATTCTGCGAAGCAATGTGAACACTTCTGCTTCCCAGGCACAGAGAAGGTGCTAGCAGGGAATTCTCTGCCTGCCTTTCCCCAGTGCTCTGCAAGCTCTCCAGGACAACATAGAATCTGGGGCTCTGTGCTTTCTTTCGTTCTGAACAAGTGTTAGTGTTTTCTGCACAAAAGCGATTCTGCGAAGCAATGTGAACAGGCACAGAGAAGGTGCTAGCAGGGAATTCTCTGCCTGCCTTTCCCCAGTGCTCTGCAAGCTCTCCAGGACAACATAAAATCTGGGGCTCTGTGCTTTCTTTCGTTCTGAACAAGTGTTACTGTTTTCTGCACAAAAGCGATTCTGCGAAGCAATGTGAACACTTCTGCTTCCCAGGCACAGAGAAGGTGCTAGCAGGGAATTCTCTGCCTGCCTTTCCCCAGTGCTCTGCAAGCTCTCCAGGACAACATAGAATCTGGGGCTCTGTGCTTTCTTTCGTTCTGAACAAGTGTTACTGTTTTCTGCACAAAAGCGATTCTGCGAAGCAATGTGAACACTTCTGCTTCCCAGGCACAGAGAATGTGCTAGCAAGGAATTCTCTGCCTGCCTTTCCCCAGTGCTCTGCAAGCTCTCCAGGACAACATAAAATCTGGGGCTCTGTGCTTTCTTTCATTCTGAACAAGTGTTAGTGTTTTCTGCACAAAAGCGATTCTTGTGAAGCAATGTGAACACTTCTGCTTCCCAGGCACAGAGAAGGTGCTAGCTGGGAATTCTCTGCCTGCCTTTCCCCAGTGCTCTGAAAGCTCTCCAGGACAACACAGAATCTGGGGCTCTGTGCTTTCTTTTGTTCTGAACAAGTGTTAGTGTTTTCTGCACAAAAGCGATTCTGCGAAGCAATGTGAACACTTCTGCTTCCCAGGCACAGAGAAGGTGCTATCAGGGAATTCTCTGCCTGCCTTTCCCCAGTGCTCTGCAAGCTCTCCAGGACAACAGCAAATCTGGGGCTCTGTGCTTTCTTTCGTTCTGAACAAGTGTTACTGTTTTCTGCACAAAAGCGATTCTGCGAAGCAATGTAAACACTTCTGCTTCCCAGGCACAGAGAAGGTGCTAGCAGGGAATTCTCTGCCTGCCTTTCCCCAGTGCTCGGCAAGCTCTCCAGGACAACATAGAATCTGGATCTCTGTGCTTTCTTTCGTTCTGAACAAGTGTTAGTGTTTTCTGCACAAAAGCGATTCTGCGAAGCAATGTGAACACTTCTGCTTCCCAGGCACAGAGAGGGTGCTAGCAGGGAATTCTCTGCCTGCCTTTCCCCAGTGCTCTGCAAGCTCTCCAGGACAACATAAAATCTGGGGCTCTGTGCTTCCTTTCGTTCTGAACAAGTGTTACTGTTTTCTGCACAAAAGCGATTCTGCGAAGCAATGTGAACACTTCTGCTTCCCAGGCACAGAGAAGGTGCTAGCAGGGAATTCTCTGCCTGCCTTTCCCCAGTGCTCTGCAAGCTCTCCAGGACAACATAGAATCTGGGGCTCTGTGCTTTCTTTCGTTCTGAACAAGTGTTAGTGTTTTCTGCACAAAAGCGATTCTGCGAAGCAATGTGAACAGGCACAGAGAAGGTGCTAGCAGGGAATTCTCTGCCTGCCTTTCCCCAGTGCTCGGCAAGCTCTCCAGGACAACATAAAATCTGGGGCTCTGTGCTTTCTTTCCTTCTGAACAAGTGTTACTGTTTTCTGCACAAAAGCGATTCTGCGAAGCAATGTGAACACTTCTGCTTCCCAGGCACAGAGAAGGTGCTAGCAGTGAATTCTCTGCCTGCCTTTCCCCAGTGCTCTGCAAGCTCTCCAGGACAACATAGAATCTGGAACTCTGTGCTTTCTTTCGTTCTGAACAAGTGTTAGTGTTTTCTGCACAAAAGCGATTCTGCGAACAAATGAGAACACTTCTGCTTCCCAGGCACAGAGAAGGTGCTAGCAGGGAATTCTCTGCCTGCCTTTCCCCAGTGCTCTGCAAGCTCTCCAGGACAACATAAAATCTGGGGCTCTGTGCTTTCTTTCATTCTGAACAAGTGTTACTGTTTTCTGCACAAAAGTGATTCTGCGAAGCAATGTGAACACTTCTGCTTCCCAGGCACAGAGAAGGTGCTAGCTGGGAATTCTCTGCCTGCCTTTCCCCAGTGCTCTGCAAGCTCTCCAGGACAACACAGAATCTGGGGCTCTGTGCTTTCTTTTGTTCTGAACAAGTGTTAGTGTTTTCTGCACAAAAGCGATTCTGCGAAGCAATGTGAACACTTCTGCTTCCCAGGCACAGAGAAGGTGCTAGCAGGGAATTCTCTGCCTGCCTTTCCCCAGTGCTCGGCAAGCTCTCCAGGACAACATAGAATCTGGATCTCTGTGCTTTCTTTCGTTCTGAACATGTGTTAGTGTTTTCTGCACAAAAGCGATTCTGCGAAGCAATGTGAACACTTCTGCTTCCCAGGCACAGAGAGGGTGCTAGCAGGGAATTCTCTGCCTGCCTTTCCCCAGTGCTCTGCAAGCTCTCCAGGACAACATAGAATCTGGGGCTCTGTGCTTTCTTTCGTTCTGAACAAGTGTTAGTGTTTTCTGCACAAAAGCGATTCTGCGAAGCAATGTGAACACTTCTGCTTCCCAGGCACAGAGAAGGTGCTAGCAGGGAATTCTCTGCCTGCCTTTCCCCAGTGCTCTACAAGCTCTCCAGGACAACATAGAATCTGGGGCTCTGTGCTTTCTTTCGTTCTGAACAAGTGTTAGTGTTTTCTGCACAAAAGCGATTCTGCGAAGCAATGTGAACTCTTCTGCTTCCCAGGCACAGAGAAGGTGCTAGCAGGGAATTCTCTGCCTGCCTTTCCCCAGTGCTCTGCAAGCTCTCCAGGACAACATAGAATCTGGGGCTCTGTGCTTTCTTTCGTTCTGAACAAGTGTTAGTGTTTTCTGCACAAAAGCGATTCTGCGAAGTAATGTGAACACTTCTGCTTCCCAGGCACAGAGAGGGTGCTAGCAGGGAATTCTCTGCCTGCCTTTCCCCAGTGCTCTGCAAGCTCTCCAAGACAACATCAAATCTGGGGCTCTGTGCTTCCTTTCGTTCTGAACAAGTGTTAGTGTTTTCTGCACAAAAGCGATTCTGCGAAGCAATGTGAACACTTCTGCTTCCCAGGCACAGAGAAGGTGCTAGCAGGGAATTCTCTGCCTGCCTTTCCCCAGTGCTCTGCAAGCTCTCCAGGACAACATAGAATCTGGGGCTCTGTGCTTTCTTTCGTTCTGAACAAGTGTTAGTGTTTTCTGCACAAAAGCGATTCTGCGAAGTAATGTGAACACTTCTGCTTCCCAGGCACAGAGAGGGTGCTAGCAGGGAATTCTCTGCCTGCCTTTCCCCAGTGCTCTGCAAGCTCTCCAAGACAACATCAAATCTGGGGCTCTGTGCTTCCTTTCGTTCTGAACAAGTGTTAGTGTTTTCTGCACAAAAGCGATTCTGCGAAGCAATGTGAACACTTCTGCTTCCCAGGCACAGAGAAGGTGCTAGCAGGGAATTCTCTGCCTGCCTTTCCCCAGTGCTCTGCAAGCTCTCCAGGACAACATAGAATCTGGGGCTCTGTGCTTTCTTTCGTTCTGAACAAGTGTTAGTGTTTTCTGCACAAAAGCGATTCTGCGAAGTAATGTGAACAGGCACAGAGAGGGTGCTAGCAGGGAATTCTCTGCCTGCCTTTCCCCAGTGCTCTGCAAGCTCTCCAGGACAACATCAAATCTGGGGCTCTGTGCTTTCTTTCGTTCTGAACAAGTGTTACTGTTTTCTGCACAAAAGCGATTCTGCGAAGCAATGTGAACACTTCTGCTTCCCAGGCACAGAGAAGGTGCTAGCAGGGAATTCTCTGCCTGCCTTTCCCCAGTGCTCTGCAAGCTCTCCAGGACAACATAGAATCTGGGGCTCTGTGCTTTCTTTCGTTCTGAACAAGTGTTACTGTTTTCTGCACAAAAGTGATTCTGCGAAGCAATGTGAACAGGCACAGAGAAGGTGCTAGCAGGGAATTCTCTGCCTGCCTTTCCCCAGTGCTCTGCAAGCTCTCCAGGACAACATAAAATCTGGGGCTCTGTGCTTTCTTTCGTTCTGAACAAGTGTTACTGTTTTCTGCACAAAAGCGATTCTGCGAAGCAATGTGAACACTTCTGCTTCCCAGGCACAGAGAAGGTGCTAGCAGTGAATTCTCTGCCTGCCTTTCCCCAGTGCTCTGCAAGCTCTCCAGGACAACATAGAATCTGGGGCTCTGTGCTTTCTTTCGTTCTGAACAAGTGTTACTGTTTTCTGCACAAAAGCGATTCTGCGAAGCAATGTAAACACTTCTGCTTCCCAGACACAGAGAAGGTGCTAGCAGGGAATTCTCTGCCTGCCTTTCCCCAGTGCTCTGCAAGCTCTCCAGGACAACAGCAAATCTGGGGCTCTGTGCTTCCTTTTGTTCTGAACAAGTGTTAGTGTTTTCTGCACAAAAGCGATTCTGCGAAGCAATGTGAACACTTCTGCTTCCCAGGCACAGAGAAGGTGCTAGCAGGGAATTCTCTGCCTGCCTTTCCCCAGTGCTCTGCAAGCTCTCCAGGACAACATAGAATCTGGAACTCTGTGCTTTCTTTCGTTCTGAACAAGTGTTAGTGTTTTCTGCACAAAAGCGATTCTGCGAAGCAATGTGAACACTTCTGCTTCCCAGGCACAGAGAAGGTGCTAGCAGTGAATTCTCTGCCTGCCTTTCCCCAGTGCTCTGCAAGCTCTCCAGGACAACATAGAATCTGGCGCTCTGTGCTTTCTTTCCTTCTGAACAAGTGTTACTGTTTTCTGCACAAAAGCGACTCTGCGAAGCAATGTGAACACTTCTGCTTCCCAGGCACAGAGAAGGTGCTAGCAGGGAATTCTCTGCCTGCCTTTCCCCAGTGCTCTGCAAGCTCTCCAGGACAACATAGAATCTGGGGCTCTGTGCTTTCTTTCGTTCTGAACAAGTGTTACTGTTTTCTGCACAAAAGCGATTCTGCGAAGCAATGTGAACACTTCTGCTTCCCAGGCACAGAGAATGTGCTAGCAAGGAATTCTCTGCCTGCCTTTCCCCAGTGCTCTGCAAGCTCTCCAGGACAACATAAAATCTGGGGCTCTGTGCTTTCTTTCGTTCTGAACAAGTGTTACTGTTTTCTGCACAAAAGCGATTCTGCGAAGCAATGTAAACACTTCTGCTTCCCAGGCACAGAGAAGGTGCTAGCAGGGAATTCTCTGCCTGCCTTTCCCCAGTGCTCGGCAAGCTCTCCAGGACAACATAGAATCTGGATCTCTGTGCTTTCTTTCGTTCTGAACAAGTGTTAGTGTTTTCTGCACAAAAGCGATTCTGCGAAGCAATGTGAACACTTCTGCTTCCCAGGCACAGAGAGGGTGCTAGCAGGGAATTCTCTGCCTGCCTTTCCCCAGTGCTCTGCAAGCTCTCCAGGACAACATAGAATCTGGGGCTCTGTGCTTTCTTTCGTTCTGAACAAGTGTTAGTGTTTTCTGCACAAAAGCGATTCTGCGAAGCAATGTGAACTCTTCTGCTTCCCAGGCACAGAGAAGGTGCTAGGAGGGAATTCTCTGCCTGCCTTTCCCCAGTGCTCTGCAAGCTCTCCAGGACAACATCAAATCTGGGGCTCTGTGCTTCCTTTCGTTCTGAACAAGTGTTACTGTTTTCTGCACAAAAGCGATTCTGCGAAGCAATGTGAACACTTCTGCTTCCCAGGCACAGAGAAGGTGCTAGGAGGGAATTCTCTGCCTGCCTTTCCCCAGTGCTCTGCAAGCTCTCCAGGACAACATAGAATCTGGGGCTCTGTGCTTTCTTTCGTTCTGAACAAGTGTTAGTGTTTTCTGCACAAAAGCGATTCTGCGAAGCAATGTGAACAGGCACAGAGAAGGTGCTAGCAGGGAATTCTCTGCCTGCCTTTCCCCAGTGCTCTGCAAGCTCTCCAGGACAACATAAAATCTGGGGCTCTGTGCTTTCTTTCGTTCTGAACAAGTGTTACTGTTTTCTGCACAAAAGCGATTCTGCGAAGCAATGTAAACACTTCTGCTTCCCAGACACAGAGAAGGTGCTAGCAGGGAATTCTCTGCCTGCCTTTCCCCAGTGCTCTGCAAGCTCTCCAGGACAACAGCAAATCTGGGGCTCTGTGCTTTCTTTCGTTCTGAACAAGTGTTACTGTTTTCTGCACAAAAGCGATTCTGCGAAGCAATGTGAACACTTCTGCTTCCCAGGCACAGAGAAGGTGCTAGCAGGGAATTCTCTGCCTGCCTTTCCCCAGTGCTCGGCAAGCTCTCCAGGACAACATAGAATCTGGAACTCTGTGCTTTCTTTCGTTCTGAACAAGTGTTAGTGTTTTCTGCACAAAAGCGATTCTGCGAACAAATGAGAACACTTCTGCTTCCCAGGCACAGAGAAGGTGCTAGCAGGGAATTCTCTGCCTGCCTTTCCCCAGTGCTCTGCAAGCTCTCCAGGACAACATAAAATCTGGGGCTCTGTGCTTTCTTTCATTCTGAACAAGTGTTACTGTTTTCTGCACAAAAGTGATTCTGCGAAGCAATGTGAACACTTCTGCTTCCCAGGCACAGAGAAGGTGCTAGCTGGGAATTCTCTGCCTGCCTTTCCCCAGTGCTCTGCAAGCTCTCCAGGACAACACAGAATCTGGATCTCTGTGCTTTCTTTCGTTCTGAACATGTGTTAGTGTTTTCTGCACAAAAGCGATTCTGCGAAGCAATGTGAACACTTCTGCTTCCCAGGCACAGAGAGGGTGCTAGCAGGGAATTCTCTGCCTGCCTTTCCCCAGTGCTCTGCAAGCTCTCCAGGACAACATAGAATCTGGGGCTCTGTGCTTTCTTTCGTTCTGAACAAGTGTTACTGTTTTCTGCACAAAAGCGATTCTGCGAAGCAATGTGAACACTTCTGCTTCCCAGGCACAGAGAAGGTGCTAGCAGGGAATTCTCTGCCTGCCTTTCCCCAGTGCTCTGCAAGCTCTCCAGGACAACATAGAATCTGGGGCTCTGTGCTTTCTTTCGTTCTGAACAAGTGTTAGTGTTTTCTGCACAAAAGCGATTCTGCGAAGCAATGTGAACTCTTCTGCTTCCCAGGCACAGAGAAGGTGCTAGCAGGGAATTCTCTGCCTGCCTTTCCCCAGTGCTCTGCAAGCTCTCCAGGACAACATAGAATCTGGGGCTCTGTGCTTTCTTTCGTTCTGAACAAGTGTTAGTGTTTTCTGCACAAAAGCGATTCTGCGAAGTAATGTGAACACTTCTGCTTCCCAGGCACAGAGAGGGTGCTAGCAGGGAATTCTCTGCCTGCCTTTCCCCAGTGCTCTGCAAGCTCTCCAAGACAACATCAAATCTGGGGCTCTGTGCTTCCTTTCGTTCTGAACAAGTGTTAGTGTTTTCTGCACAAAAGCGATTCTGCGAAGCAATGTGAACACTTCTGCTTCCCAGGCACAGAGAAGGTGCTAGCAGGGAATTCTCTGCCTGCCTTTCCCCAGTGCTCTGCAAGCTCTCCAGGACAACATAGAATCTGGGGCTCTGTGCTTTCTTTCGTTCTGAACAAGTGTTACTGTTTTCTGCACAAAAGTGATTCTGCGAAGCAATGTGAACAGGCACAGAGAAGGTGCTAGCAGGGAATTCTCTGCCTGCCTTTCCCCAGTGCTCGGCAAGCTCTCCAGGACAACATAAAATCTGGGGCTCTGTGCTTTCTTTCGTTCTGAACAAGTGTTACTGTTTTCTGCACAAAAGCGATTCTGCGAAGCAATGTGAACACTTCTGCTTCCCAGGCACAGAGAAGGTGCTAGCAAGGAATTCTCTGCCTGCCTTTCCCCAGTGCTCTGCAAGCTCTCCAGGACAACATAAAATCTGGGGCTCTGTGCTTTCTTTTGTTCTGAACAAGTGTTACTGTTTTCTGCACAAAAGCGATTCTGCGAAGCAATGTGAACACTTCTGCTTCCCAGGCACAGAGAAGGTGCTAGCAGGGAATTCTCTGCCTGCCTTTCCCCAGTGCTCTGCAAGCTCTCCAGGACAACATAAAATCTGGGGCTCTGTGCTTTCTTTTGTTCTGAACAAGTGTTAGTGTTTTCTGCACAAAAGCGATTCTGCGAAGCAATGTGAACTCTTCTGCTTCCCAGGCACAGAGAAGGTGCTAGGAGGGAATTCTCTGCCTGCCTTTCCCCAGTGCTCTGCAAGCTCTCCAGGACAACATAGAATCTGGGGCTCTGTGCTTTCTTTTGTTCTGAACAAGTGTTAGTGTTTTCTGCACAAAAGCGATTCTGCGAAGCAATGTAAACACTTCTGCTTCCCAGACACAGAGAAGGTGCTAGCAGGGAATTCTCTGCCTGCCTTTCCCCAGTGCTCTGCAAGCTCTCCAGGACAACAGCAAATCTGGGGCTCTGTGCTTCCTTTTGTTCTGAACAAGTGTTAGTGTTTTCTGCACAAAAGCGATTCTGCGAAGAAATGTGAACACTTCTGCTTCCCAGGCACAGAGAAGGTGCTAGCAGGGAATTCTCTGCCTGCCTTTCCCCAGTGCTCTGCAAGCTCTCCAGGACAACATAGAATCTGGAACTCTGTGCTTTCTTTCGTTCTGAACAAGTGTTAGTGTTTTCTGCACAAAAGCGATTCTGCGAAGCAATGTGAACACTTCTGCTTCCCAGGCACAGAGAAGGTGCTAGCAGGGAATTCTCTGCCTGCCTTTCCCCAGTGCTCTGCAAGCTCTCCAGGACAACATCAAATCTGGGGCTCTGTGCTTTCTTTCGTTCTGAACAAGTGTTAGTGTTTTCTGCACAAAAGCGATTCTGCGAAGCAATGTGAACACTTCTGCTTCCCAGGCACAGAGAAGGTGCTAGAAGGGAATTCTCTGCCTGCCTTTCCCCAGTGCTCTGCAAGCTCTCCAGGACAACAGCAAATCTGGGGCTCTGTGCTTTCTTTCGTTCTGAACAAGTGTTACTGTTTTCTGCACAAAAGTGATTCTGCGAAGCAATGTGAACAGGCACAGAGAAGGTGCTAGCAGGGAATTCTCTGCCTGCCTTTCCCCAGTGCTCTGCAAGCTCTCCAGGACAACATAAAATCTGGGGCTCTGTGCTTTCTTTCGTTCTGAACAAGTGTTACTGTTTTCTGCACAAAAGCGATTCTGCGAAGCAATGTGAACACTTCTGCTTCCCAGGCACAGAGAAGGTGCTAGCAGGGAATTCTCTGCCTGCCTTTCCCCAGTGCTCTGCAAGCTCTCCAGGACAACATCAAATCTGGGGCTCTGTGCTTTCTTTTGTTCTGAACAAGTGTTAGTGTTTTCTGCACAAGAGCGATTCTGCGAAGCAATGTGAACTCTTCTGCTTCCCAGGCACAGAGAAGGTGCTAGGAGGGAATTCTCTGCCTGCCTTTCCCCAGTGCTCTGCAAGCTCTCCAGGACAACATAGAATCTGGGGCTCTGTGCTTTCTTTCGTTCTGAACAAGTGTTACTGTTTTCTGCAGAAAAGCAATTCTGCGAAGCAATGTGAACACTTCTGCTTCACAGGCACAGAGAAGGTGCTAGCAGGGAATTCTCTGCCTGCCTTTCCCCAGTGCTCTGCAAGCTCTCCAGGACAACATAAAATCTGGGGCTCTGTGCTTTCTTTCATTCTGAACAAGTGTTACTGTTTTCTGCACAAAAGCGATTCTGCGAAGCAATGTGAACACTTCTGCTTCCCAGACACAGAGAAGGTGCTAGCAGGGAATTCTCTGCCTGCCTTTCCCCAGTGCTCTGCAAGCTCTCCAGGACAACATAAAATCTGGGGCTCTGTGCTTTCTTTTGTTCTGAACAAGTGTTAGTGTTTTCTGCACAAAAGCGATTCTGTGAACCAATGTGAACACTTCTGCTTCCCAGGCACAGAGAGGGTGCTAGCAGGGAATTCTCTGCCTGCCTTTCCCCAGTGCTCTGCAAGCTCTCCAGGACAACAGCAAATCTGGGGCTCTGTGCTTCCTTTTGTTCTGAACAAGTGTTAGTGTTTTCTGCACAAAAGCGATTCTGCGAAGAAATGTGAACACTTCTGCTTCCCAGGCACAGAGAAGGTGCTAGCAGGGAATTCTCTGCCTGCCTTTCCCCAGTGCTCTGCAAGCTCTCCAGGACAACATAAAATCTGGGGCTCTGTGCTTTCTTTCGTTCTGAACAAGTGTTACTGTTTTCTGCACAAAAGCGATTCTGCGAAGCAATGTGAACACTTCTGCTTCCCAGGCACAGAGAGGGTGCTAGCAGGGAATTCTCTGCCTGCCTTTCCCCAGTGCTCGGCAAGCTCTCCAGGACAACATAGAATCTGGGGCTATGTGCTTTCTTTCGTTCTGAACAAGTGTTAGTGTTTTCTGCACAAAAGCGATTCTGCGAACCAATGTGAACACTTCTGCTTCCCAGGCACAGAGAAGGTGCTAGCAGGGAATTCTCTGCCTGCCTTTCCCCAGTGCTCTGTAAGCTCTCCAGGACAACATAAAATCTGGGGCTCTGTGCTTTCTTTCGTTCTGAACAAGTGTTAGTGTTTTCTGCACAAAAGCGATTCTGCGAAGCAATGTGAACACTTCTGCTTCCCAGGCACAGAGAAGGTGCTAGCAGGGAATTCTCTGCCTGCCTTTCCCCAGTGCTCTGCAAGCTCTCCAGGACAACATAGAATCTGGGGCTCTGTGCTTTCTTTCGTTCTGAACAAGTGTTACTGTTTTCTGCACAAAAGTGATTCTGCGAAGCAATGTGAACAGGCACAGAGAAGGTGCTAGCAGGGAATTCTCTGCCTGCCTTTCCCCAGTGCTCCGCAAGCTCTCCAGGACAACATAAAATCTGGGGCTCTGTGCTTTCTTTCGTTCTGAACAAGTGTTACTGTTTTCTGCACAAAAGCGATTCTGCGAAGCAATGTGAACACTTCTGCTTCCCAGGCACAGAGAAGGTGCTAGCAAGGAATTCTCTGCCTGCCTTTCCCCAGTGCTCTGCAAGCTCTCCAGGACAACATAAAATCTGGGGCTCTGTGCTTTCTTTCGTTCTGAACAAGTGTTACTGTTTTCTGCACAAAAGTGATTCTGCGAAGCAATGTGAACACTTCTGCTTCCCAGGCACAGAGAAGGTGCTAGCTGGGAATTCTCTGACTGCCTTTCCCCAGTGCTCTGCAAGCTCTCCAGGACAACAGCAAATCTGGGGCTCTGTGCTTTCTTTTGTTCTGAACAAGTGTTAGTGTTTTCTGCACAAAAGCGATTCTGCGAAGCAATGTGAACACTTCTGCTTCCCAGGCACAGAGAAGGTGCTAGCTGGGAATTCTCTGCCTGCCTTTCCCCAGTGCTCTGCAAGCTCTCCAGGACAACACAGAATCTGGGGCTCTGTGCTTTCTTTTGTTCTGAACAAGTGTTAGTGTTTTCTGCACAAAAGCGATTCTGCGAAGCAATGTGAACACTTCTGCTTCCCAGGCACAGAGAAGGTGCTAGCAGGGAATTCTCTGCCTGCCTTTCCCCAGTGCTCTGCAAGCTCTCCAGGACAACAGCAAATCTGGGGCTCTGTGCTTTCTTTCGTTCTGAACAAGTGTTACTGTTTTCTGCACAAAAGCGATTCTGCGAAGCAATGTGAACAGGCACAGAGAAGGTGCTAGCAGGGAATTCTCTGCCTGCCTTTCCCCAGTGCTCCGCAAGCTCTCCAGGACAACATAAAATCTGGGGCTCTGTGCTTTCTTTCGTTCTGAACAAGTGTTACTGTTTTCTGCACAAAAGCGATTCTGCGAAGCAATGTGAACACTTCTGCTTCCCAGGCACAGAGAAGGTGCTAGCAAGGAATTCTCTGCCTGCCTTTCCCCAGTGGTCTGCAAGCTCTCCAGGACAACATCAAATCTGGGGCTCTGTGCTTTCTTTCGTTCTGAACAAGTGTTACTGTTTTCTGCACAAAAGTGATTCTGCGAAGCAATGTGAACACTTCTGCTTCCCAGGCACAGAGAAGGTGCTAGCTGGGAATTCTCTGACTGCCTTTCCCCAGTGCTCTGCAAGCTCTCCAGGACAACAGCAAATCTGGGGCTCTGTGCTTTCTTTTGTTCTGAACAAGTGTTAGTGTTTTCTGCACAAAAGCGATTCTGCGAAGCAATGTGAACACTTCTGCTTCCCAGGCACAGAGAAGGTGCTAGCTGGGAATTCTCTGCCTGCCTTTCCCCAGTGCTCTGCAAGCTCTCCAGGACAACACAGAATCTGGGGCTCTGTGCTTTCTTTTGTTCTGAACAAGTGTTAGTGTTTTCTGCACAAAAGCGATTCTGCGAAGCAATGTGAACACTTCTGCTTCCCAGGCACAGAGAAGGTGCTAGCAGGGAATTCTCTGCCTGCCTTTCACCAGTGCTCTGCAAGCTCTCCAGGACAACACAGAATCTGGGGCTCTGTGCTTTCTTTTGTTCTGAACAAGTGTTAGTGTTTTCTGCACAAAAGTGATTCTGCGAAGCAATGTGAACACTTCTGCTTCCCAGGCACAGAGAAGGTGCTAGCAGGGAATTCTCTGCCTGCCTTTCCCCAGTGCTCTGCAAGCTCTCCAGGACAACAGCAAATCTGGGGCTCTGTGCTTTCTTTCGTTCTGAACAAGTGTTACTGTTTTCTGCACAAAAGTGATTCTGCGAAGCAATGTGAACAGGCACAGAGAAGGTGCTAGCAGGGAATTCTCTGCCTGCCTTTCCCCAGTGCTCTGCAAGCTCTCCAGGACAACATAAAATCTGGGGCTCTGTGCTTTCTTTCGTTCTGAACAAGTGTTACTGTTTTCTGCACAAAAGCGATTCTGCGAAGCAATGTGAACACTTCTGCTTCCCAGGCACAGAGAAGGTGCTAGCAGGGAATTCTCTGCCTGCCTTTCCCCAGTGCTCTGCAAGCTCTCCAGGACAACATCAAATCTGGGGCTCTGTGCTTTCTTTTGTTCTGAACAAGTGTTAGTGTTTTCTGCACAAGAGCGATTCTGCGAAGCAATGTGAACTCTTCTGCTTCCCAGGCACAGAGAAGGTGCTAGGAGGGAATTCTCTGCCTGCCTTTCCCCAGTGCTCTGCAAGCTCTCCAGGACAACATAGAATCTGGGGCTCTGTGCTTTCTTTCGTTCTGAACAAGTGTTACTGTTTTCTGCACAAAAGCGATTCTGCGAAGCAATGTGAACACTTCTGCTTCACAGGCACAGAGAAGGTGCTAGCAGGGAATTCTCTGCCTGCCTTTCCCCAGTGCTCTGCAAGCTCTCCAGGACAACAGCAAATCTGGGGCTCTGTGCTTCCTTTTGTTCTGAACAAGTGTTAGTGTTTTCTGCACAAAAGCGATTCTGCGAAGAAATGTGAACACTTCTGCTTCCCAGGCACAGAGAAGGTGCTAGCAGGGAATTCTCTGCCTGCCTTTCCCCAGTGCTCTGCAAGCTCTCCAGGACAACATAAAATCTGGGGCTCTGTGCTTTCTTTCGTTCTGAACAAGTGTTACTGTTTTCTGCACAAAAGCGATTCTGCGAAGCAATGTGAACACTTCTGCTTCCCAGGCACAGAGAGGGTGCTAGCAGGGAATTCTCTGCCTGCCTTTCCCCAGTGCTCGGCAAGCTCTCCAGGACAACATAGAATCTGGGGCTATGTGCTTTCTTTCGTTCTGAACAAGTGTTAGTGTTTTCTGCACAAAAGCGATTCTGCGAACCAATGTGAACACTTCTGCTTCCCAGGCACAGAGAAGGTGCTAGCAGGGAATTCTCTGCCTGCCTTTCCCCAGTGCTCTGTAAGCTCTCCAGGACAACATAAAATCTGGGGCTCTGTGCTTTCTTTCGTTCTGAACAAGTGTTAGTGTTTTCTGCACAAAAGCGATTCTGCGAAGCAATGTGAACACTTCTGCTTCCCAGGCACAGAGAAGGTGCTAGCAGGGAATTCTCTGCCTGCCTTTCCCCAGTGCTCTGCAAGCTCTCCAGGACAACATAGAATCTGGGGCTCTGTGCTTTCTTTCGTTCTGAACAAGTGTTACTGTTTTCTGCACAAAAGTGATTATGCGAAGCAATGTGAACAGGCACAGAGAAGGTGCTAGCAGGGAATTCTCTGCCTGCCTTTCCCCAGTGCTCCGCAAGCTCTCCAGGACAACATAAAATCTGGGGCTCTGTGCTTTCTTTCGTTCTGAACAAGTGTTACTGTTTTCTGCACAAAAGCGATTCTGCGAAGCAATGTGAACACTTCTGCTTCCCAGGCACAGAGAAGGTGCTAGCAAGGAATTCTCTGCCTGCCTTTCCCCAGTGGTCTGCAAGCTCTCCAGGACAACATCAAATCTGGGGCTCTGTGCTTTCTTTCGTTCTGAACAAGTGTTACTGTTTTCTGCACAAAAGTGATTCTGCGAAGCAATGTGAACAATTCTGCTTCCCAGGCACAGAGAAGGTGCTAGCTGGGAATTCTCTGACTGCCTTTCCCCAGTGCTCTGCAAGCTCTCCAGGACAACAGCAAATCTGGGGCTCTGTGCTTTCTTTTGTTCTGAACAAGTGTTAGTGTTTTCTGCACAAAAGCGATTCTGCGAAGCAATGTGAACACTTCTGCTTCCCAGGCACAGAGAAGGTGCTAGCTGGGAATTCTCTGCCTGCCTTTCCCCAGTGCTCTGCAAGCTCTCCAGGACAACACAGAATCTGGGGCTCTGTGCTTTCTTTTGTTCTGAACAAGTGTTAGTGTTTTCTGCACAAAAGCGATTCTGCGAAGCAATGTGAACACTTCTGCTTCCCAGGCACAGAGAAGGTGCTAGCAGGGAATTCTCTGCCTGCCTTTCCCCAGTGCTCTGCAAGCTCTCCAGGACAACAGCAAATCTGGGGCTCTGTGCTTTCTTTCGTTCTGAACAAGTGTTACTGTTTTCTGCACAAAAGCGATTCTGCGAAGCAATGTGAACAGGCACAGAGAAGGTGCTAGCAGGGAATTCTCTGCCTGCCTTTCCCCAGTGCTCTGCAAGCTCTCCAGGACAACATAGAATCTGGGGCTCTGTGCTTTCTTTCGTTCTGAACAAGTGTTAGTGTTTTCTGCACAAAAGCGATTCTGCGAAGCAATGTGAACTCTTCTGCTTCCCAGGCACAGAGAAGGTGCTAGGAGGGAATTCTCTGCCTGCCTTTCCCCAGTGCTCTGCAAGCTCTCCAGGACAACATAGAATCTGGGGCTCTGTGCTTTCTTTCGTTCTGAACAAGTGTTAGTGTTTTCTGCACAAAAGCGATTCTGCGAAGTAATGTGAACACTTCTGCTTCCCAGGCACAGAGAAGGTGCTAGCAGGGAATTCTCTGCCTGCCTTTCCCCAGTGCTCTGCAAGCTCTCCAGGACAACATCAAATCTGGGGCTCTGTGCTTCCTTTCGTTCTGAACAAGTGTTACTGTTTTCTGCACAAAAGCGATTCTGTGAACCAATGTGAACACTTCTGCTTCCCAGGCACAGAGAAGGTGCTAGCAGGGAATTCTCTGCCTGCCTTTCCCCAGTGCTCTGCAAGCTCTCCAGGACAACATAAAATCTGGGGCTCTGTGCTTTCTTTTGTTCTGAACAAGTGTTAGTGTTTTCTGCACAAAAGCGATTCTGTGAACCAATGTGAACACTTCTGCTTCACAGGCACAGAGAAGGTGCTAGCAGGGAATTCTCTGCCTGCCTTTCCCCAGTGCTCTGCACGCTCTCCAGGACAACATAAAATCTGGGGCTCTGTGCTTTCTTTCGTTCTGAACAAGTGTTACTGTTTTCTGCACAAAAGCGATTCTGCGAAGCAATGTGAACACTTCTGCTTCCCAGGCACAGAGAAGGTGCTAGGAGGGAATTCTCTGCCTGACTTTCCCCAGTGCTCGGCAAGCTCTCCAGGACAACATAGAATCTGGGGCTCTGTGCTTTCTTTCGTTCTGAACAAGTGTTAGTGTTTTCTGCACAAAAGCGATTCTGCGAACCAATGTGAACACTTCTGCTTCCCAGGCACAGAGAAGGTGCTAGCAGGGAATTCTCTGCCTGCCTTTCCCCAGTGCTCTGCAAGCTCTCCAGGACAACATAAAATCTGGGGCTCTGTGCTTTCTTTCGTTCTGAACAAGTGTTACTGTTTTCTGCACAAAAGCGATTCTGCGAAGCAATGTGAACACTTCTGCTTCCCAGGCACAGAGAAGGTGCTAGCAGGGAATTCTCTGCCTGCCTTTCCCCAGTGCTCTGCAAGCTCTCCAGGACAACATAGAATCTGGGGCTCTGTGCTTTCTTTCGTTCTGAACAAGTGTTACTGTTTTCTGCACAAAAGTGATTCTGCGAAGCAATGTGAACAGGCACAGAGAAGGTGCTAGCAGGGAATTCTCTGCCTGCCTTTCCCCAGTGCTCTGCAAGCTCTCCAGGACAACATAAAATCTGGGGCTCTGTGCTTTCTTTCGTTCTGAACAAGTGTTACTGTTTTCTGCACAAAAGCGATTCTGCGAAGCAATGTGAACACTTCTGCTTCCCAGGCACAGAGAAGGTGCTAGCAAGGAATTCTCTGCCTGCCTTTCCCCAGTGCTCTGCAAGCTCTCCAGGACAACATCAAATCTGGGGCTCTGTGCTTTCTTTCATTCTGAACAAGTGTTAGTGTTTTCTGCACAAAAGTGATTCTGCGAAGCAATGTGAACACTTCTGCTTCCCAGGCACAGAGAAGGTGCTAGCTGGGAATTCTCTGACTGCCTTTCCCCAGTGCTCTGCAAGCTCTCCAGGACAACACAGAATCTGGGGCTCTGTGCTTTCTTTTGTTCTGAACAAGTGTTAGTGTTTTCTGCACAAAAGCGATTCTGCGAAGCAATGTGAACACTTCTGCTTCCCAGGCACAGAGAGGGTGCTAGCAGGGAATTCTCTGCCTGCCTTTCCCCAGTGCTCTGCAAGCTCTCCAGGACAACAGCAAATCTGGGGCTCTGTGCTTTCTTTCGTTCTGAACAAGTGTTACTGTTTTCTGCACAAAAGCGATTCTGCGAAGCAATGTGAACACTTCTGCTTCCCAGGCACAGAGAAGGTGCTAGCAGGGAATTCTCTGCCTGCCTTTCCCCAGTGCTCGGCAAGCTCTCCAGGACAACATAAAATCTGGGGCTCTGTGCTTTCTTTCGTTCTGAACAAGTGTTAGTGTTTTCTGCACAAAAGCGATTCTGCGAACCAATGTGAACACTTCTGCTTCCCAGGCACAGAGAAGGTGCTAGCAGGGAATTCTCTGCCTGCCTTTCCCCAGTGCTCTGCAAGCTCTCCAGGACAACATAAAATCTGGGGCTCTGTGCTTTCTTTCGTTCTGAACAAGTGTTACTGTTTTCTGCACAAAAGCGATTCTGCGAAGCAATGTGAACATTTCTGCTTCCCAGGCACAGAGAAGGTGCTAGCAGGGAATTCTCTGCCTGCCTTTCCCCAGTGCTCTGCAAGCTCTCCAGGACAACATAGAATCTGGGGCTCTGTGCTTTCTTTCGTTCTGAACAAGTGTTACTGTTTTCTGCACAAAAGTGATTCTGCGAAGCAATGTGAACTCTTCTGCTTCCCAGGCACAGAGAAGGTGCTAGGAGGGAATTCTCTGCCTGCCTTTCCCCAGTGCTCTGCAAGCTCTCCAGGACAACATAGAATCTGGGGCTCTGTGCTTTCTTTCGTTCTGAACAAGTGTTACTGTTTTCAGCAGAAAAGCAATTCTGCGAAGCAATGTGAACACTTCTGCTTCACAGGCACAGAGAAGGTGCTAGCAGGGAATTCTCTGCCTGCCTTTCCCCAGTGCTCTGCAAGCTCTCCAGGACAACATAAAATCTGGGGCTCTGTGCTTTCTTTCATTCTGAACAAGTGTTACTGTTTTCTGCACAAAAGCGATTCTGCGAAGCAATGTGAACACTTCTGCTTCCCAGACACAGAGAAGGTGCTAGCAGGGAATTCTCTGCCTGCCTTTCCCCAGTGCTCTGCAAGCTCTCCAGGACAACATAAAATCTGGGGCTCTGTGCTTTCTTTTGTTCTGAACAAGTGTTAGTGTTTTCTGCACAAAAGCGATTCTGTGAACCAATGTGAACACTTCTGCTTCCCAGGCACAGAGAGGGTGCTAGCAGGGAATTCTCTGCCTGCCTTTCCCCAGTGCTCTGCAAGCTCTCCAGGACAACAGCAAATCTGGGGCTCTGTGCTTCCTTTTGTTCTGAACAAGTGTTAGTGTTTTCTGCACAAAAGCGATTCTGCGAAGAAATGTGAACACTTCTGCTTCCCAGGCACAGAGAAGGTGCTAGCAGGGAATTCTCTGCCTGCCTTTCCCCAATGCTCTGCAAGCTCTCCAGGACAACATAAAATCTGGGGCTCTGTGCTTTCTTTCGTTCTGAACAAGTGTTACTGTTTTCTGCACAAAAGCGATTCTGCGAAGCAATGTGAACACTTCTGCTTCCCAGGCACAGAGAGGGTGCTAGCAGGGAATTCTCTGCCTGCCTTTCCCCAGTGCTCGGCAAGCTCTCCAGGACAACATAGAATCTGGGGCTATGTGCTTTCTTTCGTTCTGAACAAGTGTTAGTGTTTTCTGCACAAAAGCGATTCTGCGAACCAATGTGAACACTTCTGCTTCCCAGGCACAGAGAAGGTGCTAGCAGGGAATTCTCTGCCTGCCTTTCCCCAGTGCTCTGTAAGCTCTCCAGGACAACATAAAATCTGGGGCTCTGTGCTTTCTTTCGTTCTGAACAAGTGTTAGTGTTTTCTGCACAAAAGCGATTCTGCGAAGCAATGTGAACACTTCTGCTTCCCAGGCACAGAGAAGGTGCTAGCAGGGAATTCTCTGCCTGCCTTTCCCCAGTGCTCTGCAAGCTCTCCAGGACAACATAGAATCTGGGGCTCTGTGCTTTCTTTCGTTCTGAACAAGTGTTACTGTTTTCTGCACAAAAGTGATTCTGCGAAGCAATGTGAACAGGCACAGAGAAGGTGCTAGCAGGGAATTCTCTGCCTGCCTTTCCCCAGTGCTCCGCAAGCTCTCCAGGACAACATAAAATCTGGGGCTCTGTGCTTTCTTTCGTTCTGAACAAGTGTTACTGTTTTCTGCACAAAAGCGATTCTGCGAAGCAATGTGAACACTTCTGCTTCCCAGGCACAGAGAAGGTGCTAGCAAGGAATTCTCTGCCTGCCTTTCCCCAGTGGTCTGCAAGCTCTCCAGGACAACATCAAATCTGGGGCTCTGTGCTTTCTTTCGTTCTGAACAAGTGTTACTGTTTTCTGCACAAAAGTGATTCTGCGAAGCAATGTGAACACTTCTGCTTCCCAGGCACAGAGAAGGTGCTAGCTGGGAATTCTCTGACTGCCTTTCCCCAGTGCTCTGCAAGCTCTCCAGGACAACAGCAAATCTGGGGCTCTGTGCTTTCTTTTGTTCTGAACAAGTGTTAGTGTTTTCTGCACAAAAGCGATTCTGCGAAGCAATGTGAACACTTCTGCTTCCCAGGCACAGAGAAGGTGCTAGCTGGGAATTCTCTGCCTGCCTTTCCCCAGTGCTCTGCAAGCTCTCCAGGACAACACAGAATCTGGGGCTCTGTGCTTTCTTTTGTTCTGAACAAGTGTTAGTGTTTTCTGCACAAAAGCGATTCTGCGAAGCAATGTGAACACTTCTGCTTCCCAGGCACAGAGAAGGTGCTAGCAGGGAATTCTCTGCCTGCCTTTCCCCAGTGCTCTGCAAGCTCTCCAGGACAACAGCAAATCTGGGGCTCTGTGCTTTCTTTCGTTCTGAACAAGTGTTACTGTTTTCTGCACAAAAGCGATTCTGCGAAGCAATGTGAACAGGCACAGAGAAGGTGCTAGCAGGGAATTCTCTGCCTGCCTTTCCCCAGTGCTCTGCAAGCTCTCCAGGACAACATAGAATCTGGGGCTCTGTGCTTTCTTTCGTTCTGAACAAGTGTTAGTGTTTTCTGCACAAAAGCGATTCTGCGAAGCAATGTGAACTCTTCTGCTTCCCAGGCACAGAGAAGGTGCTAGGAGGGAATTCTCTGCCTGCCTTTCCCCAGTGCTCTGCAAGCTCTCCAGGACAACATAGAATCTGGGGCTCTGTGCTTTCTTTCGTTCTGAACAAGTGTTAGTGTTTTCTGCACAAAAGCGATTCTGCGAAGCAATGTGAACACTTCTGCTTCCCAGGCACAGAGAGGGTGCTAGCAGGGAATTCTCTGCCTGCCTTTCCCCAGTGCTCTGCAAGCTCTCCAGGACAACATCAAATCTGGGGCTCTGTGCTTCCTTTCGTTCTGAACAAGTGTTACTGTTTTCTGCACAAAAGCGATTCTGTGAACCAATGTGAACACTTCTGCTTCCCAGGCACAGAGAAGGTGCTAGCAGGGAATTCTCTGCCTGCCTTTCCCCAGTGCTCTGCAAGCTCTCCAGGACAACATAAAATCTGGGGCTCTGTGCTTTCTTTTGTTCTGAACAAGTGTTAGTGTTTTCTGCACAAAAGCGATTCTGTGAACCAATGTGAACACTTCTGCTTCCCAGGCACAGAGAAGGTGCTAGCAGGGAATTCTCTGCCTGCCTTTCCCCAGTGCTCTGCACGCTCTCCAGGACAACATAAAATCTGGGGCTCTGTGCTTTCTTTCGTTCTGAACAAGTGTTACTGTTTTCTGCACAAAAGCGATTCTGCGAAGCAATGTGAACACTTCTGCTTCCCAGGCACAGAGAAGGTGCTAGGAGGGAATTCTCTGCCTGACTTTCCCCAGTGCTCGGCAAGCTCTCCAGGACAACATAGAATCTGGGGCTCTGTGCTTTCTTTCGTTCTGAACAAGTGTTAGTGTTTTCTGCACAAAAGCGATTCTGCGAACCAATGTGAACACTTCTGCTTCCCAGGCACAGAGAAGGTGCTAGCAGGGAATTCTCTGCCTGCCTTTCCCCAGTGCTCTGCAAGCTCTCCAGGACAACATAAAATCTGGGGCTCTGTGCTTTCTTTCGTTCTGAACAAGTGTTACTGTTTTCTGCACAAAAGCGATTCTGCGAAGCAATGTGAACACTTCTGCTTCCCAGGCACAGAGAAGGTGCTAGCAGGGAATTCTCTGCCTGCCTTTCCCCAGTGCTCTGCAAGCTCTCCAGGACAACATAGAATCTGGGGCTCTGTGCTTTCTTTCGTTCTGAACAAGTGTTACTGTTTTCTGCACAAAAGTGATTCTGCGAAGCAATGTGAACAGGCACAGAGAAGGTGCTAGCAGGGAATTCTCTGCCTGCCTTTCCCCAGTGCTCTGCAAGCTCTCCAGGACAACATAAAATCTGGGGCTCTGTGCTTTCTTTCGTTCTGAACAAGTGTTACTGTTTTCTGCACAAAAGCGATTCTGCGAAGCAATGTGAACACTTCTGCTTCCCAGGCACAGAGAAGGTGCTAGCAAGGAATTCTCTGCCTGCCTTTCCCCAGTGCTCTGCAAGCTCTCCAGGACAACATCAAATCTGGGGCTCTGTGCTTTCTTTCATTCTGAACAAGTGTTAGTGTTTTCTGCACAAAAGTGATTCTGCGAAGCAATGTGAACACTTCTGCTTCCCAGGCACAGAGAAGGTGCTAGCTGGGAATTCTCTGACTGCCTTTCCCCAGTGCTCTGCAAGCTCTCCAGGACAACACAGAATCTGGGGCTCTGTGCTTTCTTTTGTTCTGAACAAGTGTTAGTGTTTTCTGCACAAAAGCGATTCTGCGAAGCAATGTGAACACTTCTGCTTCCCAGGCACAGAGAGGGTGCTAGCAGGGAATTCTCTGCCTGCCTTTCCCCAGTGCTCTGCAAGCTCTCCAGGACAACAGCAAATCTGGGGCTCTGTGCTTTCTTTCGTTCTGAACAAGTGTTACTGTTTTCTGCACAAAAGCGATTCTGCGAAGCAATGTGAACACTTCTGCTTCCCAGGCACAGAGAAGGTGCTAGCAGGGAATTCTCTGCCTGCCTTTCCCCAGTGCTCGGCAAGCTCTCCAGGACAACATAGAATCTGGGGCTCTGTGCTTTCTTTCGTTCTGAACAAGTGTTAGTGTTTTCTGCACAAAAGCGATTCTGCGAACCAATGTGAACACTTCTGCTTCCCAGGCACAGAGAAGGTGCTAGCAGGGAATTCTCTGCCTGCCTTTCCCCAGTGCTCTGCAAGCTCTCCAGGACAACATAAAATCTGGGGCTCTGTGCTTTCTTTCGTTCTGAACAAGTGTTACTGTTTTCTGCACAAAAGCGATTCTGCGAAGCAATGTGAACATTTCTGCTTCCCAGGCACAGAGAAGGTGCTAGCAGGGAATTCTCTGCCTGCCTTTCCCCAGTGCTCTGCAAGCTCTCCAGGACAACATAGAATCTGGGGCTCTGTGCTTTCTTTCGTTCTGAACAAGTGTTACTGTTTTCTGCACAAAAGTGATTCTGCGAAGCAATGTGAACAGGCACAGAGAAGGTGCTAGCAGGGAATTCTCTGCCTGCCTTTCCCCAGTGCTCTGCAAGCTCTCCAGGACAACATCAAATCTGGGGCTCTGTGCTTTCTTTCATTCTGAACAAGTGTTAGTGTTTTCTGCACAAAAGTGATTCTGCGAAGCAATGTGAACACTTCTGCTTCCCAGGCACAGAGAAGGTGCTAGCTGGGAATTCTCTGACTGCCTTTCCCCAGTGCTCTGCAAGCTCTCCAGGACAACAGCAAATCTGGGGCTCTGTGCTTTCTTTCGTTCTGAACAAGTGTTACTGTTTTCTGCACAAAAGCGATTCTTGCGAAGCAATGTGAACACTTCTGCTTCCCAGGCACAGAGAAGGTGCTAGCAAGGAATTCTCTGCCTGCCTTTCCCCAGTGCTCTGCAAGCTCTCGAGGACAACATAGAATCTGGGGCTCTGTGCTTTCTTTCCTTCTGAACAAGTGTTACTGTTTTCTGCACAAAAGCGATTCTGCGAAGCAATGTGAACAGGCACAGAGAAGGTGCTAGCAGGGAATTCTCTGCCTGCTTTTCCCCAGTGCTCTGCAAGCTCTCCAGGACAACATAAAATCTGGGGCTCTGTGCTTTCTTTCCTTCTGAACAAGTGTTACTGTTTTCTGCACAAAAGCGATTCTGCGAAGCAATGTGAACACTTCTGCTTCCCAGGCACAGAGAAGGTGCTAGCAGGGAATTCTCTGCCTGCCTTTCCCCAGTGCTCTGCAAGCTCTCCAGGACAACAGAGAATCTGGGGCTCTGTGCTTTCTTTCCTTCTGAACAAGTGTTACTGTTTTCTGCACAAAAGCGATTCTGCGAAGCAATGTGAACACTTCTGCTTCCCAGGCACAGAGAAGGTGCTAGCAAGGAATTCTCTGCCTGCCTTTCCCCAGTGCTCTGCAAGCTCTCCAGGACAACATCAAATCTGGGGCTCTGTGCTTTCTTTCGTTCTGAACAAGTGTTACTGTTTTCTGCACAAAAGCGATTCTTGCGAAGCAATGTGAACACTTCTGCTTCCCAGGCACAGAGAAGGTGCTAGCAGGGAATTCTCTGCCTGCCTTTCCCCAGTGCTCTGCAAGCTCTCCAGGACAACATAAAATCTGGGGCTCTGTGCTTTCTTTCGTTCTGAACAAGTGTTACTGTTTTCTGCACAAAAGCGATTCTGCGAAGCAATGTGAGCAGGCACAGAGAAGGTGCTATCAGGGAATTCTCTGCCTGCCTTTCCCCAGTGCTCTGCAAGCTCTCCAGGACAACATAAAATCTGGGGATCTGTGCTTTCTTTCGTTCTGAACAAGTGTTACTGTTTTCTGCACAAAAGCGATTCTTGCGAAGCAATGTGAACACTTCTGCTTCCCAGGCACAGAGAAGGTGCTAGCAAGGAATTCTCTGCCTGCCTTTCCCCAGTGCTCTGCAAGCTCTCGAGGACAACATAAAATCTGGGGCTCTGTGCTTTCTTTCGTTCTGAACAAGTGTTACTTTTTTCTGCACAAAAGCGATTCTGCGAAGCAATGTGAACAGGCACAGAGAAGGTGCTATCAGGGAATTCTCTGCCTGCCTTTCCCCAGTGCTCTGCAAGCTCTCCAGGACAACATAAAATCTGGGGCTCTGTGCTTTCTTTCCTTCTGAACAAGTGTTACTGTTTTCTGCACAAAAGCGATTCTGCGAAGCAATGTGAACAGGCACAGAGAAGGTGCTATCAGGGAATTCTCTGCCTGCTTTTCCCCAGTGCTCTGCAAGCTCTCCAGGACAACATAAAATCTGGGGCTCTGTGCTTTCTTTCCTTCTGAACAAGTGTTACTGTTTTCTGCACAAAAGCGATTCTGCGAAGCAATGTGAACACTTCTGCTTCCCAGGCACAGAGAAGGTGCTAGCAGGGAATTCTCTGCCTGCCTTTCCCCAGTGCTCTGCAAGCTCTCCAGGACAACATAGAATCTGGGGCTCTGTGCTTTCTTTCCTTCTGAACAAGTGTTAATGTTTTCGGCACAAAAGCGATTCTGCGAAGCAATGTGAACAGGCACAGAGAAGGTGCTAGCAGGGAATTCTCTGCCTGCCTTTCCCCAGTGCTCGGCAAGCTCTCCAGGACAACATAAAATCTGGGGCTCTGTGCTTTCTTTCCTTCTGAACAAGTGTTACTGTTTTCTGCACAAAAGCGATTCTGCGAAGCAATGTGAACACTTCTGCTTCCCAGGCACAGAGAAGGTGCTAGCAAAGAATTCTCTGCCTGCCTTTCCCCAGTGCTCTGCAAGCTCTCGAGGACAACATAGAATCTGGGGCTCTGTGCTTTCTTTCCTTCTGAACAAGTGTTAGTGTTTTCTGCACAAAAGCGATTCTGCGAAACAATGTGAACACTTCTGCTTCCCAGGCACAGAGAAGGTGCTAGCAGGGAATTCTCTGCCTGCCTTTCCCCAGTGCTCTGCAAGCTCTCCAGGACAACATAAAATCTGGGGCTCTGTGCTTTCTTTCCTTCTGAACAAGTGTTACTGTTTTCTGCACAAAAGCGATTCTGCGAAGCAATGTGAACACTTCTGCTTCCCAGGCACAGAGAAGGTGCTAGCAGGGAATTCTCTGCCTGCCTTTCCCCAGTGCTCTGCAAGCTCTCCAGGACAACATAAAATCTGGGGCTCTGTGCTTTCTTTCCTTCTGAACAAGTGTTACTGTTTTCTGCACAAAAGCGATTCTGCGAAGCAATGTGAACAGGCACAGAGAAGGTGCTATCAGGGAATTCTCTGCCTGCTTTTCCCCAGTGCTCTGCAAGCTCTCCAGGACAACATAAAATCTGGGGCTCTGTGCTTTCTTTCCTTCTGAACAAGTGTTACTGTTTTCTGCACAAAAGCGATTCTGCGAAGCAATGTGAACACTTCTGCTTCCCAGGCACAGAGAAGGTGCTAGCAAGGAATTCTCTGCCTGCCTTTCCCCAGTGCTCTGCAAGCTCTCGAGGACAACATAGAATCTGGGGCTCTGTGCTTTCTTTCGTTCTGAACAAGTGTTAGTGTTTTCTGCACAAAAGCGATTCTGCGAAGCAATGTGAACACTTCTGCTTCCCAGGCACAGAGAAGGTGCTAGCAGGGAATTCTCTGCCTGCCTTTCCCCAGTGCTCTGCAAGCTCTCCAGGACAACATAAAATCTGGGGCTCTGTGATTTCTTTCCTTCTGAACAAGTGTTACTGTTTTCTGCACAAAAGCGATTCTGCGAAGCAATGTGAACAGGCACAGAGAAGGTGCTATCAGGGAATTCTCTGCCTGCCTTTCCCCAGTGCTCTGCAAGCTCTCCAGGACAACATAAAATCTGGGGCTCTGTGCTTTCTTTCCTTCTGAACAAGTGTTACTGTTTTCTGCACAAAAGCGATTCTGCGAAGCAATGTGAACACTTCTGCTTCCCAGGCACAGAGAAGGTGCTAGCAAGGAATTCTCTGCCTGCCTTTCCCCAGTGCTCTGCAAGCTCTCCAGGACAACATAAAATCTGGGGCTCTGTGCTTTCTTTCGTTCTGAAAAAGTGTTACTGTTTTCTGCACAAAAGCGATTCTGCGAAGCAATGTGAACACTTCTGCTTCCCAGGCACAGAGAAGGTGCTAGCAGGGAATTCTCTGCCTGCCTTTCCCCAGTGCTCTGCAAGCTCTCCAGGACAACAGAGAATCTGGGGCTCTGTGCTTTCTTTCCTTCTGAACAAGTGTTACTGTTTTCTGCACAAAAGCGATTCTGCGAAGCAATGTGAACACTTCTGCTTCCCAGGCACAGAGAAGGTGCTAGCAAGGAATTCTCTGCCTGCCTTTCCCCAGTGCTCTGCAAGCTCTCCAGGACAACATAAAATCTGGGGCTCTGTGCTTTCTTTCGTTCTGAACAAGTGTTACTGTTTTCTGCACAAAAGCGATTCTTGCGAAGCAATGTGAACACATCTGCTTCCCAGGCACAGAGAAGGTGCTAGCAGGGAATTCTCTGCCTGCCTTTCCCCAGTGCTCTGCAAGCTCTCCAGGACAACATAAAATCTGGGGCTCTGTGCTTTCTTTCGTTCTGAACAAGTGTTACTGTTTTCTGCACAAAAGCGATTCTGCGAAGCAATGTGAGCAGGCACAGAGAAGGTGCTATCAGGGAATTCTCTGCCTGCCTTTCCCCAGTGCTCTGCAAGCTCTCCAGGACAACATAAAATCTGGGGATCTGTGCTTTCTTTCGTTCTGAACAAGTGTTACTGTTTTCTGCACAAAAGCGATTCTTGCGAAGCAATGTGAACACTTCTGCTTCCCAGGCACAGAGAAGGTGCTAGCAAGGAATTCTCTGCCTGCCTTTCCCCAGTGCTCTGCAAGCTCTCGAGGACAACATAAAATCTGGGGCTCTGTGCTTTCTTTCGTTCTGAACAAGTGTTACTTTTTTCTGCACAAAAGCGATTCTGCGAAGCAATGTGAACAGGCACAGAGAAGGTGCTATCAGGGAATTCTCTGCCTGCCTTTCCCCAGTGCTCTGCAAGCTCTCCAGGACAACATAAAATCTGGGGCTCTGTGCTTTCTTTCCTTCTGAACAAGTGTTACTGTTTTCTGCACAAAAGCGATTCTGCGAAGCAATGTGAACAGGCACAGAGAAGGTGCTAGCAGGGAATTCTCTGCCTGCTTTTCCCCAGTGCTCTGCAAGCTCTCCAGGACAACATAAAATCTGGGGCTCTGTGCTTTCTTTCCTTCTGAACAAGTGTTACTGTTTTCTGCACAAAAGCGATTCTGCGAAGCAATGTGAACACTTCTGCTTCCCAGGCACAGAGAAGGTGCTAGCAGGGAATTCTCTGCCTGCCTTTCCCCAGTGCTCTGCAAGCTCTCCAAGACAACATAGAATCTGGGGCTCTGTGCTTTCTTTCCTTCTGAACAAGTGTTAATGTTTTCGGCACAAAAGCGATTCTGCGAAGCAATGTAAACAGGCACAGAGAAGGTGCTATCAGGGAATTCTCTGCCTGCCTTTCCCCAGTGCTCTGCAAGCTCTCCAGGACAACATAAAATCTGGGGCTCTGTGCTTTCTTTCGTTCTGAACAAGTGTTACTGTTTTCTGCACAAAAGCGATTCTGCGAAGCAATGTGAACAGGCACAGAGAAGGTGCTAGCAGGGAATTCTCTGCCTGCCTTTCCCCAGTGCTCGGCAAGCTCTCCAGGACAACATAAAATCTGGGGCTCTGTGCTTTCTTTCCTTCTGAACAAGTGTTACTGTTTTCTGCACAAAAGCGATTCTGCGAAGCAATGTGAACACTTCTGCTTCCCAGGCACAGAGAAGGTGCTAGCAAAGAATTCTCTGCCTGCCTTTCCCCAGTGCTCTGCAAGCTCTCGAGGACAACATAGAATCTGGGGCTCTGTGCTTCCTTTCGTTCTGAACAAGTGTTAGTGTTTTCTGCACAAAAGCGATTCTGCGAAACAATGTGAACACTTCTGCTTCCCAGGCACAGAGAAGGTGCTAGCAGGGAATTCTCTGCCTGCCTTTCCCCAGTGCTCTGCAAGCTCTCCAGGACAACATAAAATCTGGGGCTCTGTGCTTTCTTTCCTTCTGAACAAGTGTTACTGTTTTCTGCACAAAAGCGATTCTGCGAAGCAATGTGAACACTTCTGCTTCCCAGGCACAGAGAAGGTGCTAGCAGGGAATTCTCTGCCTGCCTTTCCCCAGTGCTCTGCAAGCTCTCCAGGACAACATAAAATCTGGGGCTCTGTGCTTTCTTTCCTTCTGAACAAGTGTTACTGTTTTCTGCACAAAAGCGATTCTGCGAAGCAATGTGAACAGGCACAGAGAAGGTGCTATCAGGGAATTCTCTGCCTGCTTTTCCCCAGTGCTCTGCAAGCTCTCCAGGACAACATAAAATCTGGGGCTCTGTGCTTTCTTTCCTTCTGAACAAGTGTTACTGTTTTCTGCACAAAAGCGATTCTGCGAAGCAATGTGAACACTTCTGCTTCCCAGGCACAGAGAAGGTGCTAGCAAGGAATTCTCTGCCTGCCTTTCCCCAGTGCTCTGCAAGCTCTCGAGGACAACATAGAATCTGGGGCTCTGTGCTTTCTTTCGTTCTGAACAAGTGTTAGTGTTTTCTGCACAAAAGCGATTCTGCGAAGCAATGTGAACACTTCTGCTTCCCAGGCACAGAGAAGGTGCTAGCAGGGAATTCTCTGCCTGCCTTTCCCCAGTGCTCTGCAAGCTCTCCAGGACAACATAAAATCTGGGGCTCTGTGATTTCTTTCCTTCTGAACAAGTGTTACTGTTTTCTGCACAAAAGCGATTCTGCGAAGCAATGTGAACAGGCACAGAGAAGGTGCTATCAGGGAATTCTCTGCCTGCCTTTCCCCAGTGCTCTGCAAGCTCTCCAGGACAACATAAAATCTGGGGCTCTGTGCTTTCTTTCCTTCTGAACAAGTGTTACTGTTTTCTGCACAAAAGCGATTCTGCGAAGCAATGTGAACACTTCTGCTTCCCAGGCACAGAGAAGGTGCTAGCAGGGAATTCTCTGCCTGCCTTTCCCCAGTGCTCTGCAAGCTCTCCAGGACAACATAGAATCTGGGGCTCTGTGCTTTCTTTCGTTCTGAACAAGTGTTACTGTTTTCTGCACAAAAGTGATTCTGCGAAGCAATGTGAACAGGCACAGAGAAGGTGCTAGCAGGGAATTCTCTGCCTGCCTTTCCCCAGTGCTCTGCAAGCTCTCCAGGACAACATCAAATCTGGGGCTCTGTGCTTTCTTTCCTTCTGAACAAGTGTTACTGTTTTCTGCACAAAAGCGATTCTGCGAAGCAATGTGAACACTTCTGCTTCCCAGGCACAGAGAAGGTGCTAGCAAGGAATTCTCTGCCTGCCTTTCCCCAGTGCTCTGCAAGCTCTCCAGGACAACATCAAATCTGGGGCTCTGTGCTTTCTTTCATTCTGAACAAGTGTTAGTGTTTTCTGCACAAAAGTGATTCTGCGAAGCAATGTGAACACTTCTGCTTCCCAGGCACAGAGAAGGTGCTAGCTGGGAATTCTCTGACTGCCTTTCCCCAGTGCTCTGCAAGCTCTCCAGGACAACACAGAATCTGGGGCTCTGTGCTTTCTTTTGTTCTGAACAAGTGTTAGTGTTTTCTGCACAAAAGCGATTCTGCGAAGCAATGTGAACACTTCTGCTTCCCAGGCACAGAGAGGGTGCTAGCAGGGAATTCTCTGCCTGCCTTTCCCCAGTGCTCTGCAAGCTCTCCAGGACAACAGCAAATCTGGGGCTCTGTGCTTTCTTTCGTTCTGAACAAGTGTTACTGTTTTCTGCACAAAAGCGATTCTGCGAAGCAATGTGAACACTTCTGCTTCCCAGGCACAGAGAAGGTGCTAGCAGGGAATTCTCTGCCTGCCTTTCCCCAGTGCTCGGCAAGCTCTCCAGGACAACATAGAATCTGGGGCTCTGTGCTTTCTTTCGTTCTGAACAAGTGTTAGTGTTTTCTGCACAAAAGCGATTCTGCGAACCAATGTGAACACTTCTGCTTCCCAGGCACAGAGAAGGTGCTAGCAGGGAATTCTCTGCCTGCCTTTCCCCAGTGCTCTGCAAGCTCTCCAGGACAACATAGAATCTGGGGCTCTGTGCTTTCTTTCGTTCTGAACAAGTGTTACTGTTTTCTGCACAAAAGCGATTCTGCGAAGCAATGTGAACATTTCTGCTTCCCAGGCACAGAGAAGGTGCTAGCAGGGAATTCTCTGCCTGCCTTTCCCCAGTGCTCTGCAAGCTCTCCAGGACAACATAGAATCTGGGGCTCTGTGCTTTCTTTCGTTCTGAACAAGTGTTACTGTTTTCTGCACAAAAGCGATTCTGCGAAGCAATGTGAACAGGCACAGAGAAGGTGCTAGCAGGGAATTCTCTGCCTGCCTTTCCCCAGTGCTCTGCAAGCTCTCCAGGACAACATCAAATCTGGGGCTCTGTGCTTTCTTTCATTCTGAACAAGTGTTAGTGTTTTCTGCACAAAAGTGATTCTGCGAAGCAATGTGAACACTTCTGCTTCCCAGGCACAGAGAAGGTGCTAGCTGGGAATTCTCTGACTGCCTTTCCCCAGTGCTCTGCAAGCTCTCCAGGACAACAGCAAATCTGGGGCTCTGTGCTTTCTTTCGTTCTGAACAAGTGTTACTGTTTTCTGCACAAAAGCGATTCTTGCGAAGCAATGTGAACACTTCTGCTTCCCAGGCACAGAGAAGGTGCTAGCAAGGAATTCTCTGCCTGCCTTTCCCCAGTGCTCTGCAAGCTCTCGAGGACAACATAGAATCTGGGGCTCTGTGCTTTCTTTCCTTCTGAACAAGTGTTACTGTTTTCTGCACAAAAGCGATTCTGCGAAGCAATGTGAACAGGCACAGAGAAGGTGCTATCAGGGAATTCTCTGCCTGCTTTTCCCCAGTGGTCTGCAAGCTCTCCAGGACAACATAAAATCTGGGGCTCTGTGCTTTCTTTCCTTCTGAACAAGTGTTACTGTTTTCTGCACAAAAGCGATTCTGCGAAGCAATGTGAACACTTCTGCTTCCCAGGCACAGAGAAGGTGCTAGCAGGGAATTCTCTGCCTGCCTTTCCCCAGTGCTCTGCAAGCTCTCCAGGACAACAGAGAATCTGGGGCTCTGTGCTTTCTTTCCTTCTGAACAAGTGTTACTGTTTTCTGCACAAAAGCGATTCTGCGAAGCAATGTGAACACTTCTGCTTCCCAGGCACAGAGAAGGTGCTAGCAAGGAATTCTCTGCCTGCCTTTCCCCAGTGCTCTGCAAGCTCTCCAGGACAACATAAAATCTGGGGCTCTGTGCTTTCTTTCGTTCTGAACAAGTGTTACTGTTTTCTGCACAAAAGCGATTCTTGCGAAGCAATGTGAACACTTCTGCTTCCCAGGCACAGAGAAGGTGCTAGCAGGGAATTCTCTGCCTGCCTTTCCCCAGTGCTCTGCAAGCTCTCCAGGACAACATAAAATCTGGGGCTCTGTGCTTTCTTTCGTTCTGAACAAGTGTTACTGTTTTCTGCACAAAAGCGATTCTGCGAAGCAATGTGAGCAGGCACAGAGAAGGTGCTATCAGGGAATTCTCTGCCTGCCTTTCCCCAGTGCTCTGCAAGCTCTCCAGGACAACATAAAATCTGGGGATCTGTGCTTTCTTTCGTTCTGAACAAGTGTTACTGTTTTCTGCACAAAAGCGATTCTTGCGAAGCAATGTGAACACTTCTGCTTCCCAGGCACAGAGAAGGTGCTAGCAAGGAATTCTCTGCCTGCCTTTCCCCAGTGCTCTGCAAGCTCTCGAGGACAACATAAAATCTGGGGCTCTGTGCTTTCTTTCGTTCTGAACAAGTGTTACTTTTTTCTGCACAAAAGCGATTCTGCGAAGCAATGTGAACAGGCACAGAGAAGGTGCTATCAGGGAATTCTCTGCCTGCCTTTCCCCAGTGCTCTGCAAGCTCTCCAGGACAACATAAAATCTGGGGCTCTGTGCTTTCTTTCCTTCTGAACAAGTGTTACTGTTTTCTGCACAAAAGCGATTCTGCGAAGCAATGTGAACAGGCACAGAGAAGGTGCTATCAGGGAATTCTCTGCCTGCTTTTCCCCAGTGCTCTGCAAGCTCTCCAGGACAACATAAAATCTGGGGCTCTGTGCTTTCTTTCCTTCTGAACAAGTGTTACTGTTTTCTGCACAAAAGCGATTCTGCGAAGCAATGTGAACACTTCTGCTTCCCAGGCACAGAGAAGGTGCTAGCAGGGAATTCTCTGCCTGCCTTTCCCCAGTGCTCTGCAAGCTCTCCAGGACAACATAGAATCTGGGGCTCTGTGCTTTCTTTCCTTCTGAACAAGTGTTAATGTTTTCGGCACAAAAGCGATTCTGCGAAGCAATGTGAACAGGCACAGAGAAGGTGCTAGCAGGGAATTCTCTGCCTGCCTTTCCCCAGTGCTCGGCAAGCTCTCCAGGACAACATAAAATCTGGGGCTCTGTGCTTTCTTTCCTTCTGAACAAGTGTTACTGTTTTCTGCACAAAAGCGATTCTGCGAAGCAATGTGAACACTTCTGCTTCCCAGGCACAGAGAAGGTGCTAGCAGGGAATTCTCTGCCTGCCTTTCCCCAGTGCTCTGCAAGCTCTCCAGGACAACAGAGAATCTGGGGCTCTGTGCTTTCTTTCCTTCTGAACAAGTGTTACTGTTTTCTGCACAAAAGCGATTCTGCGAAGCAATGTGAACACTTCTGCTTCCCAGGCACAGAGAAGGTGCTAGCAAGGAATTCTCTGCCTGCCTTTCCCCAGTGCTCTGCAAGCTCTCCAGGACAACATAAAATCTGGGGCTCTGTGCTTTCTTTCGTTCTGAACAAGTGTTACTGTTTTCTGCACAAAAGCGATTCTTGCGAAGCAATGTGAACACATCTGCTTCCCAGGCACAGAGAAGGTGCTAGCAGGGAATTCTCTGCCTGCCTTTCCCCAGTGCTCTGCAAGCTCTCCAGGACAACATAAAATCTGGGGCTCTGTGCTTTCTTTCGTTCTGAACAAGTGTTACTGTTTTCTGCACAAAAGCGATTCTGCGAAGCAATGTGAGCAGGCACAGAGAAGGTGCTAGCAGGGAATTCTCTGCCTGCCTTTCCCCAGTGCTCTGCAAGCTCTCCAGGACAACATAAAATCTGGGGATCTGTGCTTTCTTTCGTTCTGAACAAGTGTTACTGTTTTCTGCACAAAAGCGATTCTTGCGAAGCAATGTGAACACTTCTGCTTCCCAGGCACAGAGAAGGTGCTAGCAAGGAATTCTCTGCCTGCCTTTCCCCAGTGCTCTGCAAGCTCTCGAGGACAACATAAAATCTGGGGCTCTGTGCTTTCTTTCGTTCTGAACAAGTGTTACTTTTTTCTGCACAAAAGCGATTCTGCGAAGCAATGTGAACAGGCACAGAGAAGGTGCTATCAGGGAATTCTCTGCCTGCCTTTCCCCAGTGCTCTGCAAGCTCTCCAGGACAACATAAAATCTGGGGCTCTGTGCTTTCTTTCCTTCTGAACAAGTGTTACTGTTTTCTGCACAAAAGCGATTCTGCGAAGCAATGTGAACAGGCACAGAGAAGGTGCTATCAGGGAATTCTCTGCCTGCTTTTCCCCAGTGCTCTGCAAGCTCTCCAGGACAACATAAAATCTGGGGCTCTGTGCTTTCTTTCCTTCTGAACAAGTGTTACTGTTTTCTGCACAAAAGCGATTCTGCGAAGCAATGTGAACACTTCTGCTTCCCAGGCACAGAGAAGGTGCTAGCAGGGAATTCTCTGCCTGCCTTTCCCCAGTGCTCTGCAAGCTCTCCAAGACAACATAGAATCTGGGGCTCTGTGCTTTCTTTCCTTCTGAACAAGTGTTAATGTTTTCGGCACAAAAGCGATTCTGCGAAGCAATGTAAACAGGCACAGAGAAGGTGCTATCAGGGAATTCTCTGCCTGCCTTTCCCCAGTGCTCTGCAAGCTCTCCAGGACAACATAAAATCTGGGGCTCTGTGCTTTCTTTCGTTCTGAACAAGTGTTACTGTTTTCTGCACAAAAGCGATTCTGCGAAGCAATGTGAACAGGCACAGAGAAGGTGCTAGCAGGGAATTCTCTGCCTGCCTTTCCCCAGTGCTCGGCAAGCTCTCCAGGACAACATAAAATCTGGGGCTCTGTGCTTTCTTTCCTTCTGAACAAGTGTTACTGTTTTCTGCACAAAAGCGATTCTGCGAAGCAATGTGAACACTTCTGCTTCCCAGGCACAGAGAAGGTGCTAGCAAAGAATTCTCTGCCTGCCTTTCCCCAGTGCTCTGCAAGCTCTCGAGGACAACATAGAATCTGGGGCTCTGTGCTTTCTTTCGTTCTGAACAAGTGTTAGTGTTTTCTGCACAAAAGCGATTCTGCGAAACAATGTGAACACTTCTGCTTCCCAGGCACAGAGAAGGTGCTAGCAGGGAATTCTCTGCCTGCCTTTCCCCAGTGCTCTGCAAGCTCTCCAGGACAACATAAAATCTGGGGCTCTGTGCTTTCTTTCCTTCTGAACAAGTGTTACTGTTTTCTGCACAAAAGCGATTCTGCGAAGCAATGTGAACACTTCTGCTTCCCAGGCACAGAGAAGGTGCTAGCAGGGAATTCTCTGCCTGCCTTTCCCCAGTGCTCTGCAAGCTCTCCAGGACAACATAAAATCTGGGGCTCTGTGCTTTCTTTCCTTCTGAACAAGTGTTACTGTTTTCTGCACAAAAGCGATTCTGCGAAGCAATGTGAACAGGCACAGAGAAGGTGCTATCAGGGAATTCTCTGCCTGCTTTTCCCCAGTGCTCTGCAAGCTCTCCAGGACAACATAAAATCTGGGGCTCTGTGCTTTCTTTCCTTCTGAACAAGTGTTACTGTTTTCTGCACAAAAGCGATTCTGCGAAGCAATGTGAACACTTCTGCTTCCCAGGCACAGAGAAGGTGCTAGCAAGGAATTCTCTGCCTGCCTTTCCCCAGTGCTCTGCAAGCTCTCGAGGACAACATAGAATCTGGGGCTCTGTGCTTTCTTTCGTTCTGAACAAGTGTTAGTGTTTTCTGCACAAAAGCGATTCTGCGAAGCAATGTGAACACTTCTGCTTCCCAGGCACAGAGAAGGTGCTAGCAGGGAATTCTCTGCCTGCCTTTCCCCAGTGCTCTGCAAGCTCTCCAGGACAACATAAAATCTGGGGCTCTGTGATTTCTTTCCTTCTGAACAAGTGTTACTGTTTTCTGCACAAAAGCGATTCTGCGAAGCAATGTGAACAGGCACAGAGAAGGTGCTATCAGGGAATTCTCTGCCTGCCTTTCCCCAGTGCTCTGCAAGCTCTCCAGGACAACATAAAATCTGGGGCTCTGTGCTTTCTTTCCTTCTGAACAAGTGTTACTGTTTTCTGCACAAAAGCGATTCTGCGAAGCAATGTGAACACTTCTGCTTCCCAGGCACAGAGAAGGTGCTAGCAGGGAATTCTCTGCCTGCCTTTCCCCAGTGCTCTGCAAGCTCTCCAGGACAACATAGAATCTCGGGCTCTGTGCTTTCTTTCCTTCTGAACAAGTGTTACTGTTTTCTGCACAAAAGCGATTCTGCGAAGCAATGTGAACAGGCACAGAGAAGGTGCTAGCAGGGAATTCTCTGCCTGCCTTTCCCCAGTGCTCTGCAAGCTCTCCAGGACAACATCAAATCTGGGGCTCTGTGCTTTCTTTCCTTCTGAACAAGTGTTACTGTTTTCTGCACAAAAGCGATTCTGCGAAGCAATGTGAACACTTCTGCTTCCCAGGCACAGAGAAGGTGCTAGCAAGGAATTCTCTGCCTGCCTTTCCCCAGTGCTCTGCAAGCTCTCCAGGACAACATAAAATCTGGGGCTCTGTGCTTTCTTTCGTTCTGAACAAGTGTTACTGTTTTCTGCACAAAAGCGATTCTTGTGAAGCAATGTGAACACTTATGCTTCCCAGGCACAGAGAAGGTGCTAGCAGGGAATTCTCTGCCTGCCTTTCCCCAGTGCTCTGCAAGCTCTCCAGGACAACATAAAATCTGGGGCTCTGTGCTTTCTTTCGTTCTGAACAAGTGTTAGTGTTTTCTGCACAAAAGCGATTCTGCGAAGCAATGTGAACAGGCACAGAGAAGGTGCTAGCAGGGAATTCTCTGCCTGCCTTTCCCCAGTGCTCTGCAAGCTCTCCAGGACAACATAAAATCTGGGGATCTGTGCTTTCTTTCCTTCTGAACAAGTGTTACTGTTTTCTGCACAAAAGCGATTCTGCGAAGCAATGTGAACAGGAACAGAGAAGGTGCTATCAGGGAATTCTCTGCCTGCCTTTCCCCAGTGCTCTGCAAGCTCTCCAGGACAACATAAAATCTGGGGCTCTGTGCTTTCTTTCGTTCTGAACAAGTGTTACTGTTTTCTGAACAAAAGCGATTCTGCGAAACAATGTGAACAGGCACAGAGAAGGTGCTATCAGGGAATTCTCTGCCTGCCTTTCCCCAGTGCTCTGCAAGCTCTCCAGGACAACATAGAATCTGGGGCTCTGTGCTTTCTTTCCTTCTGAACAAGTGTTAGTGTTTTCTGCACAAAAGCGATTCTGCGAAGCAATGTGAACACTTCTGCTTCCCAGGCACAGAGAAGGTGCTATCAGGGAATTCTCTGCCTGCCTTTCCCCAGTGCTCTGCAAGCTCTCCAGGACAACATAGAATCTGGGGTTCTGTGCTTTCTTTCCTTCTGAACAAGTGTTACTGTTTTCTGCACAAAAGCGATTCTGCGAAGCAATGTGAACAGGCACAGAGAAGGTGCTATCAGGGAATTCTCTGCCTGCTTTTCCCCAGTGCTCTGCAAGCTCTCCAGGACAACATAAAATCTGGGGCTCTGTGCTTTCTTTCCTTCTGAACAAGTGTTACTGTTTTCTGCACAAAAGCGATTCTGCGAAGCAATGTGAACACTTCTGCTTCCCAGGCACAGAGAAGGTGCTAGCAGGGAATTCTCTGCCTGCCTTTCCCCAGTGCTCTGCAAGCTCTCGAGGACAACATAGAATCTGGGGCTCTGTGCTTTCTTTCGTTCTGAACAAGTGTTAGTGTTTTCTGCACAAAAGCGATTCTGCGAAACAATGTGAACACTTCTGCTTCCCAGGCACAGAGAAGGTGCTAGCAGGGAATTCTCTGCCTGCCTTTCCCCAGTGCTCTGCAAGCTCTCCAGGACAACATAAAATCTGGGGCTCTGTGCTTTCTTTCGTTCTGAACAAGTGTTACTGTTTTCTGCACAAAAGCGATTCTTGCGAAGCAATGTGAACACTTCTGCTTCCCAGGCACAGAGAAGGTGCTAGCAAGGAATTCTCTGCCTGCCTTTCCCCAGTGCTCTGCAAGCTCTCGAGGACAACATAGAATCTGGGGCTCTGTGCTTTCTTTCCTTCTGAACAAGTGTTACTGTTTTCTGCACAAAAGCGATTCTGCGAAGCAATGTGAACAGGCACAGAGAAGGTGCTATCAGGGAATTCTCTGCCTGCTTTTCCCCAGTGGTCTGCAAGCTCTCCAGGACAACATAAAATTTGGGGCTCTGTGCTTTCTTTCCTTCTGAACAAGTGTTACTGTTTTCTGCACAAAAGCGATTCTGCGAAGCAATGTGAACACTTCTGCTTCCCAGGCACAGAGAAGGTGCTAGCAGGGAATTCTCTGCCTGCCTTTCCCCAGTGCTCTGCAAGCTCTCCAGGACAACAGAGAATCTGGGGCTCTGTGCTTTCTTTCGTTCTGAACAAGTGTTAGTGTTTTCTGCACAAAAGCGATTCTGCGAAGCAATGTGAACAGGCACAGAGAAGGTGCTATCAGGGAATTCTCTGCCTGCCTTTCCCCAGTGCTCTGCAAGCTCTCCAGGACAACATAAAATCTGGGGCTCTGTGCTTTCTTTCCTTCTGAACAAGTGTTACTGTTTTCTGCACAAAAGCGATTCTGCGAAGCAATGTGAACAGGCACAGAGAAGGTGCTATCAGGGAATTCTCTGCCTGCTTTTCCCCAGTGCTCTGCAAGCTCTCCAGGACAACATAAAATCTGGGGCTCTGTGCTTTCTTTCCTTCTGAACAAGTGTTACTGTTTTCTGCACAAAAGCGATTCTGCGAAGCAATGTGAACACTTCTGCTTCCCAGGCACAGAGAAGGTGCTAGCAGGGAATTCTCTGCCTGCCTTTCCCCAGTGCTCTGCAAGCTCTCCAGGACAACATAGAATCTGGGGCTCTGTGCTTTCTTTCCTTCTGAACAAGTGTTAATGTTTTCGGCACAAAAGCGATTCTGCGAAGCAATGTAAACAGGCACAGAGAAGGTGCTATCAGGGAATTCTCTGCCTGCCTTTCCCCAGTGCTCTGCAAGCTCTCCAGGACAACATAAAATCTGGGGCTCTGTGCTTTCTTTCGTTCTGAACAAGTGTTACTGTTTTCTGCACAAAAGCGATTCTGCGAAGCAATGTGAACAGGCACAGAGAAGGTGCTAGCAGGGAATTCTCTGCCTGCCTTTCCCCAGTGCTCTGCAAGCTCTCCAGGACAACATAAAATCTGGGGCTCTGTGCTTTCTTTCCTTCTGAACAAGTGTTACTGTTTTCTGCACAAAAGCGATTCTGCGAAGCAATGTGAACACTTCTGCTTCCCAGGCACAGAGAAGGTGCTAGCAAGGAATTCTCTGCCTGCCTTTCCCCAGTGCTCTGCAAGCTCTCGAGGACAACATAGAATCTGGGGCTCTGTGCTTTCTTTCGTTCTGAACAAGTGTTAGTGTTTTCTGCACAAAAGCGATTCTGCGAAGCAATGTGAACACTTCTGCTTCCCAGGCACAGAGAAGGTGCTAGCAGGGAATTCTCTGCCTGCCTTTCCCCAGTGCTCTGCAAGCTCTCCAGGACAACATAAAATCTGGGGCTCTGTGCTTTCTTTCC